>NC_086444.1:572711163-573030319 GCF_028390025.1 Pseudophryne corroboree
GGGAGAGGAAAGGTCAGTCACCCTGCAAAGCCATCACCAGCCACCCTCCACCAACCCCCACCGGTATGGAAGGTTGAACCCACCTTTAGGAGTGGCTCCCTCCACTGACACACTGTTTGCTTCTTTCTTGGCGTGCATCACTGTCACCTCACTGACTTGCCTCTCTGGCTCATCCCCAGAGTCATCACTTGCCACCAGGATTAGTTCTGGAAACAGAGATAGACAGTAAGCCCATCACACCAGTTCACTTACAGTGTCAGTTCCTGGAGCCACCAGTTGAGTGATACCTACCACCTGGATCAAAGGAGATATCCTCCAGACTGCGGCCCCTGAATTTAGCATTCTCCGTTGCTCCAGGGCCATGAAGAGCTTGCTTAACTTGGCCAGTTGCGTGGTACCTTCTGGAAGATGGTAATACTGCCGGTGCACCCGGATGTCATGACTAAGGAAATCGGCTAGCTGGCCCATCTCGGTGTCGTTTAGGTTGTGGACCCTGGAAAGGGTGGCCACATTCTTCCGGAGGCGGGTGGAGGACAGTGCTTTGGGATGCTTGGCCCCACACTCCCGGGCATAGAAACGAATGTAGTTGAATCCCCTGAACTGTGATAAGGTGGCTGACCTGGCAAACATGTAGAAATTGTCAGGGGTGACACCACACTCTGCCCTCTTCTCGGTCAAGAGCTCCATCACTTTTTGCATACATGGGAATAACAGGACGGAAACCTTCCTGCCTCTTTTCCTAGGTATCTCAATATGGGTGAAGTGGTGACAGAGAGCCCTTTTCATCTCCGAGAGGACCTGGGCCACATCGCCCTGCAAGTCGGCTGTGTGCCATGATTCAAATGAGGATAGCCGCATCTTGGAAACCTCACCTTCCCTCCTGTGGTTGAAGAGGATCAGCTGCGTGAGGGTGACCTTGGCCAGCATTGACTACTGCTTTGCAGAAGGGTGGGCAGACAACGCGTCAATGTACTCCCGCTGCCGTTCAAGGAGGTACAGGTCAATCGCTTCACAGTGAAGGGTAGGAGGAGCAGGGCATTCCATTTTATCTCTCGCAGGGTCTTCAGGGCAGCAGTTGAGATGAGCTCACTCCAACTCGCCTCGTACAGTTTCCTGATGCTCCGTGCATTCTCCACTGTCAGGGCACAGCCCTCCATCAGTGCCTGGCACTTGACCATGGTGGAAATCTTTTGCAAGCTGTGGCCCACCTTCAGGGCCAGCGAGGGGACCTTATAGGTGTTGGTCTTGTCATCATAGCTGGTCATACTCCTGACGGCATGCAGAAAAAGATTAACCAAGGTTAAGATCATGCGCAAAGGTGGGCTGTTGTTGTAATTTAGCTGCTGCTATAAAGACAGGATTAGTCACACCTGTATAATGGAAACAACACACAAAACTACAATGGAGCAGCGCTTAACATAAATCCAGTAAAAATCAATATCTAATTTCAATAAAAATGGCAAATAGAGATGGAAGGATTGAAAAGTCAAATATAACCACCAAATGTAATAAAAAACAGTAAAATGTATGCATAAAACTACACATAGAAAAGTAGAAAAGTAAAAAGATGTGTAAGTGCGCAGCCAGCAGCAGCTGGTATGGGGATGGTCAAATCCCAGAATATATTGGAATAAAAAGCACAAGGTACCAGCGCTGGCTGTAAGAATTATATAAGGACGGTTTGCTGAATAAAATGTCAATTTATTAAACCATTTAAAAAGACAGGTGTAAAATCCCGTTATTATTCTGAATAACACTTAAAATATATAGTATAATAATTCCCCCTGGGTATAATCACTTTTACATCCACTCTCCTCTGGGACATGTAACATTTTATACGGCTAGGACAGTCTCCAGGTAGCATTCACTGTAGCAGCAGATAATTACCGGTTTCCACAGAAGAGATGTTTGATGGCATCAGCTTTAGGAAGAGTCCATTGCTAGCTGTTTATGTGGATCCGGTTCTTTATCCTTGTGGAATAAATTCCCAGTGATAGGAGCAAAGTCCAAATAAGTGCCGAGAGTGTCAGAGTCCCAATGTGTCGTGGAGTGGTGCCCAGGTGGGGTAAAGGCTCAACGTGTTTCGCTGGCAACAGGGTGATCCAGCTTCCTCAGAAGCATAAATACACTGTATATTGGGTCTCTATTTATACCCTGCTTCATGAGTTGATCAACAACACCTGTCTGGTGTTTAATTAGAAAATGCAGCAAACCGTCACAAAATATAACTTTAATAATATCCTTATTTACACAAAGATCTGCTCTTATATACAGAGCAGATCCCACCTCAAAACGAGTATTTATACTTAACTTATACATGAAATTAGATTTGAATGAAACCGGTCACGTGACATGAGAGAACACGTGATCGGGAAACTAAACAATCCCATTGGTCCGGTATAACATGTGATCTTAGTCACATGATCGGAGACTCAGTCATCCCCTTCTCAGAAGGTACTGTTCATAGGCCCTCATTCCGAGTTGTTCGCTCTGTATTTTTCATCGCATCGCAGTGAAAATCCGCTTAGTACGCATGCGCAATGTTCGCACTGCGACTGCGCCAAGTAACTTTACTATGAAGAAAGTATTTTTACTCACGGCTTTTTCTTCGCTCCGGCGATCGTAATGTGATTGACAGGAAATGGGTGTTACTGGGCGGAAACACGGCGTTTCAGGGGCGTGTGGCTGAAAACGCTACCGTTTCCGGAAAAAACGCAGGAGTGGCCGGAGAAACGGTGGGAGTGCCTGGGCGAACGCTGGGTGTGTTTGTGACGTCAACCAGGAACGACAAGCACTGAACTGATCGCACAGGCAGAGTAAGTCTGGAGCTACTCAGAAACTGCTAAGTAGTTAGTAATCGCAATATTGCGAATACATCGGTCGCAATTTTAAGAAGCTAAGATTCACTCCCAGTAGGCGGCGGCTTAGCGTGTGTAACTCTGCTAAATTCGCCTTGCGACCGATCAACTCGGAATGAGGGCCATAGTTTCTATGCTCAAAAGGATCTTTTTAGTGCACGTGACCCCGAGTCTCCGATCACGTGACTGTCTAATCATTGGTTCACAATAGTCACATGATTTCAGTGACATCATAGGAGGAAAATCCCCTTCATAGAGGGTACTTGCTGGTCTTTTCGATACTTGTGATTTAGTTACATATCTCACAAATAGCATGACTATAGTTAACAAAGGAGATACATTGTATATAAGTCAGATATGGAGAGATATAAGTATATATACAGAGGAAAAACGTATTGGGTCTATTATATAATATTTGTCAGATTTTTATTTTTTATTTTTCCCCCGCAATTCACTCGGTCCAGGATGTGTCTTAATTACAACTAACCACTGTAGCTATTAGTACATATAAACAGAATTTCTTTATATATTTCTCAATACATTATGTATTACAAATAAAGAAAACAAATAAAACATAAAAATATAAAAAATAATAAATAATGATAAATAAAAATGAATAATGAATAATGAATGTGAAGCACATTCTAAATTGTGATTGTCATTCTATATGATTTGATTTTTACTAATATACACATATATATGTATATATACACACATGACTGCATGTACATACACACCTGCACATTGAGACATAGTATACACACCTAAATAGGTGTACCCACAAATAATTTAAATAATTTAAACCACTAGTTACATGTGAAGGTACTTGGTTGTTGATTGAACCTCTATAGTACACATTTTCGTAAGGGATTTATTATTTAATATTAGATGCACGTATACACATGTGTATATAATCTCCAAGACAGGAGTTGATATCACCAATCGGACCGTTAGATAGATAAATAATAATTAAAAAAAAAAAAATTTTATTTTATTTTTAATAAAAATATATAAAAATAAATATAAAAATAAAAAAATATAAAAATATAAAAAGACCATCATTTGCACTGACAGTCATATCAAAAATTGGGATTTTACCCATTTTATTTCATCAAACGGCTGTATGTGAATTTAAGTTTTAAGATTCTCCCAAGAAAGCCTATAGAACCTATAGAACCTATAACTTCTGATGGTATACATAAAGAGAGGGGATGGAAAGTATTGGAACAGGAATTCTAGAACAGGGGTAAGCATAAATCTCCAACTAGAGGACCGAATTTAATTCAATTGCTTCATTCAGTCCATCTGGATGTAAAGAGTTAAACTTTAACATCCAGAAGACTTCCCTCCGGCAGAGTTTATTAAATCGGTCTCCTCCCCTATCCGTAGGGGCAATGTGTTCAAGACATATTATCGAAAGACAAGCAGGATTGTTATTATGTTCATTGTAATAATGTCGTGATACACTGTGAGCCATGTATTTGCGTATTATATTCCGTCTGTGTTCCATAAATCGCGTGTGTAATGGTCTCGTGGTTCGTCCCACATAATTTAAACCGCATCCACATGTCAACAAGTATATCACGAATTTTGAATTACAATTTAAAAAGGATCTCAACTGGTATTTTTCATTGGAGGATGGGATGAGAATACAGGTAGTTTTACGTTCCATATGTTGACACATTGTACATCCACTTTTGCCACACCTATGGAAACCCAAAGGTTTCTTGGTCAACCAATTTGAGTCGTTTTTATTTTTCTCTACTGTTGGAATTTTGAAAAAACTGGGAGCCAGTATAGTCTTTAAAGCCCTATTTTTCCTATAAATCACTTGTGGTTTATTTGGCAGAAGGTTCCCCAGAATGTTGTCATGTTTCAATACTCTATAATTTCTTTCAATTATTGTTTTGATCTCTTTCGCACAGTTATTATATTTGCAGATAAAGGCCATCTCTCTCTCTTTTCTGTCGTATTTTTCCATCTTATTTGAGGAGGAGGGACGTAAGAGGTCTTGTCTGTTCATGTCTAGGACCTCTTTTAAAGCCTTCTTCAAAAGATTTGGTGGGTAGTCTCTGTTTCTAAAAGATTCCAGAAGTTCGTCAGCTTGTATTTTGAACGTCTCTATATCGGAACAATTGCGTCTAAGACGCAATAGTTGTCCCTTAGGTATGTTGTCTTTCCAAGGTGTGTAGTGGGCACTTCTGTAATGTAGGTATGAGTTTGTGTTAACTGGTTTGACAAAATTGGATGTGGTTATTTGGTTGTCTTTGATCTGGAGGGTCACATCCAGGAAATTCATACGGCTCCTATCATAGGAGTGAGTAAAGGTGAGATTATGTGAATTGGATTGGAGACTAGTGACAAAAGAGGAGGCAGAAGTGGAATCACCATCCCAAATAATAAATAGGTCATCTATATACCTACCATAGAAAACCAGGTTCGCTACCCAGTCAGTGCACCACACATGGGTGTCCTCAAAGTCACCCATGTATAAATTAGCATAACTGGGAGCGAACCTGGTCCCCATGGCGGTGCCGGTGAGCTGTAAATAATATTTGTGGTTGAAAATAAAATAGTTATGTGACAAAATAAAGGTAATACATTGTGTAAGGAAATCCTGGTGTTGTTTATCCAGTGTAGAAGTCCTATTGAATAATTTAGAGATGACTTTGACACCCAGATTGTGAGGGATGTTGGTGTATAGTGCTTGTACATCCAGTGTCAGGAACGCATATGTATCCTTCCACTGGATGTTCTGTACTTTGTTTAGAAAATCTTTTGTGTCTGATAGGTGTGATTTTAATGACGTGACATGTGGTTGGAGAAAGGAATCAATGTAAAAAGAAAGATTGGAAGTGAGGGAATTGATCCCAGAGATAATGGGACGGCCAGGAGGTGCAGTGAGGGACTTGTGTATCTTGGGAAGAAAATAAAAAGTGGGAGTGGTGGGAAAGTGTGGGAATAGGAATCGTAATTCTTCTCTGGATATGACCCCCAGACCAAGACCATGATCTAATAAGATCTTAAGCTCCTGTGTAAATTTTAAAGTGGGATCTTGAGTGAGAGTGGTATAAAATTGTTTGTTTTCTAATTGACTCAAGGATTCCTGCAAATAGTATGACGTATTCATAATAACTAGGCCTCCACCTTTATCTGCCTCTTTAATTGTTATAGATGTATCTTGTGTTAATTCTTTAATAGCTCGTTTCTCCTGTCTGGTAAGGTTTGATGCAAATTTAGATGAAAATCTAGAATCATTTTGTCCCACTAGTTCTTTGAAATCTTCCAGTGTGATCTTATAAAATGATTCTATACAGCTACTCTTAGCCGAAATGGGAAAAAATTCCGACTTTACTTTAAATTTTGACTCCTCTTTTTTTATATCATAAATTTTTATCTCATTCCCTCCTGAGTCAGTGGGTACATGGTTCTCCTCCCATAATTCTTCTAATGTTGTGAGTAGAGGATAATCAGAACTATCCAAGATAATGGGTATCGATTCATCTTTCTTAAGTGTTAAACTTTTTTTGGCAAAATACCTTTTTCTACAAAGGGTACGAATATACCTATTAAGGTCCACATAAAGGTCAAAAATATTGGGACCGCTTGTTGGTGAGAATTTGAGTCCCTTTTCTAATAAGGAAAGTTCTGATTTCGACAATACTTTATCTGATAGATTAAAAACGGTGGGTTTGGATCTAGAGACTGGATTGATTAGAACCTCCTTGGATTTTTGTGTCCTCCCTCTTCCTCCTCTGCATCCTCTGTGCTTAAATCTCTGTTTCTTTTGGGAGTGCCTCGTTGTTCGGTGTCTGTTATCCACCTGACATAGGTTTTTGGTCGTGCTCCTTGTGCTTTTTATAAAACTACACATAAATGAAAAATAAAAACATTTCAGAATCACCAATAGGGCTGCTTAAATAATGGTGTCCATTCCTTATTTAACATGGACTACAGATAGGTGTGGGGATTGAATAGTAAGGGCTGATGGCACAGTCCTGATGTAACGTTACCACAGAGCCGCCGCTGGAGGTGAAAGTCCCCTGAGTGAAGTCCCTTAAATGGTTGATGATGCCGGGGTCCTCAATCCTCACTAGAGTGCGGTGTCCTCAGTGGAAATGGATGCAAATGGCCGTCGATGGTAAATCCGTTCACCAATTGATTCTGCACGGTCGTATTGGAGTCCAATAAAGGTGCGGGCACACAATGAGCAGATTCCAATGGAAATTGGGTGATCTGAAGTGGCACCTAATGCATTTCGCTGCTGGTCCTGCAGCTTTTTCAAAGGTGATCTGACAAGTGTACATGCTGGGTATTTATACCCTTAATGGCTACTGATTAGCCAGCACCTGTTCAATCCAACCATCTCAACCAGCCAGTTAGTTCATCAAAACAAATAATCATAAGTACATAATACCCTAAATGGGATACAGCACAGACTCATTACCCATAATATGTGTTTTGAATGTTATTTATATTAAAAAACCACATTTGAAGCTCAAACTAATCTGAATTACTTCCGGGTTATTATGTGACTCAGTGGTCATGTGACTTTACCTACAGGAAGTTAGATACCCACTTCTGGGTTAAGCAGAACTGAATGTTTATCATTACCTAGCAACATGGTGCAAACACTTAGCCTGCATCATTTGTAACATTCGGGGCAACCCTGAAATACACCCCAATAAAGGATGCAAGACACCAGTTCCTCCAGATATAACTACATATTGCTCCTGTTGTAATCCGCATCACTTAGCTGATTTGCGGGTAATCATCAGCGCTTAATAGTGCTGAAGCTTTCTAGAGTGGAGATTGCAAGGCGACAGGGTTGCAACCGCGTAACTCACGTATTTCTCTTATTATGACCCGTGTCACTTAACTGATTAGCGGGTGAGGGTTGCTATGCAACAAGGTTGTGACCACGTGACTTGCATCACTTCCGCACCCGGGGATCTCTATTGTTTACCCAAGCAACAGAGGATGCGTGTCACTAGGTCACATGGTGCGGTCACGTGACTTTCTCACTGTGACCCGCAACGCTGTCCTGTTTCCGGGTATCTGAAGCGCATAATAGCGGATTGGAGGAAGGTGATACTGGTTCACCCTCAAAAATTATTATGCTGTACGACATTAAACAAGAGAGGAATAAATTCAAAAATAGGTCAGAGTTCTATCCCATCAAATCAAAAGGTTCTAGTATAGATAGTTTTTACAAAACGACACTAGGAGATTTTAAAAGTCTTTGTACCAATTCTTCTAAACTGAAAAAGTAATAATTTGAATTAGTGGGAAAAACAGGCAGTTCAAAAACTAATGAAGGATAGTTCTATAATCATTAAACAGGCAGATAAGGGGGGGGGGGCTGGTAATACAGGATAAGTCTGATTATATTAAAGAGGCATTAAGACAATTGAGTGATGTGTAAATTCTATAAGGTATTACCAAAAGACCCTTCCCAGGGCTTTCTGATTGAATTTAGAGATCTCCTAACCAGGGCAATGGATGATGCTGTTATCTCCAAGGAAAAGTTCAAGTTTCTTTTTTGTCCACATCCCACAGTCCCCATTTATTATCACCTCCCCAAGATACACAAATCCCTCACCACACCTCCTGGGCATCCCATTATTTTGGGTGTAGATTCCCTCACGTCCAACCTTTCTTTTAATGTTGATTCCTTTTTACAACCACGGGTGTCATCACTAAGGTCACATATTAAAGACACAACACATTTTCTTAATCTAATTAAGGACATCAGGCGGAGGGAGACATATGCATTCCTCACCCTTGATGTCCAAAGCTTATATACTAATATCCCTCATGATTTAGAGGTTTGTACTATAGCTAATAGACTAAATGCAGATGGTGATCTCACTACGAAACCCCAAACTTTTATATTGGAGTCGATTTCATTCATATTACAACTCAATTATTTTTTATTTTTGGACACTTTTTATTTACAGGGGATTGGAACGGCCATGGGGACCAGGTTTGCGCCAAGTTACGCGAACCTTTACATGGGTGAGGTAGAAAACCGGCTTGTGTGGGACGGGGGCGGCTTTGATGCGAACCTGGTTCTTTATGGCCATTATATAGATTACCTTTTTAGAATTTGGGATGGGGACAACACTTCAGCTCAGATATTTGTTGATCACTTAAATTCCAACAATTATAATTTGATTTTCACACACATTTCTTTTCTTGATATCTCCTTGGAAATAAAAGACTCTAGGATTTGCACCACCAACCATTCCAACGAGGTTGGTACGGATGCTTATCTACACTTTAAAAGTGCCCTTCATATGCCCTGGAAGAAAAGCATCCCAAAAAGTCAATTTATACGGATTAGAAGAAATTGTTCTGATCTCAGCTCCTTCGAAATCCAAGCAAAAAAGATGATTGATTCCTTCAGCATGAGGGGTTATGCCGAATCGCTTCTTAATAATGCATTGGAAGAAGTTAGAAAGTTAGAAAGAAGCCACTTATTAGGTCCCAATAAAAGAGATGAGAACATCAAGTCTAATCGAGAAAATGAAATGGCATTCATCTCGACCTTTAATAATTGTCATTTTGATATTCAAAATATTGTTTCTAAGAATTACACTATTCTTAGGCAAGATATCCACCTTTCTTCCTTGATACCACAAGATCCACGGTTTATTTTTAAAAAGAATAAATCTTTGAAAAATATTCTGGCACCCAGTTTTCTTAGACCAGCTGTGGACTCTGACACTACGGGTTCGGAGAACTGCAGCTGGTTGAGAAAACCTAAGGGTTGCTATAAGTGTGGGAAAAATAGATGTATAACGTGTGATTTTATTCAAAACAAAATTCACAAAATTTCGTTAGATGATTTCGGTAGAACATACGAGATTAAGAACTTTATAAACTGTGAAACTTCCTATGTGATCTACCTACTGACATGTGGTTGCAATAAGAAATATATAGGACGTACTACTCGTACTTTAAAAAGCATATTTCCTGAAGGACTCAATGAGTCGGTAGAACTAAATACGGTGATATAGACACCCAGAACCTTCCTTTTAGACCTAGGCTACTAGATTTTGTGAATTGGGCCTGAAGATTTATATATTCCTTATAGTCTCTATGTCAAGGCTCATTCTTCTGCCTCTGCTTAGTTGTGTTCATATACACAATTTATCTTATAGGATATGCTTACATTTATTTCTAAATATAAAAAAATAAAAAGGGGTTTCTTTTGTCTGTGATGGATTATAAAAGGTAGTATTTTTAGTACCATTTCTGTAAAGAACAACAATTAAATCTACACTAAAGTATCTTTGGGGTTTTCTGTGATACTAATATACAGTTTACCACTTCTAAATATGTGTGGAATGCTTCACTATACTTACATTGATGATTGTACATTGAGAGTCTACACTAATTTTTATATCTAATTGTTTTTTAGAATATTGATCTTGTTTTCAGTTCATGCACGAGAGGGTTAAAAGTATTATTGACTAATTGCCAAAATAAGGGCAAACACAAGACAAATAATCATGTGACTTTCCAGACCTATTTCCATTCCGAGTGGTAATGGCGCTATTATGCGCTTCAAATACCCAGAAACGGGACAGCGTTGCGGGTCACAGTGAGAAAGTCACGTGACCGCACCATGAGACCTAGTGACATGCATCCTCCATTGCTTGGGTAACAATAGAGATCCCCGGGTGTGGAAGTGATGTGAGTCACGTGGTCACAACCTTGTTGCTTAGCAACCCTCACTCCGGACAACCTCAGCGCTACTAAGCCCCTTTGATTACCCGCTAATCAGTTAAGTGACACGGGTCATAATAAGAGAAATACGTGAGTTACGTGGTTGCAACCCTGTCGCCTAGCAACCTCCACTCTATAAAGCTTCAGCACTATTAAGCGCTGATGATTACCCGCAAATCAGCTAAGTGATGCAGATTACAACAAGAGAAATATGTAATTATATCTGGAGGAACTGGTGTATTGCATCCTTTATTGGGGTGTATTTCAGGGTTGCCCCTAATGTTACAAGTGATGCAGGCTAAATGTTTGCACCATGTTGCTAGGCAACGATAAACATTCAGTTCTGCTTAACCCGGAAGTGGGTATCTAACTTCCTGTAGGTAAAGTCACATGACCACTGAGTCACATAATAACCCGGAAGTAATTCAGATTAGTTTGAGCTTCAAATGTGGTTTTTTAATATAAATAACATTCAAAACACATATTATGGGTAATGAGTCTGTGCTGTGTCCCATTTAGGGTATTATTTATTTTGATGAACTAACTGGCTGGTTGAGATGGTTGGATTGAACAGGTGCTGGCTAATCAGTAGCCATTAAGGGTATAAATACCCAGCATGTTCACTTGTCAATTCACCTTTGAAAAAGCAGCAGGACCTGCAGCGAAACGCGTCAGTGCCACTTCAGATCACCCATTTTCCATTGGAATCTACTCATTGGGGGTCATTCCGAGTTGTTCGCTCGTTATTTTTTTCTCGCAACGGAGCGATTAGTCGCTAATGCGCATGCACAATGTCCGCAGTGCGACTGCGCCAAGTAAATTTGCTATGCAGTTAGGTATTTTACTCATGGCATTACGAGGTTTTTTCTTCGTTCTGGTGATCGTAATGTGATTGACAGGAAGTGGGTGTTTCTGGGCGGAAACTGGCCGTTTTATGGGTGTGTGCGAAAAAACGCTACCGTTTCTGGGAAAAACGCGGGAGTGGCTGGAGAAACGGAGGAGTGTCTGGGCGAACGCTGGGTGTGTTTGTGACGTCAAACCAGGAACGAAACTGACTGAACTGATCGCAGGTGCCGAGTAAGTCTGGAGCTACTCAGAAACTGCTAAGAAGTGTCTATTCGCAATTCTGCTAATCTTTCGTTCGCAATTTTGATAATCTAAGATTCACTCCCAGTAGGCGGCAGCTTAGCGTGTGCAAAGCTGCTAAAAGCAGCTTGCGAGCGAACAACTCGGAATGAGGGCCATTGTGTGCCCGCACCTTTATTGGACTCCAATACGACCGTGCAGAATCAATTGGTGAACGGATTTGCCATCAACGGCCATTTGCATCAATTTCCAATGAAAACACCGCACTCTAGTGAGGATTGAGGACCCTGGCATCATCACCCATTTAAGGGACTTCACTCAGGGGACTTTCACCTCCAGCGGCGGCTCTGTGGTAACGTTACATCAGGACTGTGCCTTCAGCCCTTACTATTCAATCCCTACACCTATCTGCAGTCCATGTTAAATAAGGAACGGGCACCATTATTTAAGCAGCCCTATTGGTGATTCTGAAATGTTTTTATTTTTCATTTATGTGTAGTTTTATGCATACATTTTACTGTTTTTTATTACATTTGGTAGTTATATTTGACCTTTCAAACCTTCCATCTCCATTTACCATTTTTATTGAAATTAGATATTCATTTTTATTGGATTTATGCTAAGCGCTGCTTCATTGTAGTTTTGTGTCCTGATGGCATGCACCACATGGAAGAAGTTGGGTGGGTGAATTAAATCTTCCATGCTTCACAATGGAGTGTCCTTCATCGCATGCAGCAGGAGCCGCCCCACCTCTCTGAGCTTCTGGCGGATGTACTCGTGCTTGCCTACATAAGACCCTAGTCGGTTGTAGAGATGCTGCCCGAACTGCATGATGCAGCTGTCCCCCTTGATCACGGGTACCACATCTAGTGATGCGCACCGGACATTTTTCGGGTTTTGTGTTTTGGCTTTGGATTCGGTTCCGCGGCCGTGTTTTGGATTCGGACGCGATTTGGCAAAACCTCCCTGAAATTTTTTTGTCGGATTCGGGTGTGTTTTGGATTCGGGTGTTTTTTTACAAAAACCCCTCAAAAACAGCTTAAATCATAGAATTTGGGGGTCATTTTGATCCCATAGTATTATTAACCTCAATAACCATAATTTCCACTCATTTTCAGTCTATTCTGAACACCTCACACCTCACAATATTATTTTTAGTCCTAAAATTTGCACTAAGGTCGCTGGATGACTAAGCTAAGCGACCCAAGTGGCCGACACAAACAGCTGGCCCATCTAGGAGTGGCACTGCAGTGTCAGGCAGGATGGCACTTCAAAAAAATTGTCCCCAAACAGCACATGATGCAAAGAAAAAAATAGGTGCACCAAGGTCGCTGGATGGCTAAGCTAAGCGACACAAATGGCCGACACAAACACCTGGCCCATCTAGGAGTGGCACTGCAGTGTCAGGCAGGATGGCACTTCAAAAACATAGTCCCCAAACAGCACATGATGCAAAGAAAAATGAAAGAAAAAAGAGGTGCAAGATGGAATTGTCCTTGGGCCCTCCCACCCACCCTTATGTTGTATAAACAGGACATGCACACTTTAACAAACCCATCATTTCAGCGACAGGGTCTGCCACACAACTGTGACTGAAATGACTGGTTGGTTTGGGCCCCCACCAAAAAAGAAGCAATCAATCTCTCCTTGCACAAACTGGCTCTACAGAGGCAAGATGTCCACCTCCTCCTCCTCGTCTGATTCCTCACCCCTTTCACTGTGTACATCCCCCTCCTCACAGATTATTAATTCGTCCCCACTGGAATCCACTATCTCAGGTCCCTGTGTACTTTCTGGAGGCAATTGCTGGTTAATGTCTCCACGGAGGAATTGATTATAATTCATTTTGATGAACATCATCTTCTCCACATTTTCTGGAAGTAACCTCGTACGCCGATTGCTGACAAGGTGAGCGGCTGCACTAAACACTCTTTCGGAGTACACACTGGAGGGTGGGCAACTTAGGTAAAATAAAGCCAGTTTCTGCAAGGGCCTCCACATTGCCTCTTTTTCCTGCCAGTATACGTACGGACTGTCTGACGTGCCTACTTGACTGCGGTCACTCATATAATCCTCCACCATTCTTTCAATGGTGAGAGAATCATATGCAGTGACAGTAGACGACATGTCAGTAATCGTTGGCAGGTCCTTCAGTCCGGACCAGATGTCAGCACTCGATCCAGACTGCCCTGCATCACCGCCAGCGGGTGGGCTCGGAATTCAAAGCCTTTTCCTCGCACCCCCAGTTGTGGGAGAATGTGAAGGAGGAGCTGTTGACGGGTCACGTTCCGCTTGACTTGACAATTTTCTCACCAGCAGGTCTTTGAACCTCTGCAGACTTGTGTCTGCCGGAAAGAGAGATACAACGTAGGTTTTAAATCTAGGATCGAGCACGGTGGCCAAAATGTAGTGCTCTGATTTCAACAGATTGACCACCCGTGAATCCTGGTTAAGCGAATTAAGGGCTCCATCCACAAGTCCCACATGCCTAGCGGAATCGCTCTGTTTTAGCTCCTCCTTCAATGTCTCCAGCTTCTTCTGCAAAAGCCTGATGAGGGGAATGACCTGACTTAGGCTGGCAGTGTCTGAACTGACTTCACGTGTGGCAAGTTCAAAGGGTTGCAGAACCTTGCACAACGTTGAAATCATTCTCCACTGCGCTTGAGTCAGGTGCATTCCCCCTCCTTTGCCTATATCGTAGGCAGATGTATAGGCTTGAATGGCCTTTTGCTGCTCCTCCATCCTCTGAAGCATATAGAGGGTTGAATTCCACCTCGTTGCCACCTCTTGCTTCAGATGATGGCAGGGCAGGTTCAGGACTGTTTGCTGGTGCTCCAGTCTTCGGCACGCGGTGGCTGAATGCCGAAAGTGGCCCGCAATTCTTCGGCCACCGACAGCATCTCTTGCACGCCCCTGTCGTTTTTTAAATAATTCTGCACCACCAAATTCAATGTATGTGCAAAACATGGGACGTGCTGGAATTTGCCCACATGTAATGCACGCACAATATTGCTGGAGTTGTCCGATGTCACAAATCCCCAGGAGAGTCCATTTGGGGTAAGCCATTCTGCGATGATGTTCCTCAGTTTCCGTAAGAGGTTGTCAGCTGTGTGCCTCTTCTGGAAAGCGGTGATATAAAGCGTAGCCTCCCTAGGAACGAGTTGGCGTTTTTGCGAGATGCTGCTACTGGTGCTGCCGCTGCTGTTCTTGCTGCGGGAGGCCATACATCTACCCAGTGGGCTGTCACATTCATATAGTCCTGAGTCTGCCCTGCTCCACTTGTCCACATGTCCGTGGTTAAGTGGACATTGGGTACAACTGCATTATTTAGGACACTGGTGACTCTTTTTCTGAGGTCTGTGTAGTGTACATTTTCGGTATCGCCTGCCTAGAGAAATGGAACCTAGATGGTATTTGGTACCGGAGACACAGTATCTTAATCAAGTCTGTAGTTGCCTGTGTATTAACGGTGGATAACGGAAACACGTTTCTCACCGCCCAGGCTGCCAAGGCCTGAGTTATCCGCTTTGCAGCAGGATGACTGCTGTGATATTTCATCTTCCTCGCAAAGGACTGTTGGACAGTCAATTGCTTGCTGGAAGTAGTACAAGTGGTCTTCCGAGTTCCCCTCTGGGATGACGATCGACTCCCAGCAGCAACAACAGCAGCGCCAGCAGCAGGAGGCGTTACATTCAAGGATGCATCGGAGGAATCCCAGGCAGGAGAGGACTCGTCAGACTTGACGGTGACATGGCCTGCAGGACTATTGGCTTTCCTGTGTAAGGAGGAAATTGACACTGAGGGAGTTGGGGGTGTGGTGTGCAGGAGCTTGGTTACAAGAGGAAGGGATTTAGTGGTCAGTGGACTGCTTCCGCTGTTATCCAAAGTTTTTGAACTTGTCACTGACTTATGATGAATGCGCTGCAGGTGACGAATAAGGGAGGATGTTCCGAGGTGGTTAACGTCCTTACCCCTACTTATTACAGCTTGACAAAGGCAACACACGGCTTGACACCTGTTGTCCGCATTTGTGTTAATATAATTCCACACCGAGGAGGTGATTTTTTTTGTCATTTGACCAGGCATGTCAATGGCCATATTCGTCCCACGGACAACAGGTGTCTCCCCGGGTGCCTGACTTAAACAAACCACCTCACCATCAGAATCCTCCTTGTCAATTTCCTCCTCAGCGCCAGCAACACCCATATCCTCATCCTGGTGTACTTCAACAGTGACATCTTCAATTTGACTATCAGGAACTGGACTGCGGGTGCTCCTTCCAGCACTTGCAGGGGGCGTGCAAATGGTGGAAGGCGCCACCTCTTCCTGTCCAGTGTTGGGAAGGTCAGGCATTGCAACTGACACAATTGGACTCTCCTTGGGGATTTGTGATTTAGAAGAACGCACAGTTCTTTGCTGTGCTTTTGCCAGCTTAAGTCTTTTCATTTTTCTAGCGAGAGGATGAGTGCTTCCATCCTCATGTACAGCTGAACCACTAGCCATGAACATAGGCCAGGGCCTCAGCCGTTCCTTGCCACTCCGTGTCGTAAATGGCATATTAGCAAGTTTACGCTTCTCCTCAGACGCTTTTAATTTAGATTTTTGGGTCATTTTACTGAACTTTTGTTTTTTGGATTTTACATGCTCTCTACTATGACATTGGGCATCGGCCTTGGCAGACGACGTTGATGGCATTTCATCGTCTCGGCCATGCCTAGTGGCAGCAGCTTCAGCACGAGGTGGAAGTGGATCTTGATCTTTCCCTCTTTTACCCTCCACATTTTTGTTCTCCATTTTTTAATGTGTGGAATTATATGCCAGTATCAATAGCAATGGCCTACTACTATATATACTGCGCACAACTGAAATGCACCACAGGTATGGATGGATAGTATACTTGATGACACAGAGGTAGGTAGAGCAGCGGCCTACTGTACCGTACTGCTATATATCATATACTGGTGGTCAGCAAACTGTGCAAAACTGAAATGCACCACAGGTATGGATGCATAGTATACTTGACGACACAGAGGTAGGTAGAGCAGTGGCCTACTGTACCGTACTGCTATATATTATATACTGGTGGTCAGCAAACTGTGCAAAACTGAAATGCACCACAGGTATGTATGGATGGATAGTATACTTGACGACACAGAGGTAGGTAGAGCATTGGCCTACTGTACCGTACTGCTATATATTATATACTGGTGGTCAGCAAACTGTGCAAAACTGAAATGCACCACAGGTATGGATGGATAGTATACTTGACGACACAGAGGTAGGTAGAGCAGTGGCCTACTGTACCGTACTGCTATATATTATAAACTGGTGGTCAGCAAACTTTGCAAAACTGAAATGCACCACAGGTATGGATGGATAGTATACTTGACGACACAGAGGTAGGTAGAGCAGTGGCCTTCTGTACCGTACTCCTATATATTATATACTGGTGGTCAGCAAAATTATGCACTGTACTCCTACTATATGCTACAATGCAGCACAGATATGGAGCGTTTTTCAGGCAGAGAACGTATAATACTGGTGGTCACTGGTCAGCAAAACTCTGCACTGTACTCCTCCTATATAATACTGCTGGTCCCCACAATAAAGCAGTGTGAGCACAGATATATACAGCACACTGAGCACAGATATGGAGCGTTTTTCAGGCAGACAACGTATAATACTGGTGGTCACTGGTCAGCAAAACTCTGCACTGCACTCCTCCTATATAATATACTGCTGGTTCCCAGTACCCACAATAAAGCAGTGTGAGCACAGATATATGCAGCACACTGAGCACAGATATGGAGCGTTTTTCAGCCAGACAACGTATAATACTGGTGGTCACTGGTCAGCAAAACTCTGCACTGTACTCCTCCTATATAATATACTGGTGGTCCCCAGTACCCACAATAAAGCAGTGTGAGCACAGATATATGCAGCACACTGAGCACAGATATGGAGCGTTTTTCAGCCAGACAACGTATAATACTGGTGGTCACTGGTCAGCAAAACTCTGCACTGTACTCCTCCTATATAATATACTGGTGATCCCCAGTACCCACAATAAAGCAGTGTGAGCACAGATATATGCAGCACACTGAGCACAGATATGGAGAGTTTTTCAGGCAGGCAACGTATACTGGTGGTCACTGGTCAGCAAAACTCTGCACTGTACTCCTCCTATATAATATACTGGTGGTCCCCAGTACCCACAATAAAGCAGTGTGAGCACAGATATATGCAGCACACTGAGCACAGATATGGAGTGTTTTTCAGGCAGACAACGTATACTGGTGTTCACTGGTCAGCAAAACTCTGCACTGTACTCCTCCTATATAATACTGCTGGTCCCCAGTCCCCACAATAAAGCAGTGTGAGCACAGATATATGCAGCACACTGAGCACAGATATGGAGCGTTTTTCAGGCAGACAACGTATAATACTGGTGGTCACTGGTCAGCAAAACTCTGCACTGTACTCCTCCTTTAATACTGCTGGTCCCCAGAATAAAGATATGCAGCCCCCTGAAACACAGTGAGAGGACGCCAGCCACGTCCTCTCACTATCATTTCCAATACACGAGTGAAAAATGGCGGCGACGCGCGGCTCCTTATATAGAATTCGAATCTCGCGAGAATCCGACAGCGGGATGATGACGTTCGGGCACGCTCGGGTTAACCGAGCCATACGGGAGAATCCGAGTATGCCTCGGACCCGTGTAAAATGGGTGAAGTTCGGGGACGTTCGGTTTCCGAGGAACCGAACCCGCTCATCTCTAACCACATCATCGTAATTCATTTGGCTCAACAACTTCCACAGGCCGGTGCCAACACCTGGCGGAATGGGTATGGCATAAGTGCACAGGGACTGGAGCCTGGTTCTACCGAGTTTGGGGTGGCCACCCCTTTTTTGAAGAGGGCACCTCTTCACATGTCACCACAGATGTCACCTGGAGAACAAACCTCGGCAGTGTGCGTAGTGCATGAAATCTTGTGGAGCTGCTGCTTTGGTCGGCTGCTTGCAAGGCAGTAGGACACCACTGCCCTCGCAGGGAACACCAATATTATGTGCAAAGTTCCCCCGGTGGCGAATCAGGTCCAGCTGCCCTGACCTTTCCCTGGAGTTATTGTCAAAGCTCAGTGCCCTTGCTACCTTTGGCTCACTGTGGTGGACGGTTTCCAAGTGCCTCGCAATTTTGGAGTATGGCCTCTCACACCATCGGCAGAAGTTTTTTTTTCTTGTTATATGTTCTGTAACCATCCCCTTTTCGGGTAAGAACTTGGACTGACATGCCGTGATGTATCCATCGGTTCAGGCCGCCGTCTGTGGAGGAAGCCTCGTCTTCTTCCAGCGCTTGTCTCCTGTGACAAGATGTCTCTTCTCCGCTGCTGTCATCTAAAATGCTCAACCCATATGAGTCAGGGAGATAGCCTTCATTACTGCCATCCGTTTTACTGTCTGCTTCGTCCGCGTTCATTGTCTAGAGGAAACAAGCCAAGGACTTCCAGGAGTGGTAAACAAACCAAGGACTTCTGGGAGTGAGAGATATAATGGGGAACTTCAGGGGGTGGGAAACAAACCAAAAACTTCCAGGAGTGTGTGATGCTGTGTGCTTTTTTCCTGCCCAGTTAAAAAAATAAAATAAAGAAATAATAATTTTAAAAAAAATAAAATAAACGCATGCAGCTGGGCTGTCCAATATCCCCATCCACTGCTGCAGCATAAGGGGTAAAAACACACACCAAACCAAAACAACCCCCCCACCAACAGAAACACACACACAAAAAACCCACAAAAACAATTTTTTTAAACCCCAAAAAGAACCCACAAAATAAACAGTACAGGAAAAATACCTTGGCCGGCAGCGGGGTTTGTCCGGTATCCCCATCCACCACTGCAGTGCCTGGGGCAAGAACAAGACACACACACACCCCCGCCCGCCACCCCCCCAATAAATAAATAAAATAAAACCAACACACAAAAAACACAAAAACAAACAAAAAGACCCCCAAAAACCAGTACGGGAAAAATACCTGTGACGGCGTCGGGATTGTCAAGTATCCCCATCCATCGCTGCAGTACCTGCGGAAAGAACAAAAACTCCCCCCACCCCACTCCCTCAACAAATGATAAAAACACCCGGGCTGGCAGCAGGTGTGTCCAGCCCCTGGGGGGAAATCTAAACCTTCCCCCAGTAATCCCTCCACCGCAAAAGAAAAAAAAATGAACACACACAAAAAAAAGGACCATCCCCTCCCCTCCAAAAAAAATGAAAATAAAAAAACACAGAACGGGGAAAAAAATCCATGGGCCGCGGTTGTCCAGTATCCCTATCCGCCGTTGCCCTGCCATCCAGCGTGAATTCCTGACAGTTAAGCCCGGGAGAAGGAGCACCTTCCTCCGACTATTAAGCCCGATGAGCTGGGGCGCCGGCCGAATATTAAGCCCAGGGAGGGACCAGCCATGGGGGATGGGAGGACCAGGGGAGAGACCCCCCAAAGCCTGTCCCACACCCCCACCGCCTAAGGGGGACGAGGGTAGCTATCAACTGGGGACAGACAACCTCAATCGATCCCTGACCCGTGCCTCTCGGCCGTGAGCAAGCGTTGGGGAATCCGGCAGCCCTCTGGATCTTGCAGTGATGCGGGGGGAGGCTGCAGGCAGGGCGGAGGAGCGACTGGTGGAGGAGACCCCTCCAGCCGACATCACTGCCCTGCAGAGCCTGTCCTGCACCCCCACCGCCTAAGGGGGATGAGGGTGGATATCACCCCACCTCTGAGATGGAAGAGGAACTGACAACCTCCCACAACAGACCACAGCCATGCTGCTCAGCCGCAAGCTAGTGTTGGAGAATCCGGCAGCCCTCTGGATCCTGCAGTGATGCGGGAGGAGGCTGCAGGCAGGGTGGAGGAGCGCTCTGGTGGAGGAGACCCCTCCAGCCGACATCATTGCCCTGCAGAACCTGTCCTGCACCTCCACTAAGGGGGACGAGGGTGGCTATCAACTCCTTCCCCTTCGGGATGGAGGTGGGGGACAGACAACCTCAATCGATCCCTCACCCGTGCCGCTCGGTCACGAGCAAGTGTTGGGAAATCCGGTAGCCCTCCGGATCCTGCGGTGATGCGGCAGAAGTTGCAGGCGGGGCAGAGGAGCGACTGATGGAGGTGACCATTCCAGCCAACATCACCACCCTGCTGAGCCTGTCTCGCACCCCCACCACCTAAGGGGAATGAGGGTGGATATCACCCCACCTCTGAGATGGAAGAGGAACAGACAACCTCCCGCAACAGACCACAGCCATGCTGCTCAGCTGCAAGCAAGTGTTGAAGAATCCGGCAGCTCTCTGGATCCTGCGGTGATGCGGGGGGGGGGGGGGCTGCAGGTGGGGCGGCCGAGCGATGAGTGGAGGATACCCCCTCCAGCCAACATCACCACCCTAAAGAGCCTGTCCCGCACCCCCACCACCTAAGGGGGATGAGGGTGGCTATCATCCCCCCACCCTCGAAGATGGAGCGGGAACTGACAACCTCCTGCGACAGCCCCCAGCCTTGCTGCTCAGCTGAGGGAGGGCAAGCATTTTGGGATACATCAGCCCTCCAGATCCTGTGGTGATGCGGGGGTCTACTGGCAGGATCAACAAGGTAGCTCTCAGTATCCAGCGGTGACTGAGGGTGAGCCAGCCGCCGCCATCTCGAAAGCAGCGGGGCACCCCACAGAGGAGAAGGGGCCATGCGCCAAGCTGGCGCAAGCAAAAGGAGTCAGAAAAACGGTGGGGCCCGCTCCGCGTGGTGCCCAGGCGTCGGTGCACATCGAACAGATAAAGGGGGACAGCACCCGCTCAATCTCACGTTTTTCTCCTCGCCCAATAACTCGTTCGCTAGGAAACCAGTGCAAGCCATCCTAGGGGATGGTATGGGTAAGCAGCAATTTAAAAAGGTCGCCTCAGGTCTCCTGACCCAGATTCCCCGCCGGTTGAGGTGAGGGTGAGCCATCAGCCCCCAGAGAACTCCGCTGTCCCCAACCCACCACATCCCAATATATACATGACAGGTTTCATCTTGTCCCGGGGGGGTGAAAGGGTGTAAAAGGTTCATCTCACGGAGCGCTGACACCACTCTCCAGGATACTGATGGTGACAAATGGGTAGTCCCGGGTCCATTCAGCGCGCAACTTCCACCGGCTCCCTCCAAAGGGGCCTCCCGCTCTCCCTTTCTCTCCTGGACGGTCTCCAGCCAGCCTTGCTCAGAGCCTGCGCTTCTCTCTCACGCCATGTGAGAATCGCCTTTCTTGCACACTTTCTCTCCACTCTGACTCCGCCTTGTCTGGCTGTTTTCTTCGCGAGGCCCCACAGCTGAACCCTTCTGTGCGGTCACCTTGCCATTGCGGTGCACGAGGCCCTCTCCAGGGGCTCATGAGGAGCGGCCATTGATTAACCACATCTTTGGTTCATGGTGGCGCTCGTGCAGTTCCCAGGAAATCATGTGCTCCACCAAGGTCCAAGGGTGAGCTTTGCTAGGTGATGGGGACGCTTCCCTGGCACCCCTGGTGTTGTCAGACACCTGCTGGGCTGACAGACAGACAGAGCAGACCGTACTGCCTGGAGTCAGAAACAGGGTCCACCCAGCTCTGGCCTGGAGCACTGGGCAGACACCTGGGAACCTCTCCACTAGTGCAGCGCCCCCTAGTGGCAGATGGTGGCAGCGCAGTCATTTCGGGACTTCTAGTCTCTCATTCCTCCGACTTCCCTTTCAAGGTCGGAAGGGGGCTGCTCTGGGCGTTGGGTGGAGCCGGCGGACTGGTCTGGGCCTGGCTCCCTCTCACCTGGGGACCAGAAACCCTTACAGTGGAGGGGTTCCAGGCACGCCGTGGGCAGAAGAAGGGCCGGGTTCATCTGGAGATGGCCGGAACCCCTGGGTTCTGGCCAAGCTAGCGTCCCTCCCCACCAGGGCGCAGGGAGCCACATCGATCAGGTTTTTGGACAAAGAAAAAAGGACCTTCTATCCTTGTGTCAGCCTGTGAATCTCTCAGAGGGGTACTCTCGTAGCAGGACAGGTGATGCACGCAACACTTTTGCGGTACACTCTCCGATTTTCCCCAGGCTCTTGGAACCACTGCCAGCCTGAGGGTTTGCCCATCCACACTCATTGGCATGACTTCCGCAAATTGCAGTACCCAGTTCAGCCCATTGGAGGGTGCTGCCCCCAGGGGAGAGGGAGCCAGACCAAGCCCAGTCTGCAGGCTCCACCTGACGCCCAGAGGAGCCCCCTTCCGACCTCGCAGGGGGAGGTGATGGTGTGCTGAGTGACGACACAGGGGGAGGTGATGGTGTGCTGAGTGAGAGACAACCAGAGGCGTAACTAACTAACTTATTTTTTAATTAGCAGACAGCAGCAGCACGTAGGAAGAAGGCCCTGGAGGATTCACGCCTGCACCTGTCACCGGAGCGACCAGAGCCGTCCGTGCTGAGTGGAGAAGATGTAGCAGAAGAGGAGTCCAGCCAGCTGCAAGACCGGGGAAGGACATCCAACCTTCGGTGGACCGGGACACTGCAGCAAGGGAGGAGACTGACCAGAGATGGGAGCACCGGCAGAAGACCCTGGCTGGCTTAAAGAAGACGGCACGGAACAGCGGGGAGGACGGCGCAGATCGGGATCCTGCAGCAGGAGAGAAGATTCCCCTTCGATGTGCAGCAGACCACACTGGAAAGGGTGCATCCCCAGTGCGGTGCTCTGCATCCCGGGTGGCGCCGAAGACGTGGAGTGTCGGAGGTGGCAGAAGCTCCGCAGCTTGGGGTGAGAAATCGCTGCAACCCTTCTGCTGCTAAACTCTGCAATTAGTCAATTAAGGGGGTAGGCTCCCCTCACCACAGTGCCCCGCAGGATTAGTCAATTAAGGGGGTAGGCTCCCCTCACCACAGTGCCCCACAGGCCTTGTTAATTAAGGGAGTAGGATCCCCTCACTCTATAATGTGAATTTCGGCTCCTACCGTGTGTTATAATGTGAAAGGGGCACCAGTTCTAGATAGTATAAGGGGTCCTACTACACTAAAGGACATGCCCCCTTCTGAGTGACCACACCCCCTTTGCATAATTCAAACCATTTTTTCTGGGGGGGGGGGGGGGGGCGCGCCATTATTGATCTTGCCTGGGCTCCAAAACCCCTAGTTACGCCTCTGGCTTTGACTATAAAAATTATTAGAATAATACAAAGATGATATACATAGTAACATAGTAACATAGTATCTAAGGTTGAAAAAAGACAATTGTCCATCGAGTTCAACCTATTTGTGGTCTCCTATGCACGATTATTTTGTATAAAATTTTGACTGAAGTTGATGACTGCCGTTACGTTTTACCCCTCTTTTTTATAATAACTATATATGACTATGCCCATTAACCCTGGATACCATTATCCATTAGGAAGTTATCTAACCCATTCTTAAAGGTGTTGACTGAGTCGGCCATTACAACTCCCTCAGGCAGGGAATTCCAAACACGTATCGTCCTTACCATAAAAAAGCCTTTACGCCGTATTGTGGGAATCTCCTCTCCTCTAACCTAAGCCAGTGTCCACGAGTTCTCTGTGTTGATCTAACCAAAAACAGGTCCTGCGCAAGATCTGTATATTGTCCCCTTATATATTTGTAAATGCTGATCATGTCCCCTCTTAATCTCCTCTTTTCCAGTGTAAACATGCCTAGTCTTGCAAGCCTTTCCTCGTATTCCAGCGTCTCCATACCCTTAATTAGTTTGGTCGCCCTCCTTTGAACCTTTTCTAGCTCCAGGATATCCTTTTTGTAGTAAGGTGCCCAGAATTGTACACAGTATTCAAGGTGTGGCCTCACAAGTGATTTATATAACGGGAGTATAATACTCTCGTCCCTAGCATCAATTCCCCGTTTTATGCATGCTAATATCTTATTAGCCTTCTTTGCTGCAGTCCTACTTTGGGTACTACTGCTTAGTTTGCTATCTATGAGGACACCTAAGTCCTTTTCCAGTACAGAATCCCCTAATTTTACCCCATTTAGTAGGTAGGTGTTATTTTTGTTCTTGTTACCACAGTGCATTACCTTACACTTGTCTATATTAAAGCGCATTCTCCATTTCGCTGCCCAAGCTTCTAATTTAAATAAGTCGTTCTGAAGCGACTCAGCATCCCCCTCCGCATTTATAACTTTACACAATTTGGTATCATCTGCAAAAATTGACACCATGCTCTCTAGACCTTCTGTTAGGTCGTTAATGAAAATATTGAACAATAGCGGTCCTAATACTGAGCCTTGCAGCATATGAATAACAGAAAGATAGTAAGTTATAAATATCTTATTTGTATTATTCTAATCAGTTTTATAATCACAACTGTGGCCTATGCTGGAGTATGACAGGTAAGGCTTTGCCTTCCCTAAATTTGGAAATTAGTTAACACTGTTCTTTCCAAATTTGAGCGCAGCCTCCATTTTGTTGTATTTTGCCTCCCCTGCCTACCCTGACCGCATGTCACTGGCACTAAGTGACCCAGGTATTACCATGGAGAGTGGTGATTTATGCTTGGTACACACTGAGTGATATAATGGCCGTTCAATCGAACGGTAGATATATCGCAAGCTCGCCGCGGGCCTGTACCCCCGATATGTCTGTGAACGACATTGTTCACAAACATTATGTCAGCCATGCAGAACAACCAATTGCTGATATATCTACAGATATATTGGTGCATCTGCCAACCGCCCGTACACTTGCTGCAGGAACAGTCGGTGACTGATATCTCAACTAGGCGTCGGCGAGCACACTTAAATACCCGTTCAGTTGTGATATCAGGCACAGCACATCGGAGAATGATTGGTAAATGTGTATGCACTTACCCATACCTCCCAACTGTCCTGATTTTTACAGGACAGTCCCGTTTTTTGGGACTGTCCCCCTGTCCCCCCGATGGCCGCAATGCACACAGCATCTATTCACAGAGACAAGGGGGACTGGGGGCATGGCCTGCAGTTCACAGAGCGCTGGCCATGACCCCATAGTGACGGAAATGGGAACGTGACTCACAAATTACGGCATTACCATGAAGCTATGCCTCCTTTACTGGGGCCATGCCCTCTTTTTCCAGGAGTCCCGACTGCTACCTCCTGAAAGTTGGGAGGTATGCTTACCAATTTTTAGCTAGTTCGGTGGATCGGCAAGGTGTCAGCAGCTTCACTGTCAGCAGTCTTCTCCAGCATCGGCTTCCTCACCTACAGCTACAATTATCTGCCTCTCCTCACTTGACAAGCAGGAAGTAATCTCTCTGACACTTTGGCTGGCTGTCAATAAAGTTTATTTTTTTTAAATGGTCTCTGCTGTAGCTGCATGGGACAGTACTCTGGAGAGAGAGGAGTACACCGTGGGCGGTATTTAATTATTTTCACCCCCTTCCACACCCGTTCTGTTTCTGCCCTTGGGGCGTGGTATCATCATTTCAGCTCGCTACCCCCGAAGTAGCAAGGCACCCAACCCTTTACACAGCTAAATCTGATTACTATGGGCGTGATATGTGCAATAACGAGGATCATTTTAGAAAGGAGATTGGGCGTGATATATCATTTGATTAGTGCCCAGTGAGTGTTATCTCCACCCAGGGTGTGACTTTTTCATTACTCTTCTTGGTGAGGCTATTTCAATAGCAGCCGCCGGATTCACAATGGTAGCAGACCTTGTCTCAAGTGGTATGTAGGGCAAATGCCCAGAAGCACCAGCCAGTGGCCAAATCTGTATATGACAAAGGCTTCTTGTTAAGAGTGTATGGGGTCTATTCATTAAGCACTGCTTCTCGGCAATGCTAATTTAGTATCCAACCATCTGCAAGTAGTAGTGGTGTATATACTAAAACACTGAAGCAATTTAACATCTGAAAATCAGCTGTCCCCGTGATCTATACTGCAATTCAGTAAGAGGGAAAGTTACCACTGTCGAGTCTGACTTGGCAGTGGATAGTGTGCATGCATAAACTGGGTTCACAAATGCGTACAAAGAAACAGGCATCCTGCAGAGGTATCCAAACAGGGAGGGAGGGATCGGAAAGATCCCTTTTCACAACCCAGACTTTCTTCCTGTAAAAATGAGCTGTGGTCCGATAGCCAACATAGGTTCCTGCTGTCAAGTTCCGAAAATGTTGTATTTTTAGGGCTTGATGGACTTAGCTCCCCATACTATTTATAAGGGAACAACAGGCCAGATAAGTTCTCACAAGTAAGCACGTGATATCCATGATATCTCCTGCATTACCTTTGTAATGAATGGCCCCGGTACTTAATTTATAAACATTATAACATATTACAAATGTTAATTTGGTAGAAATTAAGGGATAATGATTAGACCCTTATGTGAGGTTAAAGTACTGTAGTTGTGCTGAAATGCAATTTTGCACTGCTTATTATAAAACCAGACCCTTCAAATGTCCTCTTTAAGGGGCCTATCCATCATCACTAATGAGCCTATTACTCTAGTTTCCACATGCTTTGTGTAATAGGCCCATTCATTATTAGGGGGGAATTCAATTGAGGGCAGAACATTTAAAAAAAAAACTGCAATCGCAGGGTTTTGCTATTCAATTGCAGGACTGAAAATGGGATTCTGTGATTTCTATAGAAATCACTGCATCTTTTTTTCTTACACTCCCAGAGCAAGTAATTATAACAAAAATCACAGAGACTTGCTCTGGCACTCTGGCGGCACCCCCTTCCCCCAAAGGAATAATTAAGCAATTCAAAATTTCCAATTAGTTTAATTAATCTGTAATTACTCACTTTCCGAAGCAGTGTCTAGCTGGGTCTTCTGCAGCAGCTGTATGAGTGTATTTGAGTGTTTGCAAATGTGTATGAGTGTTTGTTTGTGTGTATAAGTGTGTATGAGAGAGAGAGAGAGAGAGAGTGAGAGTGCGTGTGTGTGTGTGTGTGTGTGTGTGTGTGTGTGTGTGTGTGTGTGTGTGTGTGAGAGAGAGAGAGAGAGAGAGAGAGACCCCTGTGTTGTCTAGTCTAACCCTGGATGCATTGACTGGAGGAACTACATCGCTCATCAGCTCATGAGCTTCCCAGCAGCCTTCGGGACTCCCAGCAGACCCCTTCCTAGTGCAAAGATGGAGAAGAGACCACTGGGAGCCACGGAGCCCACCACAGGGGTGAGTATCATATATTTTTTTTAGCGCATGGCACAGGGTTTTCAGTGCTGAAAACCCAGCAACCATTCTTTTGAAAATGGATACCATAGATATCGTGAGCGCACATACCATGGTAATACAAAACTGGGTTTGATGGTCATATGACTCTCAAATACTTCAGAGGTTCCTTTTTGCAGAGAAACTACCATATATGTCAGAAAAGACTCTTAAGCCAACTGGCCTGTACCTGCTGGGGCGGGATGTAGGGGGCCCTAAAAAAAATTGTGTACTGGGCCCCAAGATTTCTGTGACACTGTTTGCTTTCCCATACAATGGATTATTGGGAGCTGTTGTGTCTTCCTCCCATGTGCTTCTGTTGTGCCTTCCTCGCACAGCAAATTGCCTCACCCTTTCCCTTGTAATCGTCACTCCCTGACAGTTTTCTACTGGGATGCGTTTAATTTACTGGCTGTCGGGATCCCGGTGGTCAGGATACTGATGCCGGAATCCCGACAGCTGACAATGTGCTGCCAGCAGGAATCCTGTCACAACAGGGCTATTCCCACACCCTTAGAGTGGGAATAGATCCTGTGGCAAGCGCAGCGAGCATGCAAGGGGACTGTTAGCGCTCGCCCCACAGCTGGCATTCTGGCAGGCGGGATGTCGCTGTCGGGATATTAACAGCCGGCATCCCATGCGTCGGTCATCCATACCGAACCCGTTTTACTGTAATATTTCTTTTTATGCATACTATATGCTTATGCGATGGTTTGCTGTTGTGTATTGAAGTTACACTGTTTATTTGGTTTTATGTCTACCCCATGTACAGAACTGCATATGCTTTGTGGTGTTTAATAAATAAAAGATAATAATAATATTCTCTTGTTAAAATTTTCATCATTTCTCTTTAAGATTTCCTACACAAAGCCCATGATAATCATTTGTTATGTTTTTAATACAAATGACATATAAAAGCATAGCAAATAGAAGGTTTTGTACGTGCAGCACAGAAGGAGTTAACACAGTTTTAAGTTTTTACAGAACTCTACAAAATCAAAAACTTCCTTTTGACATTTAAAATCTCCCCAGACTTTATATATATTTTATTCCCCAAGTTGATGTTCATTGAGTCGCTGCATCTTGTTTCTGTTTTATGCTAAGTTAAAGAGTTGGTTTATTAGTGTAAATGACTACGTCCTTTGAATTGGCTCATCAGTAAGATTAATTTATTTTCCTTTAATTAGGTCCCTGTGGCTAAGACTGGCTGGTAGCATTAGCATGTCCTGTATGGAAAGTGGAGCTTGGAGACTTTGTACAGGCTTCAGTCACATTTATGTGTCCATAGAAGCGGCATCAAACCAACATGTAGGCAAGCAATAATTAATGGTGTTGAATTATTCACGCACATATTCCTTTTGAAATAAGATGAATATCGGCACCTTTTAATGATACTGTGATATGGACAGGAGTCGCTGGATTTAATAAAGGTAGGTAGACACAGGAGAATTGTTATGTTTTTTTTTTCATTAACTTTGTAGAGGTCTCAGAAAAGGACATCAACATTCTCTGCAAGATTACACAAAGCTCTGGCCAGGAGGAATTACCCAGCATGCATTCCTGTTGACACACTTCCAGCAGATGCTGGTGTAAATTGAGTTTATTATGAAAGGGAAAGCAAAATATTAGTTTACCACAAAAATACATTATGAAGATTAAAAATGGGTTAAACGGCCAGAAAATATTAAAGGAAAGTTGATTCGATATGAAAAGACAACATTCAAAAAGCTTAGAAAGCTTATGAAGAGTAAACCTAAGTATAAGATAGTTATGCCCTAGTTCTGTAGCTGAGTGCTATCTATTGTTCTCAGTTATCAGCTAGGCCCCCTAAACTTACAAACAGAAGGTTTACAGGATACTTAAAAATACTGGACTTCATTTAGATTATGTTAGAAGTTTGGGGGGTGTAATGCAGGAAATAAGCGAGTAAACAAATGTATAACAAACCACATAGCAAAGCTATGGAGAAGATAAATTGTATCTTCTACATAGCTCTGCTATGCAGTTTGTTATACAACAAATTATGCTATAAAGAGTGAAAAGAGGGAGAAACCTAAAACAGAATACAAAAGAACATCATAAGCAGAGATATTATAATACTGTAGTTCACAACATTTTGAAAATTATTTTCGGGATTCTTTGCATGCATGAAAAGTGGCGTGACCTCGTGCCTATAAAGCCACGCCCCCTAGCAATCTACATTTTGGTGGAGTGGTGGTATCTCATGCCATTATGTCATGGTGGGGGCTTGTCCAGCGCTCTGGGAACTGACAGACATCCCCTAGCCTCTCCAAAGAGCAAATGAAAACAGCACTCCTCAGCGCTATTGTATATATATATATATATATATATATATATATAATCCATGCCTTGTAAATGACTGCTCCTATAAAGAAAAGAAAAAAAAGAGTTCGGCTGGCATGCGGCACATCGGGCGAACTCAGACTCTATTACATACCGCCCATTGTGACTGATATGAACTTTTATTACATTTTAATATTTTACTTTATTGCATATAATGTTCATTTGGATTTTTAGATATTACATTTATATCATATGTATGATCTTATCAGGGCCAGCACTTGAAAGGGGACTCTAGTTAAAGGGGCACCTAAAACACTGCACAAGTGACATATTGTGTTTTAATACCTCCATGGTGCCACAGACTGCTGACATGAGGAACATACACAGTCATCAGCTTCTTACATGTATTATATGTCGGTATTAGCGCTTGGCCTATAAAGTGGTGCCGGTTTATGATATTACTGCCCAGTGCTACTCCCTCAGACAGAAGGGTACAATCCCCACCACCTGCCAGCTAAAGTATGAAGCTATGGAAAAGTGGACACAACAGCCAAGAGGGTGTGCAACACCGGAAGGAACATGCCAGTTCTGAGAATATAAAGGAACCACATGCCCATTCATTTTGTGCCAGCCCTAGATATAAGAAATTAGTCTGAGCAATTTCACTGTCATGTACGGCACATTTGTAAAAGTTTTAACATATCAATTTTTGCTAAAATTTTCCCAATGAATGAATGAATAAATAAATAAATGACGGATATAATATCAAAATACCTAACTAGGCATATTTTTTAGGTAGAAATGTTTTTGTTTTCCGTTATACCCAACACACAAAATTCAGTTGTCACTTACGGGACAAGCCAAGTCTACCACCGTTTTGTAAAGGAAACTTCTACTTGATAATTTCCCTCAACTCCAAATTAAGAGCCTGTGTTATTTTTTTCATGAAAAATTATTAGAATGAGCTATAATTTACTTGTCAACCAATGTTGAAAACTCAAAAGATATACAGCTACAGATAATGTTGGATTTTTTTACAGTGTCACGTATGGGCCATTTTTACTAATTTTCATGGATAGGCCCTATGGTGCAGCAGCTGTAGGATTTGTGTTCATAGACGTGCTTCATCTACGACTTTGTATGCAGTAGCGGATTTACCGCTAGGCAACCGAAGCAGTTGCTTTGGGCCCAGCGGGTCTCAGGCGGCCCCCTGACAGCGCAGAATCATGGCGGACTGTAAGCTTCGCCGAAAATGCCCAAGCGCTGGGTTGGCTAAATACTCCAGGCACCTTGTCAGTGATTAGACAGCTGCTGGCAGAGCCGGTCCTAAGCATAGGCAAACTAGGCAAATGCCTAGGGCATTTGGAATGCCTAGGGGCATAAGCAGCTACTGCTGATTAAAATGATATGCAACATGCCTATATTCCGTGTGTGACTGTGACTGTATGTGCATATGAAATGCTACGTTCAGGGTTGCATGATTTAAATCAAACAATTTAAATCAAATGATTAAATCAACGATTTAAGTCAAATGATTAAATCATGATTTAAATCAAAACGTTAAAGTACAACTTAGAAAGAAATAGATGTGTACAGTAGGTGGGGACAGTCCTTTTTTTTTTTTTTTTTAGCTCAGTTGGGGAGAATAATGGATGGTGTATAGGAGATTCTTCCAAGTATACACTACCAAGTGACGTACGCTGGAATACTATGGCTGACTGTTTAGAGTACTTTCTGAAAAACTGGTCCATTCTTGTTAGAGTATGTGATGAAAACAAAGATGATACTTGACAAGACATTATTAACAAAGTTAATAACTTTGGTATTAAGTGGAGTGCCGAAGAATATTTGGCTCGACTGAAACCTGTAGCTGTAGACCTGGATCGTGCACAAAGACGCAATTACACGATCAGTGAGGTTGTACAAGTGTGGAAGAAGCGGTTAGATGATCTTGAAGAGATTGGTCACCACATCATTGTAATTAATAAAGATGGCAAAGACAAGAGCTAAAACTGCACTCACAGATGCCCACTTGCTGGCTAATCTACTTGATTCTAGGTACAGGGGAAAAAAAGTTTAGTCCTGCTGAAATTGAGACTGCTATGGAGTTCACTCATGTCAATAATCATCAAATTATGCCGGTCATCATCAACTTTCGTACATCCATGAAATAATTTGCACCATACATGTTTGAAGTGGACACTTTACTCCACATATCTCCTCTATCCTGGTGGATGTCCTACACAGCTCAACTAGACACTTCTATAGTAAATCTTCTGAAGCAGATGTTGACCGCAGTTTCATCAAGTGCAGGAATTGAAAGGATTTTTTGAACATACGGTTTTATACAGTCCAAAACACGCAACATATTGGGAAATGAAAAAGCAGCTGAGATGGTTGCATGCTATAGAGCCTTTTCTGTTGAAGACAAACGTGAGGACGTGGACAAAGACATGTACATGTTTGAGTCAGACTGAAACAATTCACTGAGTGAAATTCCGAGCCTAATTGCACTTCTTGATGCAACTGTTAAGTGTGTATTTATTCTATTACTGTGTTTATTTTGTTACTGTTCTCACTTCAAAAATTGTTCATGTATTACTAAAATGAGGTGTAAGCTTCTAAAATTAAACAATTTACTTAAAAAAAGTTAATAAAAAAATTCTATTTAAATCCCAAAAATCTGATTTAAATCAATAAAACCCGATTTAAAGCAAATAAATCCAATTTTTTTTAAATATATTTTTAAATCAGATTTTTATGCAACCCTGGCTACGTTACAGTGTATTCTTGGAAATCACTGTAACCTAGCATTTCGTATGCAGATACAGCCACAGTCGCACACATAATATAGGCATGTCGCATATCATTTTAATCAGCAGCAGCTGCTTGTGCATCCTAGCCATATAGCAATGCAAATAAGATGCATTTTCGGCAAAAATAGCATCTTCTGCTGCATGGCGTATTGAGGCAAGATGTATGAGGACACATTTGTATCCAGGCAGAGGTCACAGTATTAGCGGCCGTGTGAGTGCTGTGTGCGGGTGGGCATTAATAATGTGCGGCATGTGTTTTAGGGTCATTATGTGTATAAGGGAATTAATAAAGGTTGGCATAATGTTTAGAAGGACATTAATAATGTGTATTATTTGTGTAATGGGCATTACTGTGTGGTATTATGTATATAAAGGCATTACTAATTTTGTGGCATTATGTGTATAAGGTGCTCTATTGTGCGGCGTAATGTATAGAAAGGGCACTACTGTGTGGTCTAATGTGAATAAAGAGCAATATGGTGGGGTGTAATGTGAATAAGGAGCAATTTAGTGTGATATAAAGTGTATATAAGGGGCACTACTGTGAGGAGTAACGTATATAAGCTAAAGTGGTACTACTGTGTGATGTAACGTGAATAAGGGACATTATCGCATGAGAAAATGTGAATAAAGTGGCACTATTGTGTGACCTAATTTGAGGGGTGATGGTGCTATGAAAGGGGTGCAGGGTCAGAGGTGGAACTAGCGGTGATCCTAGAGGGCACCAGCCAAAAACTTGCCTAGGGCATTGTATTGGTTAAGGCCAGCTCTGGCTGCCGGTTGCCTTTTCCAGCACTCGCCTGCTGTGTCTCGTAGTCTTTACATTTTAAAGGGCTTACTGCTGTGTGACAGTACACTATGCATAGTTATATTATATAAGCGTGCTATAGATTTCTGAGTGAGGCAGATAAGGGTTTCCGGGGCCGTGCCAGGGCTGTTGGGCAGGTCCCGCACTCAGCACATGTTCTCACTGTGAGACTCCAGCAGACAATGCAGGAAGTCACCGAAGGTCTCCCAGTCCCCAATCGGTGCCAGCACTATGTGTCAGTGCTCGGCTGCCGGGGAGTGTTGGGACTGGATGCCTCCAACCAGGGGTGTATCTAGGTGTCCGAGCACCCCTGACAAAGCACCCCACACACACACACACACACACACACACACACACCCCACACACACACTTTAAATAGGGAAGGCACGTGTGCTAAAAAGGGGCATGGTCACACAATAGTACCTCCAATTCAAATTACACTACACAGTAGTGTCCCTTACTCACATTACTCCACACATTACTGTCCATTATTCACTTTATGCTACACAGTAGTACTCCATATATACATTATGCCACATGCTAGAGCCCCTTATTAACATTACGCTACAGAGTAATAACCCTTATAAGCATTATGCCATGTTAGAGCCCATTACATGCATTACACCACAGTACAGCAGACACCTTATACACTTTACTACAGCTCCCGAGCTCTCAAGGGCTGCTGGGACTTGTAGTTTATGTTGTGTTTCTTAATTTCAGTGTGGACACCGCCGCCAGGAACTGTGGCTGCTGCCAGCTCTGCATGTTGCCAGGCGTCACTGCGGGGGGGAGGCACACACATGTACTGCGTCTAAAAATGTACCCCATGGCCACGGGTGGCACCACCAGGCAGCGCCCCTCCTTTGTTGGAACCCCTGGCGAGTGCCATCCTGGCCAATGGGTAAATACACCCCTGCCTCTAATGCAGTAGGCCCTGCCTGTGTGCACTAATACTGTAACATGATGCCCTGAGTGCCCATAGCCAGGCTATTTCCCATTCTGGTCTGCCTTATCACACTAGCCCGTCCAGCCAGCTATTCTGCTCTCAGGGAAAGCTGCGCACCGTACTCCACCATGGTGTCACCCCTGCCGAGAACCGACTGCTAGTCTTCACCCTAGACTACTCCCATGTACAGATTGCTTTTGAGATCACACTTTGGATCTTACTGATCTCCCTGGCTAAGATCGGTGAGTAGTTCCTTTCGACAACTGCCTGCTGACACTCTTCCACACATGATTCTGTCACTCAGCAGCTGAAATGTTCTTTACAAAGGTGCTTGTTCTATAGAGAAACAAGTGTGCATGTCTATAATTACATATATGGTAAAATCCTTTTTTAGGCTCTCCACAAGGGCGACAGCCTATATAAGCCATACATCTTTCCTTGTGTTTGACACTATGCAAACTAAGAAATACATAAAAAATAATAATAATAATATTAGCATCTACTGTATGAAACTACAGCAGAACTAGCATGGTGTACAATACATGTACTGTATAAAAAAAGAGGTGCAATGAGGTAGCTGTGTGACTAAGCTAAGCGACCCAAGTGGCCGACACAAACACCTGGCCCATCTAGGAGTGGCACTGTAGTGTCAGAGAGGATGGCAGATTTAAAAAATAGTCCCCAAACAGCACATGATGCAAACAAAAAAAAGAGGTGCACCAAGGTCACTGTGTGACTAAGCTAAGCGACCCAAGTGGCCGATACAAACACCTGGCCCATCTAGGAGTGGCACTGCAGTGTCAGACAGGATGGCAGATTTAAAAAATAGTCCCCAAACAGCACATGATGCAAAGATAAATTAAAGAAAAAAGAGGTGCAAGATGGAATTGTCCTTGGGCCCTCCCACCCACCCTTATGTTGTATAAACAGGACATGCACACTTTAACAAACCCATCATTTCAGCGACAGGGTCTGCCACACGACTGTGACTAAAATGACTGGTTGGTTTGGGCCCGCACCAAAAAAGAAGCAATCAATCCCTCCTTGTACAAACTGGCTCTACAGAGGCAAGTTGTCCACCTCCTCCTCATCGTCCGATTCCTCACCCCTTTCACTGTGTACATCCTCCTCCTCACAGATTATTAATTCGTCCCCACTGGAATACACCATCTCAGGTCCCTGTGTACTTTCTGGAGGCAATTGCTGCTGGTTAATGTCTCCACGGAGGAATTGATAATAATTAATTTTGATGAACATCATCTTCTCCACATTTTCTGGAAGTAACCTCGTACGCCGATTGCTGACAAGGTGACCGGCTGCACTAAACACTCTTTTGGAGTACACACTGGAGGGGGGGCAACTTAGGTAAATAAAGTCAGTTTGTGCAAGGGTCTCCAAATTGCCTCTTTTTCCTGCAAGTATATGTACGGATTGTCTGACGTGCCTACTTGGATGCGGTCACTCATATAATCCTCCACCATTCTTTAAATGGTGACAGAATCATATGCAGTGACAGTAGATGACATGTCAGTAATCGTTGGCAGGTCCTTCAGTCCGGACCAGATGTCAGCACTCGCTCCAGACTGCTCTGCATCACCGCCAGCGGGTGGGCTCGGAATTCTTAGCCTTTTCATCGCAGCCCCAGTTGCGGGAGAATGTGAAGGAGGAGCTGTTGACGGGTCACGTTCCGCTTGACTTGACAATTTTCTCACCAGCAGGTCTTTGAACCTCTGCAGACTTGTGTCTGCCGGAAATAGAGATACAATGTAGGTTTTAAACCTAAGATCGAGCCCGGTGGCCAAAATGTAGTGCTCTGATTTCAACAGATTGACCACCCGTAAATCCTGGTTAAGCGAATTAAGGGCTCCATCCACAAGTCCCACATGCCTAGCGGAATCGCTCTGTTTTAGCTCCTCCTTCAATGTCTCCAGCTTCTTCTGCAAAAGCCTGATGAGGGGAATGACCTGACTCAGGCTGGCAGTGTCTGAACTGATTTCACGTGTGGCAAGTTCAAAGGGTTGCAGAACCTTGCACAACGTTGAAATCATTCTCCACTGCGCTTGAGTCAGGTGCATTCTCCCTCCTTTGCCTATATCGTAGGTAGCTGTATAGGCTTGAATGGCCTTTTGCTGCTCCTCCATCCTCTGAAACATATAGAGGGTTGAATTCCACCTCGTTACCACCTCTTGCTTCAGATGATGGCGAGGCAGGTTCAGTAGTGTTTGCTGGTGCTCCAGTCTTTGGCACGCGGTGGCTGAATGCCGAAAGTGGCCCGCAGTTCTTCGGGCCACCGACAGTATCTATTGCACGCCCCTGTCGTTTTTTAAATAATTCTGCACCACCAAATTCAACGTATGTGCAAAACATGGGACGTGCTGAAATTTGCCCACATGTAATGCACGCACAATATTGGTGGCATTGTCCGATGTCACAAATCCCCAGTAGAGTCCAATTGGGGTAAGCCATTCTGCGATGATGTTCCTCAGTTTCCGTAAGAGGTTGTCAGCTGTGTGCCTCTTATGGAAAGTGGTGATACAAAGCGTAGCATGCCTAGGAACGAGTTGGCGTTTGCGAGATGCTGCTACTGGTGCCGCCGCTGCTGTTCTTGCTACGGAAGGCAATACATCTACCCAGTGGGCTGTCACAGTCATATAGTCCTGAGTCTGCCCTGCTCCACTTGTCCACATGTCCATGGTTAAGTGGACATTGGGTACAACTGCATTTTTTAGGACACTGGTGATTCTTTTTCTGACATCTGTGTACATTCTCGGTATCGCCTGCCTAAAGAAATGGAACCTAGATGGTATTTGGTACCGGGGACACACTACCTCAAGCAATTCTCTAGCTCCCTGTGAATTAACGCTGGATACACACGTTTAACACCACCGAAGCTGCTAAGACCTGAGATATCTGCTTTGCAGCAGGATGACTGCTGTGATATTTCATCTTCCTCGCAAAGGACTTTTGGACAGTCAATTGCTTACTGGAAGTAGTACAAGTGGTCTTCCGACTTCCCCTCTGGGATGACGATCGACTCCCAGCAGCAACAACAGCAGCGCCAGCAGCAATAGGCGTTACACTCAAGGATGCATCGGAGGAATCCCAGGCAGGAGAGGACTCGTCAGACTTGCAGTGACATGGCCTGCAGGACTATTGGATTTCCTGTCTAAGGAGGAAATTGACACTGAGGGAGTTGGTGGTGTGGTTTGCAGGAGCTTGGTTACAAGAGGAAGGGATTTAGTTGTCAGTGGACTGCTTCCGCTGTCACCCAAAGTTTTTGAACTTGTCAATGACTTCTGATGAATGCGCTCCAGGTGACGTATAAGGGAGGATGTTCCTTGGTGGTTAACGTCCTTACCCCTACTTATTACAGCTTGACAAAGGCAACACACGGCTTGACACCTGTTGTCCGCATTTCTGTTAAAATAATTCCACACCGAAGAGGTGATTTTTTTTGTAATTTGACTAGGCATGTCAATGGCCATATTCGTCCCACGGACAACAGGTGTCTCCCCGGGTGCCTGACTTAAACAAACCACCTCACCATCAGAATCCTTCTTGTCAATTTCCTCCTCAGCGCCAGCAACACCCATATCCTCATCCTGGTGTACTTCAACAGTGACATCTTCAATTTGACTATCAGGAACTGGACTGCGGGTGCTCCTTCCAGCACTTGCAGGGAGCGTACAAATGGTGGAAGGCGCCACCTATTCCCGTCCAGTGTTGGGAGGGTCAGGCATCGCAACCGACACAATTGGACTCTCCTTGGGGATTTGTGATTTAGAAAAACGCACAGTTCTTTGCTGTGCTTTTGTCAGCTTAAGTCTTTTAATTTTTCTAGCGAGAGGATGAGTGCTTCCATCCTCATGTGAAGCTGAACCACTAGCCATGAACATAGGACAGGGCCTCAGCTGTTCCTTGCCACTCCGTGTCGTAAATGGCATATTAGAAAGTTTACGCTTCTCATCAGACGCTTTTAATTTATATTTTTGGGTCATTTTACTGAACTTTAGTTTTTTGGGATTTTACATGCTCTCTACTATGACATTGGGCATCGGCCTTAGCAGACGACGTTGATGGCATTTCAACGTCTCGGCCATGACTAGTGGCAGCAGCTTCAGCACGAGGTGGAATTGGATCTTGATGTTTCCCTATACAAGTTGAGTATCCCATATCCAAATATTCCGAAATACGGAATATTCCGAAATACGGACTTTTTTGAGTGAGAGTGAGATAGTGAAACCTTTGTTTTTTGATGGCTCAATGTACACAAACTTTGTTTAATACACAAAGTTATTAAAAATATTGTATTAAATGACCTTCAGGCTGTGTGTATAAGGTGTATATGAAACATAAATGAATTGTGTGAATGTAGACACACTTTGTTTAATGCACAAAGTTATAAAAAATATTGGCCAAAATGACCTTCAGGCTGTGTGTATAAGGTGTATATGAAACATAAATGCATTCTGTGCTTATATTTAGGTCCCATCACCATGATATCTCATTATGGTATGCAATTATTCCAAAATACGGAAAAATCCGATATCCAAAATACCTCTGGTCCCAAGCATTTTGGATAAGGGATACTCAACCTGTATTACCCTCCACATTTTTGTTCTCCATTTTTTAATGTGTGGAATTATATGCCAGTAAAATATCAATAGCAATGGCCTACTGTACCGTACTGCTATATATTATATACTGGTGGTCAGCAAAATTATGCACTGTCCTCCTACTATATATACTGCGCCAACTAAAATGCACCACAGGTATGGATGGATAGTATACTTGACGACACAGAGGTAGGTAGAGCAGTGGCCTACTGTACCGTACTGCTATATATTATATACTGGTGGTGAGCAAAATTATGCACTGTCCTCCTACTATATATAGTGCGCACAACTAAAATTCACTACAGGTATGGATGGATAGTGTACTTGACGACACAGAGGTAGGTAGAGCAGTGGCCTACTGTACCGTACTGCTATATATTCTATACTGGTGGTCAGCAAAATTATGCAATGTACTCCTACTATATATACTGCGCACAGCTAAAATGCACCACAGGTATGGATGGATAGTATACTTGATGACACAGAGGTAGGTAGAGCAGTGGCCTACTGTACCGTACTGCTATATATTCTATACTGGTGGTCAGCAAAATTATGCAATGTACTCCTACTATATATACTGCGCACAGCTAAAATGCACCACAGGTATGGATGGATAGTATACTTGATGACACAGAGGTAGGTAGAGCAGTGGCCTACTGTACCGTACTGCTATATATTATATACTGGTGGTCAGCAAAATTATGCACTGTACTCCTACTATATATACTGCGCACAACAACTAAAATGCACCACAGGTATGGATGGATAGTATACTTGACGACACAGAGGTAGGTAGAGCAGTGGCCTACTGTACCGTACTGCTATATATTATATACTGGTGGTCAGCAAAATTATGCACTGTCCTACTACTGCGCACAACAACTAAAATGCACCACAGGTATGGATGGATAGTATACTTGACGACACAGAGGTAGGTAGAGCAGTGGCATACTGTACCGTACTGCTATATATTATATACTGGTGGTCAGCAAAATTATGCACTGTACTCTTACTATATATACTGCGCACAACAACTAAAATGCACCACAGGTATGGATGGATAGTATACTTGACGACACAGAGGTAGGTAGAGCAGTGGCCTACTGTACCGTACTGCTATATATTATATACTGGTGGTCAGCAAAATTATGCACTGTCCTACTACTGAGCACAACAACTAAAATGCACCACAGGTATGGATGGATAGTGTACTTGACGACACAGAGGTAGGTAGAGCAGTGGCATACTGTACCGTACTGCTATATATTATATACTGGTGGTCAGCAAAATTATGCACTGTACTCCTACTATATATACTGCGCACAACTAAAATGCACCACAGGTATGGATGGATAGTATACTTGATGACACAGAGGTAGGTAGAGCAGTGGCCTACTGTACCGTACTGCTATATATTATATACTGGTGGTCAGCAAAATTATGCACGGTACTCCTACTATATATACTGCGCACAACTAAAATGCACCACAGGTATGGATGGATAGTATACTTGACGACACAGAGGTAGGTAGAGCAGTGGCCTACTGTACCATACTTCTATATATTATATACTGGTGGTCAGCAAAATTATGCACTGTCCTCCTACTATATATACTGCGCACAACTAAAATGCGCCACAGGTATGGATGGATAGTATACTTGACGACACAGAGGTAGGTAGAGCAATGGACTACTGTACCGTACTGCTATATATTATATACTGGTGGTCAGCAAAATTATGCACTGTACTCCTACTATATATATTGCGCACAACTAAAATGCACCACAGGTATGGATGGATAGTATACTTGACGACACAGAGGTAGGTAGAGCAGTGGCCTACTGTACCGTACTGCTATATATTATATACTGGTGGTCAGCAAAATTATGCACTGTCCTCCTACTACTGCGCACAACAACTAAAATACACCACAGGTATGGATGGATAGTATACTTGATGACACAGAGGTAGGTAGAGCAGTGGCCTACTGTACCGAACTGCTATATATTATATACTGGTGGTCAGCAAAATTATGCACTGTACTCCTACTATATATACTGCGCACAACTAAAATGCACCACAGGTATGGATGGATAGTATACTTGACGACACAAAGGTAGGTAGAGCAGTGGTCTACTGTACAGTACTGCTATATATTATATACTGGTGGTCAGCAAAATTATGCACGGTACTCCTACTATATATACTGCGCACAACTAAAATGCACCACAGGTATGGATGGATAGTATACTTGACGACACAGAGGTAGGTAGAGCAGTGGCCTACTGTACCATACTTCTTTATATTATATACTGGTGGTCAGCAAAATTATGCACTGTACTCCTACTATATATACTGCGCACAACTAAAATGCGCCACAGGTATGGATGGATAGTATACTTGACGACACAGAGGTAGGTAGAGCAGTGGACTACTGTATCGTACTGCTATATATTATATACTGGTGGTCAGCAAAATTATGCACTGTACTCCTACTATATATATTGCGCACAACTAAAATGCACCAAAGGTATGGATGGATAGTATACTTGACGACACAGAGGTAGGTAGAGCAGTGGCCTACTGTACCGTACTGCTATATATTATATACTGGTGGTCAGCAAAATTATGCACTGTCCTCCTACTACTGCGCACAACAACTAAAATACACCACAGGTATGGATGGATAGTATACTTGATGACACAGAGGTAGGTAGAGCAGTGGCCTACTGTACCGAACTGCTATATATTATATAGTGGTGGTCAGAAAAATTATGCACTGTCCTCCTACTATATATACTGCGCACAACAACTAAAATGCACCACAGGTATGGATGGATAGTATACTTGACGACACAGAGGTAGGTAGAGCAGTGGACTACTGTACCGTACTGCTATATATTATATACTGGTGGTCAGCAAAATTATGCACTGTACTTCTACTATATATACTGCGCACAACTAAAATTCACCACAGGTATGGATGGATAGTATACTTGACGACACAGAGGTAGGTAGAGCAGTGGCCTACTGTACCATACTTCTATATATTATATACTGGTGGTCAGCAAAATTATGCACTGTCCTCCTACTATATATACTGCGCACAACTAAAATGCGCCACAGGTATGGATGGATAGTATACTTGACGACACAGAGGTAGGTAGAGCAGTGGACTACTGTACCGTACTGCTATATATTATATACTGGTGGTCAGCAAAATTATGCACTGTACTCCTACTATATATATTGCGCACAACTAAAATGCACCACAGGTATGGATGGATAGTATACTTGACGACACAGAGGTAGGTAGAGCAGTGGCCTACTGTACCGTACTGCTATATATTATATACTGGTGGTCAGCAAAATTATGCACTGTCCTCCTACTACTGCGCACAACAACTAAAATACACCACAGGTATGGATGGATAGTATACTTGATGACACAGAGGTAGGTAGAGCAGTGGCCTACTGTACCGAACTGCTATATATTATATACTGGTGGTCAGCAAAATTATGCACTGTACTCCTACTATATATACTGCGCACAACTAAAATGCACCACAGGTATGGATGGATAGTATACTTGACGACACAAAGGTAGGTAGAGCAGTGGTCTATTGTACAGTACTGCTATATATTATATACTGGTGGTCAGCAAAATTATGCACGGTACTCCTACTATATATACACTGCGCACAACTAAAATGCACCACAGGTATGGATGGATAGTATACTTAACGACACAGAGGTAGGTAGAGCAGTGGCCTACTGTACCATACTTCTTTATATTATATACTGGTGGTCAGCAAAATTATGCACTGTCCTCCTACTATATATACTGCGCACAACTAAAATGCGCCACAGGTATGGATGGATAGTATACTTGACGACACAGAGGTAGGTAGAGCAGTGGACTACTGTATCGTACTGCTATATATTATATACTGGTGGTCAGCAAAATTATGCACTGTACTCCTACTATATATATTGCGCACAACTAAAATGCACCAAAGGTATGGATGGATAGTATACTTGACGACACAGAGGTAGGTAGAGCAGTGGCCTACTGTACCGTACTGCTATATATTATATACTGGTGGTCAGCAAAATTATGCACTGTCCTCCTACTACTGCGCACAACAACTAAAATACACCACAGGTATGGATGGATAGTATACTTGATGACACAGAGGTAGGTAGAGCAGTGGCCTACTGTACCGAACTGCTATATATTATATAGTGGTGGTCAGAAAAATTATGCACTGTCCTCCTACTATATATACTGCGCACAACAACTAAAATGCACCACAGGTATGGATGGATAGTATACTTGACGACACAGAGGTAGGTAGAGCAGTGGACTACTGTACCGTACTGCTATATATTATATACTGGTGGTCAGCAAAATTATGCACTGTACTTCTACTATATATACTGCGCACAACTAAAATTCACCACAGGTATGGATGGATAGTATACTTGACGACACAGAGGTAGGTAGAGCAGTGGCCTACTGTACCATACTTCTATATATTATATACTGGTGGTCAGCAAAATTATGCACTGTCCTCCTACTATATATACTGCGCACAACTAAAATGCGCCACAGGTATGGATGGATAGTATACTTGACGACACAGAGGTAGGTAGAGCAGTGGACTACTGTACCGTACTGCTATATATTATATACTGGTGGTCAGCAAAATTATGCACTGTACTCCTACTATATATATTGCGCACAACTAAAATGCACCACAGGTATGGATGGATAGTATACTTGACGACACAGAGGTAGGTAGAGCAGTGGCCTACTGTACCGTACTGCTATATATTATATACTGGTGGTCAGCAAAATTATGCACTGTCCTCCTACTACTGCGCACAACAACTAAAATACACCACAGGTATGGATGGATAGTATACTTGATGACACAGAGGTAGGTAGAGCAGTGGCCTACTGTACCGAACTGCTATATATTATATACTGGTGGTCAGCAAAATTATGCACTGTACTCCTACTATATATACTGCGCACAACTAAAATGCACCACAGGTATGGATGGATAGTATACTTGACGACACAAAGGTAGGTAGAGCAGTGGTCTATTGTACAGTACTGCTATATATTATATACTGGTGGTCAGCAAAATTATGCACGGTACTCCTACTATATATACACTGCGCACAACTAAAATGCACCACAGGTATGGATGGATAGTATACTTAACGACACAGAGGTAGGTAGAGCAGTGGCCTACTGTACCATACTTCTTTATATTATATACTGGTGGTCAGCAAAATTATGCACTGTCCTCCTACTATATATACTGTGCACAACTAAAATGCGCCACAGGTATGGATGGATAGTATACTTGACGACACAGAGGTAGGTAGAGCAGTGGACTACTGTACCGTACTGCTATATATTATATACTGGTGGTCAGCAAAATTATGCACTGTACTCCTACTATATATATTGCGCACAACTAAAATGCACCACAGGTATGGATGGATAGTATACTTGACGACACAGAGGTAGGTAGAGCAGTGGCCTACTGTACCGTACTGCTATATATTATATACTGGTGGTCAGCAAAATTATGCACTGTCCTCCTACTACTGCGCACAACAACTAAAATACACCACAGGTATGGATGGATAGTATACTTGATGACACAGAGGTAGGTAGAGCAGTGGCCTACTGTACCGAACTGCTATATATTATATAGTGGTGGTCAGAAAAATTATGCACTGTCCTCCTACTATATATACTGCGCACAACAACTAAAATGCACCACAGGTATGGATGGATAGTATACTTGACGACACAGAGGTAGGTAGAGCAGTGGACTACTGTACCGTACTGCTATATATTATATACTGGTGGTCAGCAAAATTATGCACTGTACTTCTACTATATATACTGCGCACAACTAAAATGCACCACAGGTATGGATGGATAGTATACTTGACGACACAGAGGTAGGTAGAGCAGTGGCCTACTGTACCATACTTCTATATATTATATACTGGTGGTCAGCAAAATTATGCACTGTCCTCCTACTACTGCGCACAACAACTAAAATGCGCCACAGGTATGGATGGATAGTATACTTGATGACACAGAGGTAGGTAGAGCAGTGGACTACTGTACCGCACTGATATAATACTGGTGGTCACTGGTCAGCAAAATTCTGCACTGTCCTCCTACTATATACTACAATGCAGCACAGATATGGAGCGTTTTTCAGACAGAGAACGTAGATATTTTCAGCACACTGAGCACAGATATTTGCAAGCACACTGAGCACAGATATTTGCAGCACACTGAGCACAGATATTTGCAGCCCCCTGAAACAAAGTGAGAGGACGCCAGCCACGTCCTCTCCCTATCATCTCCGATGCACGAGTGAAAATGGCAGCGACGTGCGGCTCCTTATATAGAATACGAATCTCGCGAGAATACGACAGCGGATGATGACGTTCGGGCGCACTCGGGTTAACCGAGCAAGGCGGGAAGATTCGAGTTTGCCTCGGACCCGTGTAAAATGGGTGAAGTTCGGGGGGTTCGGTTTCCGAGGAACCGAACCCGCTCATCTCTAATATATATACAGTGCAACACGGTATGTGACCACATTGTTTAAACAGAAGTCACAGGGACCCTGCACTCACTATTAGAGATGAGCGGGTTCGGTTTCTCTGAATCCGAACCCGCACGAACTTCATGTTTTTTTTCACGGGTCCGAGCGACTCGGATCTTCCCGCCTTGCTCGGTTAACCCGAGCGCGCCCGAACGTCATCATGACGCTGTCGGATTCTCGCGAGACTCGGATTCTATATAAGGAGCCGCGCGTCGCCGCCATTTTCACACGTGCATTGAGATTGATAGGGAGAGGACGTGGCTGGCGTCCTCTCCATTTAGATTAGGAGAGAGAGAGAGAGATTGACCTGAGGCTGATACTGTAGAAGAGAGTGCAGAGTTTAGTGACTGACCACAGTGACCACCAGCAGTGCAGTTGTTTTATTTAATATATCCGTTCTCTGCCTGAAAAAAACGGTACACACAGTGACTCAGTCACATACCATATCTGTGTGCACTGCTCAGCCCAGTGTGCTGCATGCCTGCATCATCTATGTATATATTATATATCTGACTGTGCTCAGCTCACACAGCTTATAATTGTGGGGGAGACTGGGGAGCACTGCAGTGCCAGTTATAGGTTATAGCAGGAGCCAGGAGTACAAGACAGTCACATACCATATCTGTGTGCACTGCTCAGCCCAGTGTGCTGCATCATCTATGTATATATTATATATCTGACTGTGCTCAGCTCACACAGCTTATAATTGTGGGGGAGACTGGGGAGCACTGCAGTGCCAGTTATAGGTTATAGCAGGAGCCAGGAGTACATATTATATTAAAATTAAACAGTGCACACTTTTGCTGCAGGAGTGCCACTGCCAGTGTGACTGACCAGTGACCTGACCACACTGACCACCAGTATAGTTAGTAGTATACTATATTGTGATTGCCTGAAAAAGTTAAACACTCGTCGTGTGACTTCACTTGTGTGGTGTTTTTTTTTTTATTCTATAAAAAACTCATTCTGCTGAAAGACAGTGTCCAGCAGGTCCGTCATTATATAATATATATACCTGTCCGGCTGCAGTAGTGATATATATATATTTTTTATATCATTATTTATCATCCAGTCGCAGCAGACACAGTACGGTAGTTCACGGCTGTAGCTACCTCTGTGTCGGCACTCGGCAGTCCATCCATAATTGTATACCACCTACCCGTGGGTTTTTTTTCTTTCTTCTTTATACATACATACTACTACATATCTTTATCAACCAGTCTATATTAGCAGCAGACACAGTACAGTACGGTAGTTCACGGCTGTGGCTACCTCTGTGTCGGCACTCGGCAGTCCGTCCATAATTGTATACCACCTAACCGTGGTTTTTTTTTCTTTCTTCTTTATACATACATACTACGACATCTCTTTATCAACCAGTCTATATTAGCAGCAGACACAGTACAGTACGGTAGTTCACGGCTGTGGCTACCTCTGTGTCGGCACTCGGCAGTCCGTCCATAATTGTATACCACCTAACCGTGGTTTTTTTTTCTTTCTTCTTCATACATACATACTACGACATCTCTTTATCAACCAGTCTATATTAGCAGCAGACACAGTACAGTACGGTAGTTCACGGCTGTGGCTACCTCTGTGTCGGCACTCGGCAGTCCGTCCATAATTGTATACCACCTAACCGTGGTTTTTTTTTCTTTCTTCTTTATACATACATACTACGACATCTCTTTATCAACCAGTCTATATTAGCAGCAGACACAGTACAGTACGGTAGTTCACGGCTGTGGCTACCTCTGTGTCGGCACTCGGCAGTCCGTCCATAATTGTATACCACCTAACCGTGGGTTTTTTTTTCTTTCTTCTTCATACATACATACTACGACATCTCTTTATCAACCAGTCTATATTAGCAGCAGACACAGTACAGTACGGTAGTTCACGGCTGTGGCTACCTCTGTGTCGGCACTCGGCAGTCCGTCCATAATTGTATACCACCTACCCGTGGTTTTTTTTTCTTTCTTCTTTATACATACATACTACTACATCTCTTTATCAACCAGTCTATATTAGCAGCAGACACAGTACGGTAGTTCACGGCTGTAGCTACCTCTGTGTCGGCACTCGGCAGTCCGTCCATAATTGTATACCACCTACCCGTGGTTTTTTTTCTTTCTTCTTCATACATACATACTACGACATCTCTTTATCAACCAGTCTATATTAGCAGCAGACACAGTACAGTACGGTAGTTCACGGCTGTGGCTACCTCTGTGTCGGCACTCGGCAGTCCGTCCATAATTGTATACCACCTAACCGTGGTTTTTTTTTCTTTCTTCTTCATACATACATACTACGACATCTCTTTATCAACCAGTCTATATTAGCAGCAGACACAGTACGGTAGTTCACGGCTGTAGCTACCTCTGTGTCGGCACTCGGCAGTCCGTCCATAATTGTATACTAGTATCCATCCATCTCCATTGTTTACCTGAGGTGCCTTTTAGTTGTGCCAATTAAAATATGGAGAACAAAAATGTTGAGGTTCCAAAATTAGGGAAAGATCAAGATCCACTTCCACCTCGTGCTGAAGCTGCTGCCACTAGTCATGGCCGAGACGATGAAATGCCAGCAACGTCGTCTGCCAAGGCCGATGCCCAATGTCATAGTACAGAGCATGTCAAATCCAAAACACCAAATATCAGTAAAAAAAGACTCCAAAACCTAAAATAAAATTGTCGGAGGAGAAGCGTAAACTTGCCAATATGCCATTTACCACACGGAGTGGCAAGGAACGGCTGAGGCCCTGGCCTATGTTCATGGCTAGTGGTTCAGCTTCACATGAGGATGGAGGCACTCAGCCTCTCGCTAGAAAAATGAAAAGACTCAAGCTGGCAAAAGCAGTAGCACCGCAAAGAACTGTGCGTTCTTCGAAATCCCAAATCCACAAGGAGAGTCCAATTGTGTCGGTTGCGATGCCTGACCTTCCCAACACTGGACGTGAAGAGCATGCGCCTTCCACCATTTGCACGCCCCCTGCAAGTGCTGGAAGGAGCACCCGCAGTCCAGTTCCTGATAGTCAGATTGAAGATGTCAGTGTTGAAGTACACCAGGATGAGGAGGATATGGGTGTTGCTGGCGCTGGGGAGGAAATTGACCAGGAGGATTCTGATGGTGAGGTGGTTTGTTTAAGTCAGGCACCCGGGGAGACACCTGTTGTCCGTGGGAGGAATATGGCCGTTGACATGCCTGGTGAAAATACCAAAAAAATCAGCTCTTCGGTGTGGAACTATTTCAACAGAAATGCGGACAACAGGTGTCAAGCCGTGTGTTCCCTTTGTCAAGCTGTAATAAGTAGGGGTAAGGACGTTAACCACCTCGGAACATCCTCCCTTATACGTCACCTGCAGCGCATTCATAATAAGTCAGTGACAAGTTCAAAAACTTTGGGTGACAGCGGAAGCAGTCCACTGACCAGTAAATCCCTTCCTCTTGTAACCAAGCTCACGCAAACCACCCCACCAACTCCCTCAGTGTCAATTTCCTCCTTCCCCAGGAATGCCAATAGTCCTGCAGGCAATGTCACTGGCAATTCTGACGAGTCCTCTCCTGCCTGGGATTCCTCCGATGCATCCTTGCGTGTAACGCCTACTGCTGCTGGCGCTGCTGTTGTTGCTGCTGGGAGTCGATGGTCATCCCAGAGGGGAAGTCGTAAGCCCACTTGTACTACTTCCAGTAAGCAATTGACTGTTCAACAGTCCTTTGCGAGGAAGATGAAATATCACAGCAGTCATCCTGCTGCAAAGCGGATAACTGAGGCCTTGACAACTATGTTGGTGTTAGACGTGCGTCCGGTATCCGCCGTTAGTTCACAGGGAACTAGACAATTTATTGAGGCAGTGTGCCCCCGTTACCAAATACCATCTAGGTTCCACTTCTCTAGGCAGGCGATACCGAGAATGTACACGGACGTCAGAAAAAGACTCACCAGTGTCCTAAAAAATGCAGTTGTACCCAATGTCCACTTAACCACGGACATGTGGACAAGTGGAGCAGGGCAGGGTCAGGACTATATGACTGTGACAGCCCACTGGGTAGATGTATGGACTCCCGCCGCAAGAACAGCAGCGGCGGCACCAGTAGCAGCATCTCGCAAACGCCAACTCTTTCCTAGGCAGGCTACGCTTTGTATCACCGGTTTCCAGAATACGCACACAGCTGAAAACCTCTTACGGCAACTGAGGAAGATCATCGCGGAATGGCTTACCCCAATTGGACTCTCCTGTGGATTTGTGGCATCGGACAACGCCAGCAATATTGTGTGTGCATTAAATATGGGCAAATTCCAGCACGTCCCATGTTTTGCACATACCTTGAATTTGGTGGTGCAGAATTATTTAAAAAATGACAGGGGCGTGCAAGAGATGCTGTCGGTGGCCAGAAAAATTGCGGGACACTTTCGGCGTACAGGCACCACGTACAGAAGACTGGAGCACCACCAAAAACTACTGAACCTGCCCTGCCATCATCTGAAGCAAGAAGTGGTAACGAGGTGGAATTCAACCCTCTATATGCTTCAGAGGTTGGAGGAGCAGCAAAAGGCCATTCAAGCCTATACAATTGAGCACGATATAGGAGGTGGAATGCACCTGTCTCAAGCGCAGTGGAGAATGATTTCAACGTTGTGCAAGGTTCTGATGCCCTTTGAACTTGCCACACGTGAAGTCAGTTCAGACACTGCCAGCCTGAGTCAGGTCATTCCCCTCATCAGGCTTTTGCAGAAGAAGCTGGAGACATTGAAGGAGGAGCTAACACGGAGCGATTCCGCTAGGCATGTGGGACTTGTGGATGGAGCCCTTAATTCGCTTAACAAGGATTCACGGGTGGTCAATCTGTTGAAATCAGAGCACTACATTTTGGCCACCGTGCTCGATCCTAGATTTAAAGCCTACCTTGGATCTCTCTTTCCGGCAGACACAAGTTTGCTGGGGTTGAAAGACCTGCTGGTGAGAAAATTGTCAAGTCAAGCGGAACGCGACCTGTCAACATCTCCTCCTTCACATTCTCCCGCAACTGGGGGTGCGAGGAAAAGGCTCAGAATTCCGAGCCCACCCGCTGGCGGTGATGCAGGGCAGTCTGGAGCGACTGCTGATGCTGACATCTGGTCCGGACTGAAGGACCTGACAACGATTACGGACATGTCGTCTACTGTCACTGCATATGATTCTCTCACCATTGAAAGAATGGTGGAGGATTATATGAGTGACCGCATCCAAGTAGGCACGTCACACAGTCCATACTTATACTGGCAGGAAAAAGAGGCAATTTGGAGGCCATTGCACAAACTGGCTTTATTCTACCTAAGTTGCCCTCCCACAAGTGTGTACTCCGAAAGAGTGTTTAGTGCCGCCGCTCACCTTGTCAGCAATCGGCGTACGAGGTTACATCCAGAAAATGTGGAGAAGATGATGTTCATTAAAATGAATTATAATCAATTCCTCCGCGGAGACATTGACCAGCAGCAATTGCCTCCACAAAGTACACAGGGAGCTGAGATGGTGGATTCCAGTGGGGACGAATTGATAATCTGTGAGGAGGGGGATGTACACGGTGATATATCGGAGGGTGATGATGAGGTGGACATCTTGCCTCTGTAGAGCCAGTTTGTGCAAGGAGAGATTAATTGCTTCTTTTTTGGGGGGGGTCCAAACCAACCCGTCATATCAGTCACAGTCGTGTGGCAGACCCTGTCACTGAAATGATGGGTTGGTTAAAGTGTGCATGTCCTGTTTTGTTTATACAACATAAGGGTGGGTGGGAGGGCCCAAGGACAATTCCATCTTGCACCTCTTTTTTCTTTTCTTTTTCTTTGTGTCATGTGCTGTTTGGGGAGGGTTTTTTGGAAGGGACATCCTGCGTGACACTGCAGTGCCACTCCTAAATGGGCCCGGTGTTTGTGTCGGCCACTAGGGTCGCTAATCTTACTCACACAGTCAGCTACCTCATTGCGCCTCTTTTTTTCTTTGCGTCATGTGCTGATTGGGGAGGGTTTTTTGGAAGGGACATCCTGCGTGACACTGCAGTGCCACTCCTAAATGGGCCCGGTGTTTGTGTCGGCCACTAGGGTCGCTAATCTTACTCACACAGTCAGCTACCTCATTGCGCCTCTTTTTTTCTTTGCGTCATGTGCTGATTGGGGAGGGTTTTTTGGAAGGGACATCCTGCGTGACACTGCAGTGCCACTCCTAAATGGGCCCGGTGTTTGTGTCGGCCACTAGGGTCGCTAATCTTACTCACACAGTCAGCTACCTCATTGCGCCTCTTTTTTTCTTTGCGTCATGTGCTGATTGGGGAGGGTTTTTTGGAAGGGACATCCTGCGTGACACTGCAGTGCCACTCCTAAATGGGCCCGGTGTTTGTGTCGGCCACTAGGGTCGCTAATCTTACTCACACAGTCAGCTACCTCATTGCGCCTCTTTTTTTCTTTGCGTCATGTGCTGATTGGGGAGGGTTTTTTGGAAGGGACATACTGCGTGACACTGCAGTGCCACTCCTAAATGGGCCCGGTGTTTGTGTCGGCCACTAGGGTCGCTAATCTTACTCACACAGTCAGCTACCTCATTGCGCCTCTTTTTTTCTTTGCGTCATGTGCTGATTGGGGAGGGTTTTTTGGAAGGGACATCCTGCGTGACACTGCAGTGCCACTCCTAAATGGGCCCGGTGTTTGTGTCGGCCACTAGGGTCGCTAATCTTACTCACACAGTCAGCTACCTCATTGCGCCTCTTTTTTTCTTTGCGTCATGTGCTGATTGGGGAGGGTTTTTTGGAAGGGACATCCTGCGTGACACTGCAGTGCCACTCCTAAATGGGCCCGGTGTTTGTGTCGGCCACTAGGGTCGCTTATCTTACTCACACAGTCAGCTACCTCATTGCGCCTCTTTTTTTCTTTGCGTCATGTGCTGATTGGGGAGGGTTTTTTGGAAGGGACATCCTGCGTGACACTGCAGTGCCACTCCTAGATGGGCCAGGTGTTTGTGTCGGCCACTAGTGTCGCTTAGCTTAGTCATCCAGCGACCTTGGTGCAAATTTTAGGACTAAAAATAATATTGTAAGGTGTGAGGTATTCAGAATAGACTGAAAATGAGTGGAAATTATGGTTTTTGAGGTTAATAATAATATGGGATCAAAATGACCCCCAAATTCTATGATTTAAGCTGTTTTTTAGTGTTTTTTAAAAAAAACACCCGAATCCAAAACACACCCGAATCCGACAAAAAAAATTCGGTGAGGTTTTGCCAAAACGCGGTCGAACCCAAAACACGGCCGCGGAACCGAACCCAAAACCAAAACACAAAACCCGAAAAATTTCAGGCGCTCATCTCTACTCACTATATTAATTAACAATTGGGAGGCTCCTGTAAGTCACTGCCTAACAGTGCAGCGGTGAATAGATGCTGTGCGCATGCGCATTGCATCTAATCACGGGAGCCAGTGGGACTGGAGGCATGCCAGCAGCTCACAGAGCGCTGGGCATGCCCCCTCAGTGACAGTAAATGGGGGCGTGGTTCGTGATTGCACCACTCCCGTGAACCCATGCCCCCTTTCAGCTGGGCATAGCCACACCAGGAAATCCCTCATTAACATCTCCTGATGTTGGGAGGTATTCATTAGTGTTAAACTTTAGGTATGCTACCTGGTCTACAGCTCACAGCAACTTTTATTTACCGGTGAGGTAGTTACCAACACACCTGTTGTAAAGCACCTAGGAGAACAGCTGACACAAGCTATAATAAATAAGTTAAAACGGTGCATGAGAAAATATGATCACAAAAAGATTTAAAAAAATGAATAAACAAAAAGCACTAATACACGGCACTCACTATTCCTAGATTTGGGGTGCAACACGATATGTGACCACATTGTTTAAATAGAAATCACAGTGGCTCTGCACTCACAATGTTAACTAACAATAATAAACAGTAAGAAATAATAAATAAAAAAAGAAGAAATAATAATAATAATAATAATAATAATAATAATAATAATACAGGTTGAGAATCCCATATCCAAATATTCTGAAATACGGAATTTTTTGAGTGAAAGTGAGATAGTGAAACCTTTGTTTTCTGATGGCTCAATGTACACAAGGGCCCTCATTTCGAGTTGTTCGCTCGCTAGCTGCTTTTAGCAGCATTGCAAACGCTAGGCCGCCGCCCTCTGGGAGTGTATCTTAGCTTAGCAGAATAGCGTACGAAAGATTAGCAGAACTGCTACTAAATAATTCCTTGCAGTTTCTGAGTAGCTCCAGACCTACTCCTAGACTGCGATCACCTCAGTCCGTTTAGTTCCTGGTTTGACGTCACAAACACGCCCTGCGTTCGGCCAGCCATTCCCCCGTTTCTCCAGCCACTCCTGCGTTTTTACCTGGCACGCCTGTGTTTTTTAGCACACTCCCTGAAAACGGCCAGTTTCCGCCCAGAAACACCCACTTCCTGTCAATCACACTACGATCACTCGAGTGATGAAAAAACGTTGCTCAAGCTTATGTAAATCTACAGTTATGTGTGAAAGTGCTTAGCGCATGCGCACTGTGTACCATGCAAGCACTTTTTTGCAGTTTTTTCACTTGATCGCTGCACTGCGAAAATCGTCAGCGAGCGAACAACTCGGAATGACCTCAAAGTTATTAAAACTATTGTATCAAATGACCTTCAGGCTGTGTGTATAAGGTGTATATGAAACATAAATGAATTGTGTGAATGTACACACACTTTGTTTAATGCACAAAGTTATTAAAAATATTGGCTAATATTCCCATCAGGCTGTGTGTATAAGGTGTATATGAAACATAAATGCATTCTGTGCTTAGACTTAGGTCCCATCAACATGATATCTCATTATGGTATGTGATTATTCCAAAATACGGAAAAATCCGATATCCAAAATACTGCTGGTCCCAAGCATTTTGGATAAGGGATACTCAACCTAGCTAGAGATGTGCAGCGGGCATTTTTCGTGTTTTGTGTTTTGGATTCGGGTCCGCGGTCGTGTTTTGGATTTGGACGCGTTTCGGCAAAACCACCCTTTCGGGTTTTGGATTCGGATGCGTTTTGGATTCGGGTGTTTTTAAAAAAAAACTCAAAAACAACTAAAATCATAGAATTTGGGGGTAATTTTGATCCTATAGTATTATTAAGCTCAATAATTCTATAGATTGTAAGCTTGCGAGCAGGGCCTTCCTACCTCTATGACTGTTTGTTATCACCCATTTTGTTATTGTTATTTCAAATTGTAAAGCGCAACGGAATTTGCTGCGCTATATAAGAAACTGTTAATAAATAAATAATAAAATAAATAATAACCATAATTTCCACTCATTTCCAGTCTATTCTTAACACCTCACAATATTATTTTTAGTCCTAAAATTTGCACCGAGGTCGCTGGATGACTAAGCTAAGCGAGCCAAGTGGGCGGCACAAACGCCTGGCCCATCTAGGAGTGGCACTGCAGTGTCAGACAGGATGGCACTTAAAAAAATAGTCCCCAAACAGCACATGATGCAAAGATAAATAAAAAAAGAGGTGCAGGGGGCGTGGCCTGACTGGGAAAGGGAATAGCTGTGCTTCCAGTGAGCTCCTGAACAGCTACCCTCCTTATAGCCACTTTTCCCCTTTATTCCCCTCTGAAAACACCCTCTACCAGCCGTCCTCATCACCTGCTACCACCGTGAATCAGTGCGGGGCGAGCAGCGGCGCCGGGAGACGCTATTAAGGGTCTCTCCGGATTGCGGCCTTCCCCGCCGGAAAAGCCGGGGACTCAAGTACCCGCGCCGGCCCGCCGGCTGAGCTCCACGACGAGAATCGCGGGAGAACGGAGCCGCGGACGCCAGCTCCGATTAGACCTCCATTCATACTCTGCCTCCCCTCTCTCCAGGCCTGACGACCACCATAGCCAGCAGCTTTGCATCACCCAGCTGGCACAACACAGGAGGTGAGCAACAAAAACGAGCCCTGCTGCACTTAGGCTGAGCACAGCTGCGGCGGCCATTTTCTCCCCAGCACTTTGAAATACAGCCTTATCTGGGAACATTTTTGCTGGACTGTTACTTATATTTTATTATTTATTCCTGCTGGAGCCTCTCCCTAACCTCTTGTTTTGCTACCTACATTATTGGGACTTATTTCAACATATTGCTGGAGGTCATAAGTTATCCCTCAGTGTAATACCTGGGTGCACCCTTTGCTATTCCCTAACACTCCCGGTCTGCAGCCACATGTGAAGCTTGTCACCTTTCACATTAACCCCCCCTGGTTCCTGTGATTTGCATTACCATATTTTTTGCATTACCCGCACTTGGCCTCAGAAGCTTTCTGCTCTGGATGAAGACCTTAGCAGCGCTGCTGGTCAGGCTGTTACTGTGTCCTTTTGCATTGTTCATATACCTACATGTACTTCTGAAGGCCCTCTCACAGGAATATCTACTCAAGTACTCTGCAATGTGATTTTATCTACGCAATGAGCTGATAGCCTCTCTCACCGGCCTCATCTTACTAATTTCAGTAGAGACATTTCCATTTGTCACTGTTACTGCCTGTCGGGGTCTTATCTGAATATAATATTACCCTAGCTGCCGCTTATATGGAAAAATACCTTACGCCTCCTGCCTCAGCACAACCTCTTCAACCATGCCAGGAAAAGAGGAGGGCAGACCCCAACATGTCTTCAGATTCTGCTATTGCTGCCTTATCTCCTGCCGCAAAAAAATCGGTAGCCCCGCAGGACTCTTATGTTACATATAATGACGTGGTGGATGCTATTAAGGCGACCATGGGCCCACTACTCTCACAAGCAGTTTCGGATATAACTTCCCAACTCCAACACCTCACCCACCGGGTTGCTGAAACGGAACATAGGGTCGGTACCCTGTTTCAAGATGTCTCCCATCTCACGCAAGTGGTTCCCAAATTGGAAAAAGACACCTATTATCTTTGGAACAGGGTAGATGACCTTGAAAATCGGTCTAGGAGAAATAATATTCGACTAGTGGGGCTCCCGGAAACAGTCAAGGGCCCGGCTCTAGCTCATTTTGTTCGTAACACTCTCCCGACCCTTTTAGGAATCGAATATGAATGTCGCGATCTCATCATTGAACGAGTTCACAGAGTGGGTCAACATTCTGCTGCTACGTCTACCCGTCCTCGAGTTGTCCTGTTTCGATGTCTTAATTACTTACATAAGCAGTTGATTTGGTCAGCATCCCGCAACAAGAAATTTATTCCATGGGAGTCGTCGAAGTTATACCTTTTTCAAGATTTCTCAGTGGAATTGTCTCGAGCCCGTAAGGCCTTTTCTCCAGTATGCTCCCGCTTAGTGGCAGACCAACGTAAATTTGCCCTGATCTACCCAGCCAAGCTCAGACTGTTTGATGGTTCTTCTTACAAAGACTTCAACACTTCCGCTGATGCTGAGGCTTTCTTGGCAGAAGAGAACCGTTCTGCACCTCAAGGCGATATTGCAGATGCCCCTCCGGTTACTTGCTGATCTACTCTCTGTTCGTATGGACTCTGTTATGTTCTATTACATTGTTTATTCCACTGAAAAAAAATGCATCCCTTCGTTAAAAGGTCACTACGAATTGTTATGTTAGTATGCCTTAGTCTCTGGTATTACAAATATACTACTGATAACATATTTTCTGTCTGAGTTTGAGGCCTAGTTAATAATTTTTCACATTGATTCTGTTCTTAGAGGCTTATCTCGCCTATTGTGTTTTATTGTTAGACTCATCAAACGTTTGCCATGATTTCAATGGCACTGGTTTTGACGTTGCAGATTTCTATTTGTGCTCATTGCATGTTTTCCCATGTCTGTGTCTGTCTCTTCCCTTTTGTTTCCTCTCCCATCCCCTCTCCCATTTTTTGTTCATTTGACAGGTTCAACGGGGATGTTCGTAACCGGTTCCTGCATTACTCACCTATCACTTAAATGTCTGTACGCTTAGGCACATGGAATGTCGGGGGAATTAACTCCCCGGCTAAAAGACGCAAGATTCTTACCTACATTTCCAAACTGAAGGTAGATATCATATGTATCCAAGAAACACATTTGACTCACACTGAATCCCTGAAATTGCAAACACTAGGTTGGAAATTGTTAGCTACTGCACCTTATAACTCTAAATCCCGAGGCATAGCTATCTTGGCCAAAAAATCCTTGTCCATCTCTATTTCTAATTCAATTATCGATCCAGAAGGGCGTTACCTGATAGCGGATATTGTAATTAACGATTCCCCATATACCCTCTGCACGATCTATGCCCCAAATGTTTATAAACGATCCTTTTTCAATACCTTACTGGCCAAATTATTACCACATAGTTCAAAATCTCTGATTCTATTGGGGGATTTTAATCTTATCTCCTCCCCGATTCTTGACAGATCTTCCACCTCAAAGACTCCCGTCTCGCTCCCTAAATTGGGTATACCAGCGCTTTCCAAGCAACTCAGTTTGATTGATGCTTGGCGTGCTATGAACCCAATAGAAAAAGAATTCACCTGCCTCTCTGCTGCTCACCAGACACTCTCCCGCATAGATTTTATTTTATTATCCTCCTCCTTATTCCCCAAAGTGCAGGACGTTGTCATTGAACCTATAGGGTTATCTGACCATGCGTTAGTATGGTTGTCACTTCAAACTACAGTAGATAAGGGCCCTTATAGATTATGGAGATTCCCTAACTATTTGTCCCAGTCCATTTCTTTTCGGCAAAAATTAGAGTCCGCTTGGATGGACTTTAAACATACTAATACTGATTGCGAAGCTTCAGACCCACTTTTGTTTTGGCAGACGGGCAAAGCGGTCCTCCGCGGTGTCATAATCTCCTACTTGGCGGCTGAGAATAAACGCTTATCCGCCATGTATCTTGATTTACAGTGTAAATTGACGGAATCCTACCAGTCCTTTAAGGAAGCCACTACCCCTTCCAATAAGTCGGTGTACTACACTGCAAAAATTCATTTTGACGAATACTTTAAAATCAAAAGTGATCGCTCCCTTTTCTCCACTAATTATAAATTTCATAGATTTGGAAACAAGACAGGCCGTCTCCTTTCCAATCTCCTAAAAGGCTCACAACCACCTATGGTGATCCACCCGTTACGTCGAGAAGACGGTTCTGTGGCAAGCTCGAGCGACCAGATCACTGATGCTATGAAAGATTTTTATGAATCCATATACTCTGATCCTCAAGATATTGATCCCCCTTCCACTGGCGAGGTTCCCCTCGCTTCTTGGAAGTTTCCACCCCTTCCCCAATTTCCGGAGGAATACTCTCATCTACTGGGAGCTCCGGTCACCATAGAGGAAGTCACTAAGGTCATTCAGCAATCAAAACCTTTGAAAGTCCCAGGCCCAGATGGTCTATCAGCGGAATTTTACAAAATCCTGTTGCCTAGATGTGGGGAAAGTTTGGTTGCCTTTTATAATGGTATCATTGCTTCCAAATCGGTTCCTCTCTACTTTAATTCAGCGATCATTAAGTTGCTCCCCAAGCAGGGCAAGGATTTATCTCTACCTGGTTCCTATAGACCTATTTCTTTATTAAACTTTGATTATAAGATATTTACAAAAATTCTGGCTGACAGATTGAAATTATATTTACCCCAAATTATTCACCCAGATCAGACTGGTTTCATTTTAGGTAGACATTCTGTAGTTATGTTCGAAAAATTCTGGCAGCTATTCAACACGTTAACCCTTCCACCCCTCCTAGTCTAATAATTTCTTTTGACGCCGAAAAAGCGTTTGACTTAGTTAATTGGAAATACCTTTTCAATGCTTTACGCCGGTTTGGTTTCCCCTCAGCTTTTATTTCTATATTACAAACACTATACCATTCCTCCTCCTCACAAATTTCCTGTAACGGTTCCATATCGTCTGCTTTCGACATTTCACGTGGGACACGCCAAGGCTGCCCACTATCCCCCCTTCTTTTTGCCATCGCCATAGAACCCCTGGCGGTAGCTATACGGCTTTCTGCTACAATTGAAGGTATTGCCATTCGTTCCAAATTACTCAAAGTTTCCCTATATGCTGACGATATGGTACTTTTTCTTTCCAACCCGGCATCCTCGCTTCCAGCTGTCCTAACCCTCATCTCCTCTTTTGGTGCGATCTCTGGTTACAAAGTCAATTTGGACAAATCAGCGATCCTCCCCATTAGTGGCTCACCCCCGTATTTTCAATCTCTACCCGTTCTTCAAGCTTTCCACATTGCCCAGTTTTCTATTAAATACTTAGGTATCCATATATCGTCTTCATTATCGGACATTTATGCCCTTAACTTTACCCCCGTCATCGCCAGACTAAAATCATACCTAGACAATTGGCTATCCCTGCCTATTTCCCTCTTAGGCAGAATAGCAGCTATAAAGAGTATACTGTTCCCTAAAATCTTCTATGTAATGCAAATGCTCCCGTTTAGGCTCCTCGCTAGGGATATCAAAAACCTGAATACCCTCTTTTCACGATTTCTATGGCAAGGGAAACGTCCAAGAATTGCGTTCGCTAAATTAAGATTACCCCGTAAGGAGGGAGGTCTCGGCTTTCCTGATCTGGCCCTATATTCAGATGCAATATTTTTTCGGTATATCAGTGACTGGTTGCTCGAGACTGACTCTTACACAGATAATCAATTGGACTCTGCTCTATTTGCCCCCTACTCCCCTAATGCACTGTTACATTCCAGATTAGCGGATATTCCTCCATTTATTAAAGACAATCCTTTATTCATAGATACTTATCGGACTTGGATTAATATAAATAGAAAATTTCATGGTAATTCCAGCTATTCACCGTATGTGGCACTATGGGGAAATTCGGCTTTTCCCCCCTCACTATCTAATGTAGGTTTTCTTCAATGGAAAGATAAAGGTTTAGCCTCGATAGCGAAGGTATTTGACCCTGGTGGCCACCTATATTCATTTGCTGACCTCCAATCTCGATATTCCATTCCTGCACAACACTTCTATATGTTTCTTCAAACACGTCACTATATTCAATCCCTATCTGTCCCACCGTCTACTGACAATAGATCAAACACGCTCCTTTCCTTGCTTAAGCTCATTGCCTCTGTGCCTTATAAAATCAGTCTACTATATACTTCACTGGCCTCCTTGTCAGCCTCGGCTCACTGGGAACCCACCCTGAAGAAATGGTCTCTAGATGTGCCCAATATCACACTTTTACCAGACCTGTTATCTTCATATGATAACACGCTTAGATTCCTACAATCTTCCTACCTGCAGGAAGTTCACATTAGAATAGTACACAGAGCATACATAGCTCCTGCACAGCGACGGTATATGACGCCCCTCGAATCTGGTGCATGCAATAAATGCAAAATGTTACATGCAACATATATTCACTGTATTTGGGAGTGTGGCAAAATTAAACGGTTTTGGAATAAAGTGATTCAGTTTATAAATGTTATGTTTTCTACTCATGTACGCCCTGACCCTTTGGCATGTCTCTGTGGGAACTTCAAAGCTTGGGACTTAGGTCCCGATAGGAAATTTAAACTCCAATTACTGTCTTTAATCACCACGATTGCCAAAAAGATTATTCTCATTCATTGGATTCATTCCTCCTCTCCCTCATTATCAGAGGTCAAACAAAAATTGTTGCAAATACTGTACTATGAGCGAAGGGCTACTATCCCTGACATTGATGTGGGCGTGGAGAAATTTTACCGTAAATGGGAATTTTTTATTAATACTTTGGAAATACAGACGCAAACTCATATTCTCAAATTATTCGAAAATACTACCTGGAACTTGCTCAGGAATCTCTCTGCCGATTCTTAATTGTGTCACAGCTATATAACTATTTTGTAATATTATATATGACTGGGTTATGAACCCCTATTTGCCGATGATGTTTTTTTTTTTTTCACACACCCCCTGTTTTTTTCACACCCTTCCCTTCTTCCCTTGATTGTTATTTGTAGTGTTCTGTGTTGTTTTGTCTGTCTTTCCCCCCTCTTATTTGGATTTTCTAGTCCTACTGTACCGTGACTTGGAGATTAGCGTAAGACACCCATATTAATCGATTCTATGTCTGCCAATAGGTCTCTGGAATTTATTGTCTACATGTCTCCCCCTAATCTCCCAGCTAATGTGGTATGATTGTTTTTGTTGAGAACTTCATTGTCTATGCAATCCACTGGCTTAATTGTACTTGTTTATTCCTTCTCGGTACTGTAAATGATTATTTCTATTTTCATTGGAAAACCAATAAAATTTATTTACACAAAAAAAAAAGAGGTGCAAGATGGAATTGTCCTTGGGCCCTCGCCACCCACCCTTATGCTGTATAAACAGGACATGCACACTTTAACAAACCAATCATTTCAGCGACAGGGTCTGCCACACGACTTTGGCTGAAATGACTGTTTGGTTTGGGCACCCACCAAAAAAGAAGCAATCAATCTCTCCTTGCACAAACTGGCTCTACATAGGCAAGATGTCCACCTCATCCTCATCGTCCGATTCCTCACCCCTTTCACTGTGTACATCCTCCTCCTCACAGAGTATTCATTCGTCCCCACTGGATTCCACCATCACAGGTCCCTGTGTACTTTCTGGAGGCAATTGCTGGTAAATGTCTCCACTGAGGAATTTATAATTCATTTTGATGAACATCATCTTCTCCACAATTTCTGGAAGTAACCTCCTACGCCGATCGCTGACAAGGTGACTGGCTGAACTAAACACTCTTTCGGAGCACACACTGGAGGGGGGGCAACTTAGGTAAAATAAAGCCAGTTTGTGCAAGGGCCTCCAAATTGCCTCTTTTTCCTGCTAGTATACGTACGGACTGTCTGACATGCCTACTTGGATGCTGTCACTCATATAATCCTCCACAATTGTGTCTGCCAGAAAGAGAGATACAACGTAGGCTTTAAACCTAAGATCGAGCACGGTGGCCAAACTGTAGTGCTCTGATTTCAACAGATTGACCACCCGTGAATCCTGGTTAAGCGAATGAAGGGCTCCATCCACAAGTACCACATGCCTAGCAGAATCGCTCCGTTTTAGCTCCTTCTTCAATCTCTCCAGCTGTTTCTGCAGAAGCCTGATGAGGGGAATGACCTGACTTAGGCTGACAGTGTCTGAACTGACTTCACATGTGGCAAGTTCAAAGGGTTGGAGAACCTTGCACAATATGGAAATCATTCTCCACTGTGCTTGAGTCAGGGGCATTCCCCCTCCTTTGCCTATATCGTAGGCAGATGTATAGGCTTGAATGGCCTTTTGCTGCTCCTCCATCCTCTGAAGCATATAGAGGGTTGAATTCCACCTCGTTACCACCTCTTGCTTCAGCTGATGACAGGGCATGTTCAGGAGTGTTTGCTGGCGCTCCAGTTTTCGGCAAACGGTGGCTGAACGCCGAAAGTAGGCCGCAATTTTTCGGGCCACCAACAGCATCTCCTGCACGCCCCTATCGTTTTTCAAAAAATTCTGCACCACCAAATTAAATGTATGTGCAAAACATGGGACGTGCTGGAATTTGCCCACATGTAATGCACGCACAATATTGGTGGCGTTGTCTGATGTCACAAATCCCCAGGAGAGTCCAATTGGGGTAAGCCAATCTACGATGATGTTCCTCAGTTTCCGTAAGAGGTTGTCAGCTGTGTGCCTCTTACGGAAAGTGGTGATACAAAGCGTAGCCTGCCTAGGAACGAGTTGGCGTTTGCGAGATGCTGCTACTGGTGCCGCCACTGTTGTTGCTGCGGAAGGCAATACATCTACCCAGTGGGCTGTCACAGTCATATAGTCCTTAGACTGCCCTGCTCCACTTGTCCACATGTCCGTGGTTAAGTGGACATTGGGTACAACAGCATTTTCTAGGACACTGAGGACACTTTTTCTGACGTCTGTGTACATTCTCGGTATCGCCTGCCTAGAGAAGTGGAACCTAGATGGGATTTGGTACCGGGGACACGCTAACTCAAGCAATTTCTTTAAGTCCCTGTGAACTAACGGTGGATACCGGATGCACGTCTAATACCAACATAGTTGTCAAGGCCCGAGTTATCCGCTTTGCAACAGGTTGACTGCTGTGATATTTAATCTTCCTCGCAAAGGACTGTTGGACAGTGAATTGCTTAATGGAAGTAGTACAAGTGGTCTTCCGACTTCCCCTCTGGGATGACGATCGACTCCCAGCAGCAACAACAGCAGCGCCAGCAGCAACAACAGCAGTAGGCATTCCACTCAAGGATCCATCAGAGGAATCCCAGTTAGGAGAGGACTCGTCAGACTTGCCAGTGACATGGCCTACAGGACTATTGGCGTTCCTGTCTAAGGAGGAAATTGACATTGAGGGAGTGGTGGTGTGGTTTGCAGTAGCTTGGGTACAAGAGAAAGAAGGGATTTAGTTGTCAGTGGACTGCTTCCGCTGTTACCCAAAGTTTTTGAACTTGTCAATGACTTCTGATGAATGCGCTCCAGGTGACGTATAAGGGAGGATGTTCCTAGGTGGTTAACGTCCTTACCCCTACTTATTACAGCTTGACAAAGGCAACACACGGCTTGACACCTGTTGTCCGCATTTCTGTTGAAATAATTCCACACCGAAGAGGTGATTTTGTATTTTGACCAGGCATGTCAATGACCTTATTCATCCCATGGACAACAACTGTCTCCCCGGGTGCCTGATTTAAACAAACCACATCATCAGAATCCTCCTCGTCAACTTCTTCCTCAGCGCCAGCAACACCCATATCCTCATCCTGGTGTACTTCAACAGTGACATCTTCAATTTGAATATCAGGAACTGGACTGTGGGTGTTCCTTCCAGCACTTGCAGGGGACATGCAAATGGTGGAAGGAGCCACCTCTTCCCGTCCAGTGTTGGGATGGTCAGGCATCGCAACCGACACAATTGGACTCTCCTTGGGGATTTGTGATTTAGAATGCACAGTTCTTTGCTGTGCTTTTGCCAGCTTAACTCTTTTCATTTTTCTAGCGGGAGGATGAGTGCTTCCATCGTCATGTCAAGCTGAACCACTAGTCATGAGAAACATAGAGAGTCTTAGCCGTTCCTTGTTAATGGCATATTGGCAAGTTTACGCTTCTCCTCCTTCTCCTTACTGAACTTTTGCTTTTTGGATTTTATATGCTCTCTACTATGACATTGGGCATCGGCCTTGGCAGACGACGTTGATGGCATTGAATCGTCTGTGCCATGACTAGTGGCAGCAGCTTCAGCACTAGGTGGAAGTGGATCTTGATCTTTCCCAATTTAGCCTCAAAATTTTTGTTCTCCATTTTTTAATGTGTGGAATTATATGCCAATAATATATCTGGAATTAGACGGCAGTAATGTCTGGAATTAGATACCACTAGATAGAAACCAGATATTCAGATACCACTGTGACTGGAATGATGATGACCGATGCACAGTCACAGGACACTACTACTACAGCACCCTACAGCAGCACGATTGGCACACGACACTGTACTAGTATTAGTAATGTAGTATTACTGGGCACCACAAGACAATGAGCAGTGATACTGAGCACTGATGATACTACTGAGCACTGACACTGAGCAGCACGATTAACACAAGACACTGTACTAGTATTAGTAATGTAGTATTACTGAGTACCACAAGACAATGGCCCTCATTCCGAGTTGTTCGCTCGTTAGTGTTTTTCGCAATGGAGCGATTAGTCGCAAACTGCGCATGCGCAATGTTCGCAGTGCGTCTGCGCCAAGAAAATTTGCAAAAAAGTTTGGTATTTTACTCACGGCTTAACGAAGAAATTTCTTCGTTCTGGTGATCGGAGTGTGATTGACAGGAAGTGGGTGTTTCTGGGCGGAAACTGGCCGTTTTATGGGTGTGTGCGATAAAACGCTGCCGTTTCTGGGAAAAACGTGGGAGTGGCTGGAGAAACAGGGGAGTGTCTGGGCGAACGCTGGGTGTGTTTGTGACGTCAAACCAGGAACGAAACTGACTGAACTGATCGCAGTGGCAGAGTAAGTCTCGAGCTACTCAGAAACTGCAAAGAAATTTCTTTTCGCAATTCTGCGAATCTTTCGTTCGCAATTCTGCAAAGCTAAAATTCACTCCCAGTAGGCTGCGGCTTAGCGTGTGCAAAGCTGCTAAAAGCAGCTAGCGAGCGAACAACTCGGAATGAGGGCCAATCAAGGCCGGATTAACAATGGGGCTGATGGAGCTGCAGCTCCAGGCCCACCCTCCAAAATAGGCCCACGGTATCTGCAAATGTCTATGCTGCTGTAGACAGGATTTTTTTTTCCTGCTACTGCAGCCCGCCCCCTCCAGCATCAACAACATCAGTGGAACCCCCCTCACCTCCCCAGCGGCAGCGCTGGTCAGTGACACATGCGGGAGATCTGATATTCTCATAGAGCAAGTTTCTTTTAAGGTTCACTGCCCACAATCGTAGCTCCGCCCACTTGCGGCATTAGGCCACGCCCCTCGCGGCATTATGCCCGCGATTTTCTTGCCTGTGGTGGGTAGGGGAGTCCCGCTGCTGGCAGGTCCCCAATGGCAGGAAGGGAGAAGGAGACATAACTGAAGGAGCTTCATCACCAGGCTTCGCTGCAAAAGCCCTGCTGCCAGGACAGGAGCTCTATTCAGCAGTAGTGCAAACAAATTGTGACTCTGTACTTTCATCCTCCTCATTTACTGCAAGCACAGTGGGCAAGAGAGAACTCTGGTGACCAGGGCCGGATTGGTCATTAGTTCTACCAAGCAGAGCCCTGGTGGGCTGATTGGGGTGTGGGCTGATTGGGGTGTGGGCCCGCCTGTCATCTGTGGCCCTGCCCACCCCACCCGCGCCTCACTAACTTAATGTACTTTGCCTTGTGCACTGCGGCCGCTGGACGCTAACAGGAGAAGAGGTCCCGTCCCCACACCACCCGGCTGTCAGGAAGAGGAGGAGATCTGCGTGCCAAACTCCGTTGACGTCATCGCGCAGACCTCAGAGGAAAAGACGTGCGGCTGCGGTGGATCCAGCAGGAGAGGTGAGTATGAGTCTTCTCTAATCTCTCTGACCTCTGTCTCAGCCTGCAAACAAAGTGCTCTTGTGATAGAACAGTTCAATCGGCACCCACACCCCCGATGTAATGTGAGTGACAGACGTCGCTGGGTGGTGTAATGTGACATCGCTGTGCGCTGTAATGTGAATAATGTGACGCCGCTGTACGCTGTAATGTGAATAATGTGACGCCGCTGTGCGCTGTAATGTGAATAATGTGACGCCGCTGTGCGCTGTAATGTGAATAATGTGACGCCGCTGTGCGCTGTAATGTGAATAATGTGACGCTGCTGTGCGCTGTAATGTGAATAATGTGACGCTGCTGTGCGCTGTAATGTGAATAATGTGTCATCGCTGTAAGCTGTAATGTGAATAATGTGACGCCGCTGTACGCTGTAATGTGAATAATGTGACGCCGCTGTACGATGTAATGTGAATAATGTGACGTCGCTGTACGCTGTAATGTGAATAATGTGACGTCGCTGTGCGCTGTAATGTGAATAATGTGACGCCGCTGTGCGCTGTAATGTGAATAATGTGACGCCGCTGTGCGCTGTAATGTGAATAATGTGACGCCGCTGTACGCTGTAATGTGAATAATGTGACGCCGCTGTGCGCTGTAATGTGAATAATGTGACGCAGCTGTGCGCTGCAATGTGAATAATGTGACGCCGCTGTGCGCTATAATGTGAACAATGTGACGCCGCTGTGCGCTGTAATGTGAATAATGTGACGCCGCTGTGCGCTGTAATGTGAATAATGTGACGCCGCTGTACGCTGTAATGTGAATAATGTGATGCCGCTGTACGCTGTAATGTGAATAATGTGATGCCGCTGTGCGCTGTAATGTGAATAATGTGACGTCGCTGTGCGCTGTAATGTGAATAATGTGACGCCGCTGTGCGCTGTAATGTGAATAATGTGACGCCGCTGTACGCTGTAATGTGATCAATTGAGAAATCGGGGAAATGACGCATGTTAAAAATATACCTGATTTGCTCAGTGCTGATGCGTTGTGTCTCCCTGCCCGTCCGGCTCCACTGTGCATGTGCGGAATCTCATACATGAGATTCCCTACGCCGTCCGGAGCCGGCGCCTGCCACAGCCAGGGACAGCTCTGTCTCTGCTGCGGTGAATAGGCATCGCCACCTGCAGGTGTCGAAACTGACAGCTGCAGGTGTCAGAACGGTCAGCAATGCTGACTGTTCATACATTGCCCCCTCATATCAGTGTGCTATCTGTAATGGTGCCCATACACTTGTGCGATGCCCTGCGACGCGACATCGTGGGGCATCGCACCGGTAGTTCATGTACTGCCAAAGTGATTACCATGTGATCATGCGATAGATCGCATGGTAATCACGTGATGGGCACGTCACCGCCGAGTGAGTGCCCATCGCGCATCGCAGTGCGATATATTGCATGTGTTTTTAAAAACACATGCGATCGCACTGCGATTCGATAAATATTAAGTGCAGCACATACTATCATGAGACGCGATATTCAAGCGGCGTGCCCGCGCATCGCGTCGTACCTAAAATGTGCATACAATCCTTCGATTTATCTCATAGATGCAGTCGAAATCGAAGGATTGTACCTGATATCTCACAAGTGTATGGGCTACATTAGATAGCAGCGCCGATATGGACAGGGGCGCTATCTGAGCCAGCACCGCAACAGTAATAGATGGGGGAGAAGCAGAATCGGTGCGCTGATACTGCTCCCCCATAACGGAGGTTAATACATTTACCCCTATAATCTAAATTGCAGTATAAAAATAAAGCTGTCCAATATTAGTGGGATACACCCCACTCAAATCTAAATCTCTCTGCACATGTTATATTAGCCCCACGTGGTTTTGCCCAGTTGTGTTCTTTTTGGCTTCGCTTGCAATTCTGAATCAGGCCCTCTGTCTGTTTTTACTTCTGCCTGATTGAAAGACTGAGGGCCTAATTCAGATCTGATCGCAGCAGCAAATTTGTTAGCTAATGGGCAAAACCATGGCCCTCATTCCGAGTTGATCGGTCGCAATGCGAATTTAGCAGAGTTACACACGCTAAGCCGCCGCCTACTGGGAGTGTATCTTAGCTTCTTAAAAGTGCGACCGAAGTAATCGCAAAATTGCGATCACAAACCTCGTAGCAGTTTTGGAGTAGCTTCAGACTTACTCTGCCTGTGCGATCAGTTCAGTGCTTGTCGTTCCTGGTTGATGTCACAAACACACCCAGCGTTCGCCTAGGCACTCCCACCGTTTCTCCGGCCACTCCTGCGTTTTTTCCGGAAACGGTAGCGTTTTCAGCCACACGCCCCTGAAACGCCGTGTTTCCGCCCAGTAACACCCATTTCCTGTCAATCACATTACGATCGCCGGAGCGATGAAAAAGCCGTGAGTAAAATTACTTTCTACATAGCAAAGTTACTTGGCGCAGTCGCAGTGCGAACATTGCGCATGCGTAATAAGCGGATTTTCATTGCGATGCGATGAAAAATACCGAGCGAACAACTCGGAATGAGGGCCCATGTGCAGTGCAGGTGGGGCATATATAACGTGCAGAGAAAGTAAAATTTAGGTGGGGTGTGTTCAAACTGAAATCTAAATTGCAGTGTAAAAATAAAGCAGCCAGTATTTACCCTGCACAGAATAACCCACCCAAATCTAACTCTCTCTGCACATGTTACATCTGCCCCACCTGCAGTGCACATGCTAACACATTTGCTGCTGCGATAATCTCTGAGGTGTGTCGAAAATGCTGTGACTGGTTTTGGTTTTACAATTTTTCCAAAAATTGACAAAAAAAGCTAGAATCACATAATTTGGCCTTGTTTTGTTCCCAGAGTATTACTAACCTCAATAACATTAATTTTATTTTATTAATAAACCATAGTTTGTGTTTTTTGTGTTTTTTTAGACAGGTATATGCTATATATAAGCAAAGAGGAGAGGGAGATTGCGGTGGGTGAAAGAAGGCGGGTAGCTATGCCCTCCTTGGTGCTAGTCACACCTTACGACAGACCACACACCCATATCAGTAGCCACACCCCTTGCGGCAGCCCCCAATAGGCCCTTTATAAATTTCAGCTCCAGGCCCATCAGGACCTTAATCTGGCACTGGGGCCAATGAGCAGTGATACTGAGCACTGATACTGAGCACTGATGATTCTACTGAGAACTGACACTGAGCAGCACAATTAGCACAAGACACTGTACTATTATTAGTAATGTAGTATTACTGAGCACCACAAGACAATGGCCCTCATTCCGAGTTGTTCGCTCGCTAGCAGATTTTAGCAGCATTGCACATGCTAGGCCGCCACCCTCTGGGAGTGTATCTTAACTTAGCAGAATTGCGAACGAAAGATTAGCAGAATTGCGAATAGAAAATTCTTGGCAGTTTCTGAGTAGCTCAAGACTTACTCCTACACTGCAATCAGCTCAGCTCGGTTCATTCCTGGTTTGACGTCACAAACACGCCCTGCGTTTGGCCAGCCACTCCCCCGTTTCTCCAGCCACTCCTGCGTTTTATCCTGGCACGCCTGCGTTTTTGCGCACACTCCCAGAAAACGGTTAGTTTCCGCCCAGAAACACCCACTTCCTGTCAATCACACTCCGATCACTTCAACGATGAAAATTCTTCGTTCGAACGCGAATAAATCTACTAAGTTTTGTGCTAAAATACTTAGCGCATGCGCTCTGCGTACCATGCGCATGCGCATTTTTGCCTTAATCGCTCCGTTGCGAAAATCGGTAACGAGCGAACAACTCGGAATGACCCCCAATGAGCAGTGATACTGAGCACTGATGATACTACTGAGACCTGACACTGAGCACCACGATTAGCACAAGACACTGTACTAGTATTAGTAATGTAGTATTACTGAGCACCACAAGACAATGAGCAGTGATACTGAGCACTGATGATACTACTGAGAACTGACACTGAGCAGCACAATTAGCACAAGACACTGTACTAGTATTAGTAATGTAGTATTACTGAGCACCACAAGACAATGAGCAGTGATACTGAGAACTGATGATACTACTGAGCACTGACACTGAGCAGCACGATTAGCACAATACACTGTACTAGTATTAGTAATGTAGTTTTACTGAGCACCACAAGACAATGAGCAGTGATACTGAGCACTGATGATACTGAGCACTGATGATACTACTGAGAACTGACACTGAGCAGCACGATTAGCACAAGACACTGTATTAGTAATGTAGTATTACTGAGCACCACAAGACAATGAGCAGTGATACTGAGCACTGATGATACTGAGCACTGATGATACTGAGCACTGATGATACTACTGAGCACTGACACTGAGCAGCATGATTAGCACAAGACACTGTACTAGTATTAGTAATGTAGTATTACTGAGTACCACAAGACAATGAGCAGTGATACTGAGCACTGATGATACTGAGCACTGATGATACTACTGAGAACTGACACTGAGCAGCACGATTAGCACAAGACACTGTACTAGTATTAGTAATGTAGTATTACTGAGCACCACAAGACAATGAGCAGTGATACTGAGCACTGATGATACTACTGAGAACTGACACTGAGCAGCATGATGCAGCACAAGAGAGACACTGTACTAGTATTAGTGAGCAGTACAAAAGCACTCTGGAATTGTCACCCCCCAGATAACACTGTGACTGGAATGATGATGACCGATGCACAGTCACAGGACACTACTACCACAGCACCCTACAGCAGCAAGATGCAGCACAAGACACTGTACTAGTATTACTGAGCAGCACAAAAGCACTCTGGAATTGTCACCCCCAGATATGACTGTGACTGGAATGATGATGACCGATGCACAGTCACAGGACACTACTACCACAGCACCCTACAGCAGCACGATTAGCACAAGACACTGTACTAGTATTTGTAATGTGGTATTGCTGACCACCACAAGACAATGAGCAGTGATACTGAGCACTGATGATACTACTGAGCACTGACACTGAGCAGCACAATTAACACAATACACTGTACTAGTATTAGTAATGTAGTTTTACTGAGCACCACAAGACAATGAGCAGTGATACTGAGCACTGATGATACTGAGCACTGATGATACTACTGAGACCTGACACTGAGCAGCACGTTTTGCACAAGACACTGTACTAGTATTAGTAATGTAGTATTACTGAGCACCACAAGACAATGAGCAGTGATACTGAGCACTGATGATACTGAGCACTGATACTGAGCACTGATGGTACTACTGAGCACTGACACTGAGCAGCACAATTAGCACAAGACACTGTATTAGCAGACCCTCCAACATGACCCGCCCCACTAGGTACAAAATGCTCTGTTTCTGGACTTCCCTCTTAATTTATGATTTCCATCACCTGTGTTGAACTAGTTAAATGATAAGAAAGCTGTTTCTTCACAGGTGATGGCAATAATAAATTAAGAGGGAAGTCCAGAAACAGAGCATTTTGTACCTAGTGGGGCGGGTCATGTTGGAGGGTATGTATTAGTATTAGTAATGTAGTATTACTGAGTACCACAAGACAATGAGCAGTTATACTGAGCACTGATGATACTACCGAGAACTGACACTGAGCAGCACGATTAGCACAAGACACTGTACTAATATTAGTAATGTAGTATTACTGAGCACCACTAGACAATGAGCAGTGATACTGAGCACTGATGATACTGAGCACTGATGATACTACTGAGAACTGACACTGAGCAGCACGATGCAGCGCAAGAGAGACACTGTACTAGTATTAGTGAGCAGCACAAAAGCACTCTGGAATTGTCACCCACCAGATACCACTGTGACTGGAATGATGATGACCGATGCACAGTCACAGGACACTACTACCACAGCACCCTACAGCAGCAAGAGGCAGCACAAGACACTGTACTAGTATTACTGAGCAGCACAAAAGCACTCTGGAATTGTCACCCCCCAGATACGACTGTGACTGGAACATACTTGCCTGCCTGACCCTCTCCATGAGGAAGAAAATGCTCTGTTCCTGGACTTTCCTGGTAATGTATGATTGCCATCACCTGTGGTGAGCTAGTTAATTGATAAGAAAGGTGTTTCACCACAGGTGATGGCAATCATACATTACCAGGAAAGTCCAGGAACAGAGCATTTTCTCCCTCATGGAGAGGGTCAGGTAGGCAAGTATGGACTGGAATGATGATGACCGATGCACAGTCACAGGACACTACTACCACAGCACCCTACAGCAGCAAGATGCAGCACAAGACACTGTACTAGTATTACTGAGCAGCAATAAGCACTGATACTGAGCACTGATACTGAGATTTGACACTGAGAGAACGTATCCACTTGCTCTCTGTACCCTCTACAATGCCCGAGTGAAAATGGCGGCGACGCGCGGCTCTTTATATGGAATCCAAGTCTCGTGAGAATCCAACAGCTGGATGATGACGTTTTGCCTCGTTCGGGTTTTCCGTGTCAGGCGGGAACAACCGAGCCTGGCTCGGACCCGTGTTTGACACGTGGAGTTCGGTTCTTGGCAAACCGAACCCGCTCATCTCTAATATTAGCATCTATGAAACTGTACAACATAACTAGCATGGTGCACAATACATGTACTGTATTTTATATACACACACAATATATATATATATATATATATATATATATATATATATACACATACCGAATAGGGGTTCTAGCGACCAATGGTGTGGTACTTATAAATTCTATCAAATTTATCAAAACACTAAAGTGTATATATGCTCGAATAAAAATATTTTATTTTACAATACTATAATAAAATTACAAGAACAATCTTAAAAAATTTACAAAAAATACTATATAAAAATCAATATGCAAGACAGTATATGTGATTCCTGATTCCTGTGTCGACACTAGTGATTCCAGGGGAATAGGTCCTAAGTTAGCAAAAAAAAGCATTCAAAACATGTTTTAGCTATAAAAGTGGTGTTAGAAGTTACGAAGCCCCCTCTTTTACCACAAGGAGAGGGTTTACTTTAGTAAAGAAGTAATGTAATTTTCCCTCCACCTCAGGAGTTGAACATTCTCTTGGAGGGAGTCTGATTTAACCTGAAAAGAAATTTCAGATTCCCAAAAGGAATTCAGGCACCCCGCATTTAAGACAGGGCCCTGTCATAAAAGAGAAAATGTATTTCTCCCTGCGCCTGGAATGGCTTCACTTAAGGAGCCAACAGACGCAAGTGAGTGAGGTGATCTATTGATGTGGCTAATGGGACACTACTCAGGCCTACCATTGTCTGTGCGTGGGTGAGTAGTGCTATTGAGAAGTGGTCAGAAAACTTGTCATTAGACATTGACGCAATAGATGGAGACGAGATACTCCTAACGTTAGGTCATATCAAAGACGCTGCTGCGTACGTACTAGAAACCATGAAATATATTGGTCTCTTGGGATCAAGAACCGCTACCATGGCAGCATCAGCTCGGAGGGCATTGTGGATTCGCCAGTGGAATGCTGATGCAGATTCCAAAAGAAATATGGAGGCTCTCCCGTATAAAGGTGAGGCCTTGTTTGGTGATGGGCTGGATGCGTTAGTCTCGGCGGCTACCGCAGGTAAGTCGACATTCTTGCCTTATGCTCCTACACTGACAAAAAAGACACATCACTCTCACATGCAGTCCTTTCGGCCCAACAAATACAAAAAGGCCAAAGGTTCCCCTTTTTTGCAGGTAGAGGAAGGAGCAAAGGAAAGAAATCCGCAGCGTCTCCCGGATCGCAGGAGCAGAAGTCCACCCCTGCTTCTGCCAAATCTGCAGCATAACACTGGGGCTCCCTTGCGGGAGTCCGCTCGGGTGGGAGCACGTCTGAAACTTTTCAGTTAAATCTGGATTCAATCTGGCCTGGACCCATGGGTCTTACAAATAGTGTCCCATGGGTACAAACTAGAGTTTCAAGACGTCCCCCCATGCCGATTTTTCAAATCGACCCTGCCAGCTTCTCTTCCAGAAAGAGAGGCAGTAACAACGGCAATTCAAAAATTATGTCAGGATCAGGTCATTGTCCTGGTACCCTTGTCACAGCAATGAGAAGGTTTTTATTCAAGCCTCTTCGTAGTTCCGAAGCCGGACGGCTCGGTCAGACTGATTTTAAACCTGAAAAATCTGAATCTCTACCTGAAAAGGTTCAAGTTCAAGATGGAATCCCTGAGGGTAGTGATTTCCAGTCTGGAGGAGGGGGACTTCATGGTGTCAGTAGATATAAAGGATGCTTACTTGCATGTTCCCATTTATCCTCCTCACCAAGCTTATCTGAGATTCGCAGTACAGGATTGCCATTACCAGTTTCAGACGTTTCCGTTCGGACTCTCCACGGCACCGAGAGTATTCACCAAGGTGATGGCGGAGATGATGGTCCTCCTTTGTCAAAAAGGAGTCAATATAATTCCTTATCTGGACGATCTCCTGATAAAAGCGAGATCCAGGGAACAGTTGGTGCAGAATATCGCACTCTCCCTGTCAATACTCCAACAACACGGTTGGATCATGAATTTTCCAAAGTCGCAGCTGGAACCGACGACAAGATTGTCCTTTTTAGGGATGATTCTGGACACAGAAGTATGGAGAGTATTTCTTCCAGTGGAAAAGGCTCTGAAAATCCAGAAAATGGTCAAACAAATATTGAAACCAACAAGCGTGTCGATCCATCAATGCATTCTGTTGTTGGGGAAAATTGTAGCGGCCTACGAGGCCATACAGTTTGGACGATTTCATGCCAGAGTATTCAAGTGGGACCTGTTGGACAAGTGGTCCGGATCCCACCTACACATGCACCGGAATAATCTTGTCCCCCAAAGCCAGGATTTTGCTCCTGTGGTGGCTACACAGTTCTCACCTACTAGAAGGACGCAGGTTTGGGATTCACGACCGGGTCCTAATAACCACGGATGCAAGTCTCCGAGGCTGGGGAGCTGTCACACAGGGTAAAAGCTTCCAAGAAAAATGGTCAAGTCAGGAAGCCTGCCATCACATAAACGTTCTGGAATTGAGAGCCATTTACAACGGCCTTCTACAAGCGGTACATCTTCTTCAAGATCATCCCGTGCAGATCCAGTCGGACAATGTAACAGCAGTCGCGTACATAAACAGGCAAGGCGGAACGAAAAGCAGAGCGGCAATGGCAGAGGTGACAAGGATTCTCCTCTGGGCAGAAAGACATGTAAGAGCTCTGTCAGCAATTTTCATTCTGGGAGTGGACAACTGGGAAGCAGACTTCCTCAGCAGACACGATCTCCATCCAGGAGAGTGGGGCCTCCACCAAGAAGTCTTCACAGAGGTGACAAGTCTTTGGGGAGTTCCTCAAGTAGACATGATGGCATCTCGTCTAAACAAGAAGCTTCAGAGATATTGTTCCAGGTCAAGAGACCCTCAAGCAATAGCAGTGGATGCACTGGTGACCCAGTGGGTGTTTCGGTCGGTATATGTTTTCCCTCCACTTCCACTGATTCCAAAAGTTCTCAAAATAATAAGAAGAACAAGAGTTCGAGCAATCTTCATTGCCCCAGACTGGCCAAGGAGGGCTTGGTATCCAGATCTTCACGAGTTGCTCATAGAAGATCCTCGGCCTCTTCCTCCTCGAGAGGACCTACTACAGCAGGGGCCGTGTCTGTATCAAGACCTACCATGGCTACGTCTGACGGCATGGCTGTTGAGTGCCAGATCCTAGCCCGAAAGGGTATTCCTAAGGAAGTCATCCCCACTCTTATTCAGGCCAGGAAAGGAGTAACGTCTATAAACATTACCACCGTATTTGGAGAAAATATGTGTCTTGGTGTGAAACCAAGAAGGCTCCTACGGAAGAGTTTGAGTTGGGACGTTTTCTCCATTTTCTGCAGGCTGGTGTGGATGCGGGCCTTAGATTGGGGTCAATCAAGGTCCAGATTTCGGCCTTATCAGTTTTCTTTCAAAAACAATTGGCCTCCTTTCCAGAAGTTCAGACGTTCGTGAAAGGGGTTCTACACATCCAGCCTCCATTTGTGCCTCCAGTGGCACCATGGGACCTTAATGTGGTGTTGCAGATCCTTCAATCAGATTGGTTTGAACCTCTGCAGGAGATAGAATTTAAGTTTCTCACTTTGAAAGTGGTGATGCTTTTGGCCTTGGCATCCGCAAGGCGGGTGTCTGAGTTGGGGGGCCTTTTCTCACAAGAGCCCTTAGCTGATCTTCCATGAAGATAGGGCAGAGTTAAGAACTCGTCAACAATTTCTTCCAAAGGTGGTTTCGTCCTTCCACATAAACCAACCTATTGTGGTGCCAGTAGCTACTGACACTTTCACTGAGTCAAAGTCTCTAGATGTGGTTAGAGCTTTGAAGATTTATGTCGCAAGAACAGCTCATTTACAGAAAACAGAGGCTCTATTTGTCCTGTATGCTCCCAGCAAGATTGGGTGTCCTGCTTCTAAGCAGACTATTGCGCACTGGATCAGAGGAACAATTCAGCATGATCATTCTACGGCAGGCTTGCCGGTACTGAAGTCGGTGAAGGCCCATTCTACTAGGAAAGTGGGCTCATCCTGGGCGGCTGCCCGGGGCATCTCGGCTTTACAACTTTGCCGAGCAGCTACTTGGTCAGGGTCAAACACGTTTGCTAAATTTTATAAGTTTGACACTTTGGCCGATGAGGACCTCAAGTTTGGTCAATCGGTGCTGCAGGGTCATCCGCACACTTCCGCCCATACTGGAGCTTTGGTATAACCCCACGGTACTGAATTGGACCCCAGCATCCTCTAGGACGTATGAGAAAATAGGATTTTAATACCTACCGGTAAATCCTTTTCTCCTAGTCCACCCGACCCAGTGCGTACTTTACCTGCAGTTTGTTCTTTATAGTTATACAAGTTGTGTTTCATTTGTTTCAGCATGTTGCTGTAAATGGTTCATGCCTGTTGGCGTGTGTCATGTTGAATGCCATGTTGTGCGGCCTGGTTGAGGTGTGAGCTGGTATGAATCTCACCATTAGTATAAAAGTAAATCCTTTCCTCGAAATGTCCGTCTCCCTGGGCACAGTTCCTATAACTGAGGTCTGGAGGAGGGGCATAGAGGGAGGAGCCAGTTCACACCCTTGCAAAGTCTTAAAGTGCCCATGGCTCCTGCGGAACCGTCTATACCCCATGGTACTGAAATGGACCCCAGCATCCTCTACGGACTAGGAGAAAAGGATTTACCGGTAGGTATTAAAATCCTATTATATATATATATATATATATATATATATATATATATGTACAAAATAGCCGGCACTCTCTCCTTAAAAGTCTCAGTGCCCCGGTGCCTCCCAGTTAGGTCTTACGACCAAATACACAGTGCAGGAATGGTGGCACTCGCGGGTCTTTGTAGTTCAAAGGAAAAACGGACACACTGGTCTCAAGCTTAGATCAACGTTTCGTTAATTTAATAACGTCATCAGGATGCATAATACAAATACACACAACAATATATAGCCACTTACCACACCTCGTGAGTCCCCGCCAGCGTCCGCGGCGCCGGGTCCACTGACGATGCCCCTCGACATCACGCACTTCCCGTGCATCCGGCCGCATCGGACGGTAGCTAGGCAACATGACAACACACACAGTGAGGGGAATCGAGCAGGCATAGTCACAGACACAGACTTAGCTAAAATCCACATTACAGAAAAATTTCTTAAAATCTCGGACACTGTCTCAGAGATCTGACAGATAACCATGTATCCAAACACATATAAAGATATATCAGGGAGCTAGACAGTGTATACTATATCCGAAAAAGAAACATACTATCTAATATATGTCTCAGAAATATGCCCGCAAATGCAGGTCCATGCTCAATAATATAATAATGAAACATCTATACAACAATCAGACAAACAGGTACTAGAGACAAGAATACTGGCATTGCAAAATAGCCACTAATATCGCTGTAACCAGTAAAGTACAGAAAATGATTAAAGAAAGCAATTTAAAGGTAAATGTTCATTGAGGCCTCTCGGGGCAATGGTATTCAGACGATGGATCCATCGAGATTCCATTTGTAACAGTGCTTTGCCTCTGTCACCTCCTCGTAATCGTTTGGGTACTGTATCTATGATCTTGCACCTTAACGTGGCTAGACCATGATTAAGAGCTTTGAAGTGTCGGGCAACGGGTTGGTTAATCCCACTTTTGCCCCCTTCCAGGGCCTGTCGGATAGAGGACCTGTGGAGTGCCATACGCTCTTTAAACTGTCTTGTGGTCTTCCCCACATAAAGAAGACCACAAGGACAGCGTATGATGTAGACTACATGAGTGCTACTACAGGTCAGTATATGGCGTATGGGTATTCGCTCCCCTGAATGTGGGTGGGCGAACGAATCCCCATGTTCCATAAAACTGCATGTCGTGCAACCGGTGCAGCGGTAGCAGCCCGGTTTCCTAGATAGAAACGTACAAGGAACACTTGTCGTGCGGGCGGATATATCATTCTTCACAAGCCAGTCTTTTAAATTCTTATTGCGGGTATAGCTTGACATGAGTTTCGACTTTCTTAACATATGGAGTTCTGGATCGGAGGTCACTACTGGCCATAAGTTCTTGACAACCTTCGCAATTGCTGGACTAGCAGAGTTATATTGCTGCACAAAAGGTATAATGTCCAGCTTCTTCTGTTTGTTGTTGTCTTTCATTGGAACCAAAGTTCTGGAAAGTGGAATGGCCAGCGCTTTCTTCTTTGCCTCTATCAAATCATGATACTTGTATCCTCTCTTTATGAATTGTCGAATCATAATGTCAACTTCTTTAATGGTGTTATCCATGTCATCTGAAATCCGGTGTATCCGGAGAAATTGGGAGTATGGAAGTCCCCTCTTAGTAGAACCCGGATGCTGACTGTCGCCACGCAGAATGGTATTGTGATCCGTATTTTTCTTGTATAAGGCAGTATGCACCCTGCCGTCCTTAAGCGATAGCTGGACATCCAGGTAGTTGACACACTGGGTACTCATGTTGTACGTAAATTTGATAGTACTCTCAGTAGAGTTGATCCTTTCCATAAGTTCACTAAATTCGACATCAGTGCCCAGCCAAATAAGGAGAAGATCGTCGATATAGCGTACAAAGAAAGCTATCTTCTCAGTGATCTCCCTTTCACTGAAGAATGCCTGTCGCTCCACTTTGAACATATAACTATTGGCGAAGGCTGGTGCCACGCAAGATCCCATGGCACAGCCCCGTTGTTGTACAAACCAACGTGAATCAAATAAGAAGTAATTCCTTTTTAGTGTAAATTCCAGAAGTTTGATGAAGAATGATATTTCTGGGCCCCTGTAGATGGAACTAGATGAAATTAATTCTGTCACAGCTTCCAGGCCGCCTGTGTGCGGGATATTGGTATATAGTCTTACAATGTCCAAAGTGCATAAATATGCATTGGGAGGGAGCGCTGGTAAATTTTGTAAGAATATTATTAGTAAGGTCGTATCTTTGAGGTAGATGCCTACCGCTTTAATAGAAAATTAAGATTGCTAGAACATTTTGGGGATAGTGGGTTTATGGACTCAGGGGATGAAAATCCATTGAGGAAAATCCAAGGGTCCTCAAAATTTGACCCCACTAGCATGAATACGTCACTGAGATGCTTTAACCGGTCATTGGACCAACAAGTTAAGGGTGTCGCTCAAACCATCAAACCATCGAGATCAAATATGTCCAAAGTAGAATGGGAGACGCTTAAGAAGTTGAGTAGTGATACCAGTATCGTTATCCGCCCCGCAGACAAGGGGGGTGGTATTGTGATACAAGACATTCAAATGTACAAGGAGGAGGTATACCGTCAGTTGGAGGATACGGCAGTATATCTTGAACTCTCAATGGATCCAACTACAAGATTTGAGACGGAGCTTAGAGGAGTGTTGGAGGAAGCGGTTATGAATGGGATCATTCCCCGGGCAACTATGAAAACACTGATACAGCAGAATCCGGTGGCTCCGGTTCTATATACGTTGCCAAAGATACACAAGCACCCCACTGCTCCCCCGGGTCGTCCGATTATATCGGCTAGAGAGTCGATATTCTATAAGATATCCCAATATTTGGATGCCTTTCTCCAACCAGTAGTTCAGGCCCAAAGTACATACCTCAAAGATACGACCTCACTAATAATATTCTTACAAAATTTACCAGCGCTCCCTCCCAATGCATATTTATGCACTTTGGACATTGTAAGCCTATATACCAATATCCCGCACACAGGCGGCCTGGAAGCTGTGACAGAATTAATTTCATCTAGTTCCATCTACAGGGGCCCAGAAATATCATTCTTCATCAAACTTCTGGAATTAACACTAAAAAGGAATAACTTCTTATTTGATTCACGTTGGTTTGTACAACAACGGGGCTGTGCCATGGGATCTTGCGTGGCACCAGCCTTCGCCAATAGTTATATGTTCAAAGTGGAGCGACAGGCATTCTTCAGTGAAAGGGAGATCACTGAGAAGATAGCTTTCTTTGTACGCTATATCGACGATCTTCTCCTTATTTGGCTGGGCACTGATGTCGAATTTAGTGAACTTATGGAAAGGATCAACTCTACTGAGAGTACTATCAAATTTACGTACAACATGAGTACCCAGTGTGTCAACTACCTGGATGTCCAGCTATCGCTTAAGGACGGCAGGGTGCATACTGCCTTATACAAGAAAAATATGGATCGCAATACCATTCTGCGTGGCGACAGTCAGCATCCGGGTTCTACTAAGAGGGGACTTCCATACTCGCAATTTCTCCGGATACACCGGATTTCAGATGACATGGATAACACCATTAAAGAAGTTGACATTATGATTCGACAATTCATAAAGAGAGGATACAAGTATCATGATTTGATAGAGGCAAAGAAGAAAGCGCTGGCCATTCCACGTTCCAGAACTTTGGTTCCAATGAAAGACAACAACAAACAGAAGAAGCTGGACATTATACCTTTTGTGCAGCAATATAACTCTGCTAGTCCAGCAATTGCGAAGGTTGTCAAGAACTTATGGCCAGCAGTGACCTCCGATCCAGAACTCCATATGTTAAGAAAGTCGAAACTCATGTCAAGCTATACCCGCAATAAGAATTTAAAAGACTGGCTTGTGAAGAATGATATATCCGCCCGCACGACAAGTGGTCCTAGTACGTTTCTATCTAGGAAACCGGGCTGCTACCGCTGCACCGGTTGCACGACATGCAGTTTTATGGAACATGGGGATTCGTTCGCCCACCCACATTCGGGGGAGCGAATAACCCTACGCCATATACTGACCTGTAGTAGCACTCATGTAGTCTACATCATACGCTGTCCTTGTGGTCTTCTTTATGTGGGGAAGACCACAAGACAGTTTAAAGAGCGTATGGCACTCCACAGGTCCTCTATCCGACAGGCCCTGGAAGGGGGCAAAAGTGGGATTAACCAACCCGTTGCCCGACACTTCAAAGCTCTTAATCATGGTCTAGCCACGTTAAGGTACAAGATCATAGATACAGTACCCAAACGATTACGAGGAGGTGACAGAGGCAAAGCACTGTTACAAATGGAATCTCGATGGATCCATCGTCTGAATACCATTGCCCCGAGAGGCCTCAATGAACATTTACCTTTAAATTGCTTTCTTTAATCATTTTCTGTACTTTACTGGTTACAGCGATATTAGTGGCTATTTTGCAATGCCAGTATTCTTGCCTCTAGTACCTGTTTGTCTGATTGTTGTATAGATGTTTCATTATTATATTATTGAGCATGGACCTGCATTTGCGGGCATATTTCTGAGACATATATTAGATAGTATGTTTCTTTTTCGGATATAGTATACACTGTCTAGCTCCCTGATATATCTTTATATGTGTTTGGATACATGGTTATCTGTCAGATCTCTGAGACAGTGTCCGAGATTTTAAGACATTTTTCTGTAATGTGGATTTTAGCTAAGTCTGTGTCTGTGACTATGCCTGCTCGATTCCCCTCACTGTGTGTGTTGTCATGTTGCCTAGCTACCGTCCGATGCGGCCGGACGCACGGGAAGTGCGTGATGTCGAGGGGCGTCGTCAGTGGACCCGGCGCCGCGGACGCTGGCGGGGACTCACGAGGTGTGGTAAGTGGCTATATATTGTTGTGTGTATTTGTATTATGCATCCTGATGACGTTATTAAATTAACGAAACGTTGATCTAAGCTTGAGACCAGTGTGTCCGTTTTTCCTTTGAACTACAAAGACCCGCGAGTGCCACCATTTCTGCACTGTATATATATATATATATATATTAGTGATGAGCGGGTTCGGTTTCTCGGAAACCGAACCCCCCCGAACTTCACCCATTTTACACGGGTCCGAGGCAGGTTCGAACCTTCCCGCCTTGCTCGGCTAACCCGAGCGCGCCCGAACGTCATCATCCCGCTGTCAGATTCTCGCGAGATTCGGATTCTATTTAAGCAGCCGCGCGTCGCCGCCATTTTCACTCGTGCATTGGAGATGATAGGGAGAGGACGTGGCTGGCGTCCTCTCCGTTTATTGTTGAACTTGATTGCTTTATTGCTTAATTGTGGGGAGGACTGGGGAGCAGCTGTTAGGAGGAGTACAGTGCAGAGTTTTGCTGATAAGTGACCACCAGTTTTAGCCGTTCTCTGCCTGAAAAAAACGCTCCATACCATATCTGTGCTCAGTGTGCTGCATAATATATCTGTGCTCACACTGCTTAATTGTGGGGACTGGGGAGCAGTTGTATTATATAGCAGGAGTACAGTGCAGAGTTTTGCTGACAGTGACCACCAGTATACGTTGTCTGCCTGAAAAACACTCCATATCTGTGCTCAGTGTGCTGCTTTATTGTGGGGACTGGGGACCACCAGTATAATTAATATTATATAGGAGGAGTACAGTGCAGAGTTTTGCTGACCAGTGACCACCAGTATACTATATATAGCAGTACGATACGGAAGGCCACTGCTGTGCCTACCTCTGTGTTGTCATTAAGTATACTATCCATCTACATTCTATACCTGTGGTGCATTTTAGTTTTGCAGTTTGCTGACACAGTGACCACCAGTATACTATATATAGCAGTACGGTAGGCCACTGCTGTACCTACCTCTGTGTCGTCATTCATAAAGTATACTATCCATCTACATTCTATACCTGTGGTGCATTTTAGTTTTGCAGTTTGCTGACACAGTGACCACCAGTATACTATATATAGCAGTACGGAAGGCCACTGCTGTACCTACCTCTGTGTCGTCATTCATTAAGTATACTATCCATCTACATTCTATACCTGTGGTGCATTTTAGTTTTGCAGTTTGCTGACACAGTGACCACCAGTATACTATATATAGCAGTACGGAAGGCCAGTGCTGTACCTACCTCTGTGTCGTCAAGTATACTATCCATCCATACCTGTGGTGCATTTCAGTTGTGCGCAGTAAATATAGTAGTAGGCCATTGCTATTGATACTGGCATATAATTCCACACATTAAAAAATGGAGAACAAAAATGTGGAGGTTAAAATAAGGAAAGATCAAGATCCACTTCCACCTCGTGCTGAAGCTGCTGCCACTAGTCATGGCCGAGACGATGAAATGCCATCAACGTCGTCTGCCAAGGCCGATGCCCAATGTCATAGTAGAGAGCATGTAAAATCCAGAAAACAAAAGTTCAGTAAAATGACCCAAAAATCAAAATTAAAAGCGTCTGAGGAGAAGCGTAAACTTGCCAATATGCCATTTACGACACGGAGTGGCAAGGAACGGCTGAGGCCCTGGCCTATGTTCATGGCTAGTGGTTCAGCTTCACATGAGGATGGAAGCACTCATCCTCTCGCTAGAAAAATGAAAAGACTTAAGCTGGCAAAAGCACAGCAAAGAACTGTGCGTTCTTCTAAATCACAAATACCCAAGGAGAGTCCAATTGTGTCGGTTGCGATGCCTGACCTTCCCAACACTGGACGGGAAGAGCTTGCGCCTTCCACCATTTGCACGCCCCCTGCAAGTGCTGGAAGGAGCACCCGCAGTCCAGTTCCTGATAGTCAAATTGAAGATGTCACTGTTGAAGTACACCAGGATGAGGATATGGGTGTTGCTGGCGCTGGGGAGGAAATTGACAAGGAGGATTCTGATGGTGAGGTGGTTTGTTTAAGTCAGGCACCCGGGGAGACACCTGTTGTCCGTGGGACGAATATGGCCATTGACATGCCTGGTCAAAATACACTGCTCAAAAAAATAAAGGGAACACTAAAATAACACATCCTAGATCTGAATTAATGAAATATTCTTATTAAATACTTTGTTTTTTACATAGTTGAATGTGCTGACAACAAAATCACACAAAAATTATCAATGGAAATCAAATTTATTAACCCATGGAGGTCTGGATTTGGAGTCACCCTCAAAATTAAAGTGGAAAAACACACTACAGGCTGATCCAACTTTGATGTAATGTACTTAAAACAAGTCAAAATGATGCTCAGTAGTGTGTGTGGCCACCACGTGCCTGTATGACCTCCCTACAACCCACACAAGTGGCTCAGGTAGTGCAGCTTATCCAGGATGGCACATCAATGCGAGCTGTGGCAAGAAGGTTTGCTGTGTCTGTCAGCGTAGTGTCCAGAGCATGGAGGCGCTACCAGGAGACAGGCCAGTACATCAGGAGACGTGGAGGAGGCCATAGGAGGGCAACAACCCAGCAGCAGGACCGCTACCTCCACCTTTGTGCAAGGAGGAACAGGAGGAGCACTGCCAGAGCCCTGCAAAATGACCTCCACCAAGCCACAAATGTGCATGTGTCTACTCAAACGATCAGAAACAGACTCCATGAGGGTGGTATGAGGGCCCGACGTCCACAGGTGGGGGTTGTGCTTACAGCCCAACACCGTGCAGGACGTTTGGCATTTGCCAGAGAACACCAAGATTGGCAAATTCGCCACTGGCGCCCTGTGCTCTTCACAGATGAAAGCAGGTTCTCACTGAGCACATGTGACAGACGTGACAGAGTCTGGAGACGCCAAGGAGAACGTTCTGCTGCCTGCAACATCCTCTAGCATGACCGGTTTGGCAGTGGGTCAGTAATGGTGTGCGGTGGCATTTCTTTGGGGGGCCGCACAGCCCTCCATGTGTTCGCCAGAGGTAGCCTGACTGCCATTAGGTACCGAGATGAGATCCTCAGACCCCTTGTGAGACCATATGCTGGTGCGGTTGGCCCTGGGTTCCTCCTAATGCAAGACAATGCTAGACCTCATGTGGCTGGAGTGTGTCAGCAGTTCCTGAAAGACGAAGGCATTGATGCTATGGACTGGCCCGCCCGTTCCCCAGACCTGAATCCAATTGAGCACATCTGGGACATCATGTCTCGCTCCATCCACCAACGCCACGTTGCACCACAGACTGTCCAGGAGTTGGCGGATGCTTTAGTCCAGGTCTGGGAGGAGATCCCTCAGCAGACCATCTGCCACCTCATCAGGAGCATGCCCAGGCATTGTAGGGAGGTCATACAGGCACGTGGAGGCCACACACACTACTGAGCCTTATTTTGACATGTTTTAAGGACATTACATCAAAGTTGGATCAGCCTGTAGTGTGTTTTTCCACTTTAATTTTGAGGGTGACTCCAAATCCAGACCTCCATGGGTTAATAAATTTGATTTCCATTGATAATTTTTGTGTGATTTTGTTGTCAGCACATTCAACTATGTAAAGAACCAAGTATTTAATAAGAATATTTCATTCATTCAGATCTAGGATGTGTTATTTTAGCGTTCCCTTTATTTTTTTGAGCAGTGTACAAAAAAAAAATCACCTCTTCGGTGTGGAATTATTTCAACACAAATGCGGACAACAGGTGTCAAGCCATGTGTTGCCTTTGTCAAGCTGTAATAAGTAGGGGTAAGGACGTTAACCATCTCGGAACATCCTCCCTTATACGTCACCTGCAGCGCATTCATCATAAGTCAGTGACAAGTTCAAAAACTTAGGGTGACAGCGGAAGCAGTCCACTGACCACTAAATCCCTTCCTCTTGTAACCAAGCTCCTGCAAACCACACCACCAACTCCCTCAGTGTCAATTTCCTCCTTACCCAGGAAAGCCAATAGTCCTGCAGGCCATGTCACTGTCAAGTCTGACGAGTCCTCTCCTGCCTGGGATTCCTCCGATACATCCTTGAGTGTAACGCCTACTGCTGCTGGCGCTGCTGTTGTTGCTGCTGGGAGTCGATCGTCATCCCAGAGGGGAAGTCGGAAGACCACTTGTACTACTTCCAGTAAGCAATTGACTGTCCAACAGTCCTTTGCGAGGAAGATAAAATATCACAGCAGTCATCCTGCTGCAAAGCAGATAACTCAGGCCTTGGCAGCCTGGGCGGTGAGAAACGTGGTTCCGGTATCCATCGTTAATTCAGAGGCAACTATAGACTTGATTGAGGTACTGTGTCCCCGGTACCAAATACCATCTAGGTTCCATTTCTCTAGGCAGGCGATACCGAAAATGTACACAGACCTCAGAAAAAGACTCACCAGTGTCCTAAAACATGCAGTTGTACCCAATGTCCACTTAACCACGGACATGTGGACAAGTGGAGCAGGGCAGACTCTGGACTATATGACTGACAGCCCACTGGGTAGATGTATTGCCTCCCGCAGCAAGAACAGCAGCGGCGGCACCAGTAGCAGCATCTCGCAAATGCCAACTCGTTCCTAGGCAGGCTACGCTTTGTATCACCGCTTTCCATAAGAGGCACACAGCTAACAACCTCTTACGGGAACTGAGGAAGATCATCGCAGAATGGCTTACCCCAATTGGACTCTCCTGGGGATTTGTGACATCGGACAACGCCAGCAATATTGTGCGTGCATTACATCTGGGCAAATTCCAGCACGTCCCATGTTTTGCACATACATTGAATTTGGTGGTGCAGAAATATTTAAAAAACGACAGGGGCGTGCAAGAGATGCTGTCGGTGGCCCGAAGAATTGCGGGCCACTTTCGGCATTCAGGCACCGCGTACAGAAGACTGGAGTACCACCAAACATTCCTGAACCTGTCCTGCCATCATCTGAAGCAAGAGGTGGTAACGAGGTGGAATTCAACTCTCTATATGCTTCAGAGGATGGAGGAGCAGCAAAAGTCCATTCAAGCCTATACATCTGCCCACGATATAGGCAAAGGAGGGGGAATGCACCTGACTCAAGCGCAGTGGAGAATGATTTCAACGTTGTGCAAGGTTCTGCAACCCTTTGAACTTGCCACACGTGAAGTCAGTTCAGACACTGCCAGCCTTATTCAGGTCATTCCCCTCATCAGGCTTTTGCAGAAGAAGCTGGAGACATTGAAGGAGGAGCTAAAACAGAGCGATTCCGCTAGGCATGTGGGACTTGTGGATGGAGCCCTTAATTCGCTTAACCAGGATTCACGGGTGGTCAATCTGTTGAAATCAGAGCACTACATTTTGGCCACCGTGCTCGATCCTAGATTTAAAACCTACGTTGTATCTCTCTTTCCGGCAGACACAAGTCTGCAGAGGTTCAAAGACCTGCTGGTGAGAAAATTGTCAAGTCAAGCGGAACGTGACCCGTCAACAGCTCCTCCTTCACATTCTCCCGCAACTGGGGGTGCGAGGAAAAGGCTAAGAATTCCGAGCCCACCCGCTGGCGGTGATACAGGGCAGTCTGGAGCGAGTGCTGACATCTGGTCCCGACTGAAGGACCTGCCAACGATTACTGACATGTCGTCTACTGTCACTGCATATGATTCTCTCACCATTGAAAGAATGGTGGAGGATTATATGAGTGACCACATCCAAGTAGGCACGTCAGACAGTCCGTACGTATACTGGCAGGAAAAAGAGGCAATTTGGAGGCCCTTGCACAAACTGGCTTTATTCTACTTAAGTTGCCCTCCCTCCAGTGTGTACTCCGAAAGAGTGTTTAGTGCAGCCGCTCACCTTGTCAGCAATCGGCGTACGAGGTTACTTCCAGAAAATGTGGAGAAGATGATGTTCATCAAAATTAATTATAATCAATTCCTCCGTGGAGACATTCACCAGCAGCAATTGCCTCCAGAAAGTACACGGGGACCTGAGATGGTGGAATCCAGTGGGGACGAATTAATAATCTGTGAGGAGGGGGATGTACACAGTGAAAGGGGTGAGGAATCGGAGGATGATGATGAGGTGGACATCTTGCCTCTGTAGAGCCAGTTTGTGCAAGGAGAGATTGATTGCTTCTTTTTTGGTGGGGGCCCAAACCAACCAGTCATTTCAGTCACAGTCGTGTGGCAGACCCTGTCACTGAAATGATGGGTTCGTTAAAGTGTGCATGTCCTGTTTATACAACATAAGGGTGGGTGGGAGGGCCCAAGGACAATTCCATCTTGCACCTCTTTTTTCTTTCATTTTTCTTTGCATCATGTGCTGTTTGGGGACAATTTTTTTGAAGTGCCATCCTACCTGACACTGCAGTGCCACTCCTAGATGGGCCAGGTGTTTGTGTCGGCCACTTGTGTCTCTTAGCTTAGTCACACAGCGACCTTGGTGCGCCTCTTTTTTTCTTTGCATCATGTGCTGTTTGGGGACAATTTTTTTGAAGTGCCATCCTGCCTGACACTGCAGTGCCACTCCTAGATGGGCCAGGTGTTTGTGTCGGCCACTTGTGTCGCTTAGCTTAGCCATCCAGCGACCTTGGTGCGCCTCTTTTTTTCTTTGCATCATGTGCTGTTTGGGGACAATTTTATTGAAGTACCATCCTGCCTGACACTGCAGTGCCACTCCTAGATGGGCCAGGTGTTTGTGTCGGCCACTTGTGTCGCTTAGCTTAGTCACACAACGACCTTGGTGCGCCTCTTTTTTTCTTTGCATCATGTGCTGTTTGGGGACAATTTTTTTGAAGTGCCATCCTGCCTGACACTGCAGTGCCACTCCTAGATGGGCCAGGTGTTTGTGTCAGCCACTTGTGTCGCTTAGCTTAGTCACACAGCGACCTTGGTGCGCCTCTTTTTTTCTTTGCACCATGTGCTGTTTGGGGACAATTTTTTTGAAGTGCCATCCTGCCTGACACTGCAGTGCCACTCCTAGATGGGCCAGGTGTTTGTGTCGGCCACTTGTGTCGCTTAGCTTAGCCATCCAGCGACCTCGGTGCAAATTGTAGGAATAAAAATAATATTGTGAGGTGTGAGGTGTTCAGAATAGACTGGAAATGAGTGGAAATTATGGTAATTGAGGTTAATAATACTATGGGATCAAAATGACCCCTAAATTCTATGATTTAAGCTGTTTTTTAGGGTTTTTTGAAAAAAACACCCGAATCCAAAACACACCCGAATCCGGCAAAAAAATTTCGGTGAGGTTTTGCCAAAACGCGTCCAAATCCAAAACACGGCCGCGGAACCGAATCCAAAACCAAAACACAAAACCCGAAAAATGTCCGGTGCACATCTATACACACAAACACACAGCAGCCACTAAAGGAGTTGGAGCTCTTTTGATAGACAAGTTCCTAGAAGGTCTATGTGCTCTCTGATCATTCAAGGGACGTGATTGGCTAGCGATTTTTACTAGGGACTACATCATTGATACCTTTAATAGGTGCATTTTGTGCTCTAGGCCCAACTGATCCATGTAAGGACGTTGTTTTTTTAGCTTGTGGAATTTATGGTTACCCACCTTCCCTTTTAAGTCTTGATTTTACCCCTGAAGAAGTTGCGTTCTAAGGACAAAAAGCGTGGGGTATTAGGTGATTGGACCCATACCGTCTGCATTAGAACTCCCACCACTGAGCTATCACCCTAGTGTGTTCTAAGATCATCGGTGCGATATAATGCCACCCAAGTCCGGGGGCTGTTTTTTAATGAGGCAATCACATACAAGGCAGGGTTTTGGTGATCTAAGTGCCATCCAACAACAGTCTCAGGTTGGGGTTAAAATCAAGACCTGCTGGAATCCACTTGGACATTTTAAAATCTGTATGGACTTATGTATGGATAATGACAAATAAAGCTATAGCGCCCTCTGGTTTCTTTTATTACTACATTTTTTGGTCCCCACTAACATGGGTTCTACTGTAAGGCGCTGCTCTTTGAAGTGCGTGAAAAAGGTTTATTGTATCATATATATATATATATATATATATATATATATAGAGAGAGAGAGAGAGAGAGAGAGAGAGAGCAGTGAAATCCTCACTCTTATTTAAAACTTGACATAAGTCTTGGATGCTATATAAAATATGCCCCTTCTGTGTTAATGATTTTTTGGATTTATTGCAAAGTCATCTTTTTACACATATCTCTTCATTGAATCTCCATTCAACCTCCAGCTACCATGTACTCTTATATTTAGAATAATTATACAGAATAAACATCCCCAATAATTAGAATATATACACAGTACTGTATGTGCAAATATGATGTACTTTACATTAAAATTAAACTTGGCAAGAAACAAGGCTTTGCTAGGCCCTGTATCATTTAGTGCAGTAGAAGTATTTGTTGGCAGGCTACTGGAAATTAATAATTGATATGAATTTCATACTTCTAGAAGCTAAGAAGCAATTATGAAAAATGACAAAGAGGCTTTATTTGCAGTGATGTGACAATCCACCTAACAGCATCAGCTCATTAGATAAAGTGACGTTATAATGAAGCCTATGGCAGGACTGGCAAACTTGGCCCAGGTTTAGTGGACCTTGCACATTACCCTATTGGGGAAGAGATGCAGTATGACTATGGGCCTAATTCAGACCTGATCGCTGTGCTGCAAATACACTGTCCTGCTAACAGATAGTCACCACCCAGAGGGAGTGAAAATTTGCCCCATGCAAGTGTGTGATTGCTTGTGTACACTGTGTGAAAAATCCCCTCAGTCAGCGGACAGATGCAAAACCGTTCGCATCACACTCACCATCACTGTTCGCATCACAAACCTGCGTTTTTCCTGACAACCAGAAAATGGTCAGTTACCACCCACAAACGTTCTCTTCCTGTCCCTGCAATCTAAATGTTTGCACCATCCTGTCGCTGTTTGGCGACACGCGTGCACATTGATAAAGCTGAATATTTATCGTATATAAAAACCCTTTGTGAGGTCTAAGAACACTGTACGCTATTTACGTATGAAGTACCGTAAGGGTACGCTCGTTGCGTAACAATCGCTTAGCCGTAGTCGAGACGCTCAAGCGTCACGTTCGCTCACGGCCAAGAGATCACAGGCAGGCACGCTATTGGCTGCTGACTTACGTAATGGTTCACTATAGCGTAACGGACGCTGTATCGGGAGCGGGCTGCTCGAGCGATACAGACGCTCACGAGAATACGCTGTTGGTATCGGGCACACTTATAGGTGAGCGACTACCGTAATGCTACGCTATCAGCGTAGCGGACGCTCAAGACCACGAGGAGATCACGAGCGGCGCTGACGCTCACCATGTTAAACCTTTATATCTAAACCAGAAACAATGTAATATGCTGTAAAACCTTAGTGTAGAGATAGGGTGTAGATGCAACCTAGTGTAACCTTATTAACTTAAAAGCTGTTTGAGCGTCACCGACGCTCTGAGAATACTAGACACTATAAGAAATACACAGATACCTGGGCTTAGGGTCCAACGCCTAAGATATATATATTTTGAATGATATACTTGCAAAAGAATTAATACAAATACAAATCATACACTACAATATAACATAGACTACCTAACCAGATAACTACACAGGAAATACAATACAATTACTACCTAAGGGAAAATAAGAGAGAAAGAGAAGAGAGGGAGAAATGGCTCATAATAACAAGAAGATCAATATGGTTGCGGAGAAACACTTACGCACAAGGGGAAACGATCGCATGCGCCTCGATATCCAGCTCCCGATTATCAGCAATGAGAACCGTTGAAGAGAGTGAACTTGATATGGTCGGCCTGCCTATTTATGCCCCACACACAATACAATTCAATGGTCCCTACAATCTCATTGTTCATTGGACACAGGAATTCGGCTTCGCATTATAACAAAAGGTCATAGGTTGATTCATACAGGTGGGCTGTGACTGCTTCCAACTGTTCAGGTGGGTGGGATACTGGGTTTCCCGCCGCATGACTAAATAAGAACAAATAATAGTAAATGGACATAAACTTCTTATGTCCATAACTATTCGCACGAGCGATTAATCCGCTCCAAACCAACACCGGAATATTGCTATTTAAATACTCTTCCGATGGGTACCAAACACCACTGTATGACCCCTGTTAGACCCTTCGTACAATACAAAGAGGGATCTCTCTGTTCAGGAACATGCTATGTTAACTAAACTTTCAGAATCTATCAAAGGGACCATGATCTACAAAATACATTATTACTGAAAATATGTAACGATTGAGTCGCACGCTACGATCACATAAACTCTACCGTAAATACGCATACCGTGCGCCTGCGGGTGCCCGCGACTGTGAGTATGCGCACGCACGGGAGAGCGCACGCATGCGCAGCGCGGACCAGAATGAGGTGCAAATATGGCAGTGTGTATAGAGATATTTTTCTGACTTTGACAGTCCACCCTTTGGCAGTCAATAATAACTGCCACCTTCTAAAACATTTCAAAAGAGAAAAATATATGTCAGGGGTTAATACATTTACATGGTTGGGTAGGGGAGGAGAGGAGAAGGTAGGAAAAGGGTATGACCTAGTGAGATAGCAGAAGCATGTGTGTATGAATCCGTGCTTGGGGGTCATGTATCATCGTGCCGTACGTGTTTTAAATCAAGCTTCGAGGTATTGCGAAGTATACATGTGAATTCCTTCTTATCCCGTGGTACGGGTCTGTGGATGGGCTGTCAAACTTTACCGAGCTCTTTTCGGCTTTGGTTGTAACAAAATGGGGGAGCACATTTTAGTTGATGATACATGAATGGGGGAGATATGTGATTGCTGATATCTGTGCCTGTATTCCCTATCGACTATGTGTGTCATTACCTGAGGGTTGTAGAAATGAAGAAAAGACATAATTACGGTAAATGCGGTGGCATTCTATGTCAGGTAAATGTACATTCGTCGATTGAGGTCTTGTTTGGTGTCTGTTGAATGCAGTCTTCTTTGTGCTTTTGCTCATAAGGTGCGAGCAAAGCTGTCAATGTCCATAGATTTACAAAAGTGTTGGGCTAGCGTAATTTTAAAATTTCTAGGGAAACTGGGGATCCATGGCATAGTTCATCAAAAAATCTGTGTATCAGGTTGTCAAACTTCTTCTTTAATCCCTCTGTTGTCTGTATATCGGCTCATCAAATTCCTCGTCCAAGTGGGTCTTGTTACCTTGGAGAAAACGGAAAAACAGGTGAAAGAAACGGACCGTAGAAATCGCATTTTCATCACATCATTGTTTCTACATTTGGGTCGTAAATCAAGTCCATTGGAATTACAGTTTCCCCACTCCTCAAACTCATTACCCTTGTACGATGTTTGCACTTCATTAAAGTCTGACCGCATCTAAATATCAATCCAATCGATATGACAACACCTAAGATACATAGGAGAAACTTCCCAACATCCATTATGACTCCTTGAGCTCATTCTCCTAAACCAGAAAACCAATTTCGCGGGTTCAACCATGACACCCAACCAGTCAGCTCATTACCTACAGCAGCAAGAGTGAGATTGTGTCTCCTGCGAAATTCCCACTTCAATTGGAGAATATCGTCCATCTTTTGGTCTATGACCTCGACCGGGTCCTCGGTGCTATTCGTAATATATGTGCAACATTTCACGCCGTATTGTGTTGCCAGTGTGACACAATATCCGCCTGTCACTGCTGTGAGGTAATTGAGAACCATTCTATGCTGTACCAGTTCTGTTTTGTAAGCTTGAAGTTCTCTTCCAGTATACCTAAACGTGTCATCATACATTTCAGTGATATTATCTAACAAGTTTGCGAGCGCAGATATGTATTTATAATTCAGCACTCCTCTGGCGGTGCGGGTGAAATCTAACGCGATTAAGAATTGAATCCCGGTGGATTCACTTATCAGATCAGAGGCCGGATGCTCTGTCTTCTCTATCAGGTGCCTTTTAACAACGTGCTCGTAATGGGTGTGAGTATAAGGAGCTTGGGCACCACGGTGTATGTCTTTCATTTTGTCATGTGATACAGTCATTACTTCGGGCAGTACTTTTCCAATATAACACAATCCTTCAGAGTTTGGGGCAAGCCACTTGTACGCCTTTCTCCCGCATATGAAATATGCATCATCGGGGAGAACATATGGGACGGAGTAGGACATAATCATATTACACACCTTCCATGTGAAATCTCCTAATCCTAATTCTTCCATCTGCTTAGTACACGTATCAGGTTGTACGATATGTGCACAGTATCCTGGTGATACCTCTCCAACTCTAGTAATCCTATTTCCTAAGGTATACCTATACCGGAAAGATTTTCCTCTACTGGCTATGTGGCGTACAAGCTCTGTATCTGTAGGCATTCTATCTGCTCTATGCGAAAAGGTCATGGTGTGGTTACTCCATGACACTTCCCAATTTCCCGGCTTTCGGGGATTGGAGATGTTGAAACATAATAGGGACCTATCCACATGGTATTGGTGGAGCTTCAAACTAGGAGGGCTGGAGATATTAAACCTCCGGTCCACCGGTCTCCCACCATTTAACTCAAGTACCTCCTCTATCGTTAAAGGAAATGGTACTAGCCCTGATTTGCTATGACCCTGAGGTACTTGAGAGCATACCCAACAATCTGTTTGATTTAACACACTACCCACTAAAGAGTGATAGTCACTCAAGGGATGCCTGTTCATGTGGATATTAAAACTGGATTGGCATTTCTTTATGCACCCATCCTCAATGACATTGTTACAGAGCCGACAGATACAGTTTTCTTCAGCTAACAATCCTTAAAAGAAAAATGTTTACAAATAACATGGCTGTTAGATCGTTTCCGGTACTCGCCTTTGCTTGGTGATTGGGTTGTTATTGGAAATTTACACCTCTGTCTCAGTCATCGGGATCTTTCTGGATCCTTTCTCGACCTCTCTGGTACTCTCGCCGGAACAGACTGCTCTGGTCAACATCATGGTCAACAGGAAAGTCCAGATCACAGTCTCTTGGGGCAAGTCCATCTTACAGGAGGAGAAAAGAAGAAATTTGTAATGGGGGTACAGAAAATCAGTTTGAGGGGGAGAGAGACTTGTTACGATAATTAAGTTCTCTAGTCTTGTCGTTCTTCTTGTTCTGTTGTCATCTCAAAGGTGCTGTCCTTCAGTCTTCCAAACGAACATTCCGATGATGCAATATTCTTTCCAAATCAGCGATCTCTCTGTAAGGAGCAAAAATCTTGCATTACCATTTGTCTAACTGATGTGTGACATACCATCTTTAAAACATGAAAGCATGAGTGAGAAGAGAGAGAAAACAACAACAGCAAAAAAAAACAAAGAGAGAGAACAATTTATGTGCATGTGTATATTACTTAAATCAACAATAACCATCAATAGGAAAAGGGAAAAAAAACATTTTTCAAACATTTTAAAACATTGCCAGATCATCAGGCTGTCATATCTACATGTCCAATGGTTTCTTTGCGCAGTCCCTCCCCCCAGCACTTCCATATTCCATTGTCTGTATCTGGCCAGAATACATTGATGCGGATAGGTCATGCTGGGGTTTGGTAGACTTCTGCAAAGATCAAGTATATATGCAATGTTTGAATCCTACCAATAATCGTCAGAGATGGGGAGAGAGAAAAAGAAACATTTCACAGATACATTTACAACATTTCACCTGGTCATTCCTGTGTCTTCAGGGAATGACCTCCCAATTTATTAACTATAACCTCAGGCTTACCATCAGTCCTAATGATCACCTTTCCTGACTGCACATTATGGGTGTGGGCCAAAATTTTTCCTATATGGTCCCTGATTATAATTTTGTGTGTTATAACTTTGCTCATTTCTTGGTCTAGGGGGTCTGACTTTATGTGGGTTATTACAGTTGCTGGCATAATGCCCTTCTCTTCTACAATTATAACAAATCCTTGGTTTCCTCCAAGTGTCAATGACCTGAGGTCTTGGTTGATTTGATGCCTCCTCAAACGCTCGGATGCTCATCGCCATCAACCGCTCTCCCTGCGCTTCCCTGGTTCTTTGGATATTGCGGTCATGCTCGATAGCGGACTCTCTTAATGCAGCCACCGAGATGCCTCTCCAGTGAGGTATGGAGGTTTGTACCCTGATTTTTAGTGTGTCTTTTAAGCTGTCCATTAATACAGACACAGCTACCTCTCTGTGGTGTACGTTAGTGTCAATGTCATCTATACCCGTGTACCTAGCCATATCCTGCAGAGCCCGGTGAAAATACTCTGATGCGGATTCACCTATTTTTTGTTTTATTGTAAAGATTTTATTCCACTTTACTACTGTAGGGAAATATTCTTCCAACTGCAGATTAATTCTTTTTACATTATCTTGGTTATACTCGTCTGTTAGTGGCACTTCCTCATCTAGTTTACAATCAGCGATAAATTTCAATGAATCAACATCGGGGGGTAAACATGTCCTCAAAACTGTCCTCCAATCTTTGTTATTTGGCTCTGCAGTGTTTCCTAGCACTCTAATGTATTTCTGACAAGCAACTAAGTCTTTCCTGGGATCAGGAAATTCAGACAGAATTGTTCTTAATTCTGTCCGGGAAAAGGGGCAGTACATGGCGATGTTCCTGACGGGAGTGACTCCTGAAGAGTCAGTTTTCCCATTTGGTACTGCAATTACCCTGACAGGATTAAGTCCAGTAACGTCATTCTGAATTGATTCTACGATATAAGGTACATTTGTTTGTGCGTGATGTATAATACCATACGTACCTGTGGACACGACCTCACCTGACCCGCCGTTAGGGGGTTTGATTACAGTCTTTACCGATTTGGTCGCATCCACCTGGATGTCTTGTGTGATGGCTTCTGGAAAAGGCTCCGACATTGTGCTGGGCTCACTTTCTTGTTGTTGTTCCTGAGGAAAGTTTAACATGAGGTGCGACTTGCATGGGTTAATAGTTGTACATTCAACAGCATTACAATTATCATTGTTACATTTATTACACTTATTCTTATCATCTATACTACAGTTGCTAAGAGCGTTTTTATTGTTCACCCTTGTGCTTTTCTCCGCAACCACAATCCTCTCCATTGCCATGTCTCTCCTCTCAAGATGAAAGTTAGGTGTGTAAGTTACATTTCTTTGCATTTCACTTTCCTGTTGCCATAACTGCAAACAATCATAATGTTTAACTCGTTGTTTCCAGAATTTTATGAGACAGATCCTCCGCCTTAAATTATGCAACACCTCTGTGTCAAAACTACCTATCCCGGGAAATGGTGCCTTATCCCCCGCAGTCATTCGTGTCCATTCATCACAAAAGGTCTCAGTGTGGGGACCATATTTCCCCCACATTACTAACCGAGCAGACCCTCGGGGTCTGCAAGCCTCTGGAGTCTGAATCCTGACTGCTGAACGTCTCTGTGTTGTGCACTTGGCTGCCATTGTGGACCTCTTTAACACAGAAAAACTTCCTTAAATGCACCAAACACAGTAGTCTACGGTGGGAGTTCTCCAAGCTCTTCCACCAGCTTCTTCTGCTCCGAGTATCTCCGGTCCGCCTTCTAGCAGACACGTGTAGCCGTTGCAGGCCCTATCTCTAGAGATTTTCCTGAGAAAATTCCCTTCCTTTTTCTTTACACAAATCACGCTTTAATGTGCTCCCTACAACACGTATGAGGGCAAGATTTACGCATGGATATACGACCTCATATCACGTTGCGTTATTGGTCACACATACAACCGTGCGGTCCAATCGTACCACTTATAGACACTTGTTGCCCATAAATGGTAGGATCATTGGAGTCTCCCTACTGTGCTCCAAAACAGCCAGAGCGTAAAACTTTATCACACTCTGTTGCACGTTTTCACTCAGACCGTGCTCATCACGTTCCACCAAAGATCACACAGATCACAAAGTCCACAAAGCGGAATTCAATACCGTTTTTATCACATAGATCACAAAGTCCACAAAGCGGGATTCAATACACTCATACCGTTTTCAACCCACTATCATTCTTATAGTTTTCTGATCAGAAAAAAAAATCATTTCCCGTAGTCTGATAGCTCTCCCCAGAGGCGTTACAGTAAAGTAAGGTATTTAAACTAAGTTTTGGAAAAACTGAAATCAATTTGTGCTATTTATCGCCTTGCGTTATTTACCGCGTTGCGCTATTTATCGCCTTCTAAAAATAATACTTGTGGTTTGAGTTACGTGGGCGTACCCGTACGCTCCGTTGCGTAATATACGCTGCGTGCGTCGGCCCTTGGATTGCGTACACAAGTCTCAGTCTTTTGTTAGAGACACGTGTACGCAAAAGCAAAGATCCACCGTAACACAACTTATACGTTTATCAATGTAGATGATCCTCGATCATCTACCGCGCACCACACTGACCTCCTTGTCTCTCGGGCACAGCTGTGTTTGTCTATACTTTAACTATATTACCTTTACTCAAACTATTGAAATAGCGGCAAATCTCTCTCAGCACGTTTATCAATTATAAAAAGGCAAACAGAAGAGTGATATACGAAAATACACAAATGAAAAAGAAATGCAGATATATATGTGCGTGCGTGTGTACGCAAGACAGAAAAAAATAAACAGTTTTAAAAGAGACTATCGTTTTGTTCTTACCTCCGGTCCCGGATTCCTTCAGCACCCTTTACTAAGAGAAGCAGACGCTTATCCCGACAGCACTACGAGGAATATAACCTCCCGCCCTTTGCTGATGGATAATGTCTGCTGTATCTACCTAGTGCAGATATGTGAAGGACGGGCGAGCCGCCAATTGATAAAGCTGAATATTTATCGTATATAAAAACCCTTTGTGAGGTCTAAGAACACTGTACGCTATTTACGTATGAAGTACCGTAAGGGTACGCTCGTTGCGTAACAATCGCTTAGCCATAGTCGAGACGCTCAAGCGTCACGTTCGCTCACGGCCAAGAGATCACAGGCAGGCACGCTATTGGCTGCTGACTTACGTAATGGTTCACTATAGCGTAACGGACGCTGTATCGGGAGCGGGCTGCTCGAGCGATACAGACGCTCACGAGAATACGCTGTTGGTATCGGGCACACTTATAGGTGAGCGACTACCGTAATGCTACGCTATCAGCGTAGCGGACGCTCAAGACCACGAGGAGATCACGAGCGGCGCTGACGCTCACCATGTTAAACCTTTATATCTAAACCAGAAACAATGTAATATGCTGTAAAACCTTAGTGTAGAGATAGGGTGTAGATGCAACCTAGTGTAACCTTATTAACTTAAAAGCTGTTTGAGCGTCACCGACGCTCTGAGAATACTAGACACTATAAGAAATACACAGATACCTGGGCTTAGGGTCCAACGCCTAAGATATATATATTTTGAATGATATACTTGCAAAAGAATTAATACAAATACAAATCATACACTACAATATAACATAGACTACCTAACCAGATAACTACACAGGAAATACAATACAATTACTACCTAAGGGAAAATAAGAGAGAAAGAGAAGAGAGAGAGAAATGGCTCATAATAACAAGAAGATCAATATGGTTGCGGAGAAACACTTACGCACAAGGGGAAACGATCGCATGCGCCTCGATATCCAGCTCCCGATTATCAGCAATGAGAACCGTTGAAGAGAGTGAACTGGATATGGTCGGCCTGCCTATTTATGCCCCACACACAATACAATTCAATGGTCCCTACAATCTCATTGTTCATTGGACACAGGAATTCGGCTTCGCATTATAACAAAAGGTCATAGGTTGATTCATACAGGTGGGCTGTGACTGCTTCCAACTGTTCAGGTGGGTGGGATACTGGGTTTCCCGCCGCATGACTAAATAAGAACAAATAATAGTAAATGGACATAAACTTCTTATGTCCATAACTATTCGCACGAGCGATTAATCCGCTCCAAACCAACACCGGAATATTGCTATTTAAATACTCTTCCGATGGGTACCAAACACCACTGTATGACCCCTGTTAGACCCTTCGTACAATACAAAGAGGGATCTCTCTGTTCAGGAACATGCTATGTTAACTAAACTTTCAGAATCTATCAAAGGGACCATGATCTACAAAATACATTATTACTGAAAATATGTAACGATTGAGTCGCACGCTACGATCACATAAACTCTACCGTAAATACGCATACCGTGCGCCTGCGGGTGCCCGCGACTGTGAGTATGCGCACGCACGGGAGAGCGCACGCATGCGCAGCGCGGACCAGAATGAGGTGCAAATATGGCAGTGTGTATAGAGATATTTTTCTGACTTTGACAACATTATGGTGCATACGCATGTCCAGTCATTCAATAATCGCCACTGTGTGATTTCCCATAACCGCAATCAGGTCTGAATCGGGCACTATGTCAGAACTTAGTAGTATTATATGCCAAACACACTCTCAAAGCCGATGGGTGAACAGGGTGAGTGCCAGCTGGCAGCTGCGTGGCCACTTAGGGGTGCGCATCGGCATACACTGACCGGGAGGGATACACACATACAAAAATATAGTACTATGGATTATTTAAGGAAGGGGGCGGAATTCGGTATCTTGATTACGGCCCCTTGAGGTCTAAATCCGCCTCTGTTTGTACGCATTTAAAACTAAGTGGCACATGTATTAAAACTCCACTTGCTGTGAAGATAATGCCGCTCCTGCATCCCCTGCTACAGCTATGAAGCAGGAGTTGGCTACTGCGATTGTTACTAATATCGAACATATCTGATGAAAAAATTGGTAGTGTATGCGGGCAGTAGAGAGCCTGGCCGGGCCCAGGTACTTTCTGAGAGGGGTGTGTGACCTAACTGTGGGAGGTCTGGCCACACCCCCTAAGAAAACAATATAGGGGGGGGGGGGGTGAAGTACTTTAAGTACCACAAAGCTGGACTGGTGGACGCAGTGAGACCCTCAGCCAGGAGCAAATCCAGGAGGAGGGCACACGATCAATGTGATCACTACCCCTACCCACACAGTCAGAGGAGACTGTGGCTGACAGCCTCCCTGGCCACACTACAACCCGGCACACAGCAGCGTATGCTGATGCCAGGTAAGAGGGTGGGGTAAGTGGCAGTGGACCCGGGTAATTTGTAGCCACTATACCCCTATATTAGATTGTGCATACCTCCCAACATGACCCCATTAAGAGGGAAGTCCAGGTAGAGAGCATTTTGTCCCTCCTGGAATGGGCCATGTTGGGAGGTATGGATTGTGTATATTAAATTTAAACCAATGGTGTATATTACATTTAAACTAAAAGCTTAACAATGCTTGGGTACTGTTTATAGCTCAACCTGATTGAGAGACAACTATTTTAAAAAGTTTTCTTGCAGTGGAACAAAGACAACTTAAACAACCTTAAAATACACTAAAATAAAATCTATAATTTATCTTGTCGCATGAAAGAATAGCTGCAGCCTCTATACAACTTACACACTGGGCCAGGACTCTTTGTGTGTGTCTCTCTCTAGACCTGAATGCTCTCATTAGATAACCGGTTACACAGTACTCAGACACCCAGGTGGGGAGGTAGATAAGCTGGAATCCCTCGGTCACTTACAGTCATCCTCTGGTCACAGTGTCTTCCCGTGTCTGCTCCGATGTGACGCGCTGACGTCACGTCGCCCGCCCGCCCCGCGCTCTCTCAGTCACTGTGCCAGGCCATGAGGAGGTGGAGGAGCATGTTGCTCCTCTTGTGCAGTCTATTTATTTTTAGTTATGGCGTGGCCTCTGCAGGGCATTGGGCAGCAGCTGTCAGCCTGTCAGAAGTACTGTATGCTAAGTCTCTCAGCGTGGCTTCTGTAATGTAAGTAACCTGCTGCAGTCTGCAAGGGAGGGGAGGGGGCCAGGCAGGAGGAGTATATAAGTAAAAATAATTCAGTAATTTTTTAGGAGGGTGATATGATTAGAAAAACATTATTATTTTAACATATACAGTATTAAAAAGCTTTTATATATATATATATATATATATATACAGTATATATATATATATATATATATATTATAATAGGGTTGGTTGCTGGTGATCAGCGGCATCCCGACAGTTGAAATCCCGACAAGAGCCAGTAAGTGTTCTTTTAACCCTCTCTCTACCCTATCCTAACCCTCCCTTTTAGGTGCCTAACCCTAACCTTGTACCCTCGCAGTCCAACCCTAACCTCCTCGGGTGTTGCCTAAACCTGAACCCCCTTCACCGCACCCTAAACCTAACTGTGTGCCCCCTCCCCCCCCCCACTGCAGCCTAACCCTCCCCGCAACCTAAACCTAACCTTCCCTCCTGCACCCTAACCCTAATTCCCCGGGTGGTCGAGTAAACCTAACCCCTTCCCATCCCCGGCGTACTTACCTGCCCCACTGTTTGGACATTCAGGATCCCAAGGGTCAGGATTCCGGCATCGGTGTTCTGTTCCCATTCAGGATTTAGTCGTCTGTTGGGATTCCATTGCGGGTATCTTGTGCGCCGAGATCCTGACTGTTGAGATTTTAACCGCATATCTATCTATCTATCTATCTATCTATCTATCTATCTATCTATCTATCTATCTATCTATCCACAGACACATATACATCTATATACACACACACACACACACACACACACACATATATATATATATATATATATATATATATATATATATATATTATATATATTAGCCCAAGTCTGTGACTCTGTGCTGGCTGTAACGCTGGGCGGAGTCACAGATGTGGGCTGAGCTACTGACGTCACACACCCTTCTCCCCCCTGACCCATGCCGAAGATGTGAGGGCGGGAGGCGACGCTCTGTCTGAAGCCGAGCGCCTATCACTCCCGCTCCCCGCCTGAGCCCCGGCGCCTCTCTCCTGCCGTCTGCCCAGTGAGGAGAGAGGCAACCCTCCGTCCGGACCTCCAGGTACAGCGGGTCCCCGGCTGCCGGGGGGGGGAAGGAAAGATGTGCCTGGCGCCCTGGGGGGGAGATGTGCCTGCCGAGGGGGAAGGTCTGCCTGGCGGGGGGGACATGTGCCTCGTGGGGGAGATGTGCGGCTCACGCGGCAGCGGGGACAGCGCACACTGCTGTGCTCCCCAGCTGCCGAGGGAGGTGTGCCTGGCTGGGGGGACACACATGTGCCTGGCTTGGGGGGGACACATGTGCCTGGCTGGGGGGGGGGGAGATGTGCCTGGAGGGGGGGGGATATACTGTACATGTGCCTGACTGGGGGGGAGATGTGCCTGGCTGGGGGGGGGACATGTGCCTGGCTGGGGGGGGACATGTGCCTGGCTGGGGGGGGCATGTGCCTGGCTGGGGGGGGCGGGGGAAATGTGAGGCAGAGCGCCTCACGCAGGAGCAGGGACACCCCACAGTTACCCTGACACTGCGCCTGGGTGGCCTGCGGACCTGCTGCTGCTAATGGACAACCACCCCCAGCGCCTCCTTACCCCCTACCCCACCTGTGGCACCCCCACACTCGCCCATCCACCACCTTCCACCATCTGCTGCACCACCACCCCACCCCCACATTCCGCGCCTCCAGACCCCCCAGCCTCTACAGACACCCTCCCCCATCCACCGTCAACCCCCGCAGCCGCACATCCCCCACACGCAATGCCTCCACACCCCATACCGCACCTGCAGCACACCCGCAGCCACCCATCCACCACCCGCACTGCCCTCGGACCCTTCCACCATCCGCCGCACCTGCCACTCCCCCACACGCAGCGCCTCCAGACCCTCTACACCACCCACGCACCCCACTCCGCTGCCCCTCCCTCATCCACAGAACATCCCATCCGCACACCCCCATCCGCAGGAGACCCACAACATCTACAGACATCCTCCCCCATCCGCAGTCATTCCCCGCAACCAACCCCACCCGCACCACCTCCTGACCTCCTACCCCACTGCACCCACCCCTCAACCACCCGCAGCGCCTCCAGACCCCCTCCCCCATCTGCTACACTCCCGCACCTGCTCCTCCCCCACATGCATCGCTTCTGGACCCCCTACCCCACCCTCAGCGCACTCACCCCTTCCCCACCCGCACCACCTTCTGACAGCCTGCCCCACTGCACCCGCCCCTCCACCACCCGCAGCACCTCCCAACCCCCTCCCCCATGTGCTGCACCTGCCCCTCCCCCACACACGGCGCACTCGCCACTTCCCCACCTGCAGCGCCTCCGGAACCCCCTCCCCCATCCGCCAGATCCCCGTACCTGCCCCTCCCCTACCCGCCGCACCTACCCGCTGCTCCACCCGACCCCATCTGCCAAACCCCCCTACGCCACGCGCGTCACTTCCGGACCCCCTACCCCACCCGTGGCGCACTCGCCCCTTCACCACCTGCAGCGCCTCCGGAACCCCCTCACCCATCCCCCAGATCCCCGTACCTGCCCCTGCCCCTACCCTACCCGCGGCACCCCCCGCTCTCCCCCACCCATACCGCCTCCGGATCCCACTCCCCCGCACATCCCCACCCGCAGCGCCTCACGACCCCATCCGCGTTCTCCCCCACACCCGCTGCATTCTGTACAGTGTGCCCTGCAGGCGCTGTTCACACCGTCGCAAGGGACTACGCCCCCTTCACCATCCAACGCCCTTTCATTGTGCAATATTTAACCACTCACAAAACTAGGAATGCAGGTAATACTTCATATAATACATATATTGAACGGCATACAGGGGTTAAGGGGGCGTAGCCCCTTACGACGGTGTGAACAGCGCCCGCAGGGCGCGATGAATCACCTAGTATATATATATACAGGTTGAGTATCCCTTATCCAAAATGCTTGGGACCATAGGAATTTTGGATTTTGGATTTTTCCGTATTTTGGAATAATTGCATACCATAGTGAGATATAATGGTGATGGGACCTAAATGTAAGCACAGAATGCATTTATGTTACATATACACCTTATACACACAGCCTGAAGGTAATTTTAGACAATATTTTTTATAACTTTGTGCATTAAACAAAGTGTGTCTACATTCACACAATTCATTTATGTTTCATATACACCTTATTAGTGGATGAGCGGGTTCGGTTCCTCGGGATCCGACCCGCCCGAACTTAACCTTTTTTTTACACGGGTCCGAGCGACTCGGATCCTCCCGCCTTGCTCGGTTAACCCGAGCGCTCCCGGAAGTCATCATCCCGCTGTCGGATTCTCGCGAGACTCGGATTCTATATAAGGAGCCGCGCGTCGCCGCCATTTTCACTCGTGCATTGAGATTGATAGGGAGAGGACGTGGCTGGCGTCCTCTCCGTTATAGTAGAACACAGAGTGACTTAGTTAGTTATAATTGTGGGGAGGATTGGGGACGGGGAGCAGCTGTTAGGGAGTACAGTGCAGGGTTTTGATTATACCACACCAATGAGTTTAATCCTTTGTTTCTCTGCCTGAAAAAAACGCTCCACCATATCTGTGCTCACTCAGTGTGCTGCACTGCTGCATGATATATCTGTGCTGAGTGCACTGCTCTGCTCACACTGCCTAATTGTGGGGACTGGGGAGCAGTTATAGCAGGAGTACAGTGCACAGTTTTGCTGACAGTGACCACCAGTCCAGTATACGTTTGTCTGCCTGAAAAACACTCCTGTGTTTTTTTTTTCTTCATACTAGTTTAGCAGTCTGCTGACAGTGTCCACCAGGTCCGTTATACAGTATATTATATATATAAGCAGCAGTACGGTAGGCCACGGCTGTACCTACCTCTGTGTCGTCAGTGCACTCGTCGTCCATAAGTAATATAATACTATACTATCCATCCATCTACATTGTATACCTGTGGTGTTTTTTTTTTTTCTTCATACTAGTTTAGCAGTCTGCTGACAGTGTCCACCAGGTCCGTTATACAGTATATTATATATATAAGCAGCAGTACGGTAGGCCACGGCTGTACCTACCTCTGTGTCGTCAGTGCACTCGTCGTCCATAAGTAATATAATACTATACTATCCATCCATCTACATTGTATACCTGTGGTGTTTTTTTTTTTTCTTCATACTAGTTTAGCAGTCTGCTGACAGTGTCCACCAGGTCCGTTATACAGTATATTATATATATAAGCAGCAGTACGGTAGGCCACGGCTGTACCTACCTCTGTGTCGTCAGTCGTCATCCATAAGTATAAGTAATAATAGTATACTATCCACCCATCTACATTGTATACCTGTGGTGGCTTTTAGTTGTGCGCAAAATATGGAGAACAAAAATGTGGAGGTTAAAAAAATAGGGAAAGATCAAGATCCACTTCCACCTCGTGCTGAAGCTGCTGCCACTAGTCATGGCCGAGACGATGAAATGCCATCAACATCGTCTGCCAAGGCCGATGCCCAATGTCATAGTACAGAGCATGTAAAATCCAAAACACAAAAGATCAGTAAAAAAATGACCCAAAAATCAAAATTAAAAGCGTCTGAGGAGAAGCGTAAACTTGCCAATATGCCATTTACGACACGGAGTGGCAAGGAACGGCTGAGGCCCTGGCCTATGTTCATGGCTAGTGGTTCAGCTTCACATGAGGATGGAAGCACTCATCCTCTCGCTAGAAAAAAGAAAAGACTTGCGGCAAAAGCACAGCAAAGAACTGTGCGTTCTTCGAAATCACAAATCCCAAAGGAGAGTCCAATTGTGTCGGTTGCGATGCCTGACCTTCCCAACACTGGACGGGAAGAGCTTGCGCCTTCCACCATTTGCACGCCCCCTGCAAGTGTTGAAAGGAGCACCCGCAGTCCAGTTCCTGATAGTGAAATTGAAGATGTCAGTGTTGAAGTACACCAGGATGAGGATATGGGTGTTGCTGGCGCTGGGGAGGAAATTGACAAGGAGGATTCTGATGGTGAGGTGGTTTGTTTAAGTCAGGCACCCGGGGAGACACCTGTTGTCCGTGGGAGGAATATGGCCATTGACATGCCTGGTCAAAATACAAAAAAAATCAGCTCTTCAGTGTGGAATTATTTCAACAGAAATGCGGACAACTGGTGTCAAGCCGTGTGTTGCCTTTGTCAAGCTGTAATAAGTAGGGGTAAGGACGTTAACCACCTCGGAACATCCTCCCTTATACGTCACCTGCAGCGCATTCATAATAAGTCAGTGACAAGTTCAAAAACTTTGGGCGACAGCGGAAGCAGTCCATTGACCAGTAAATCCCTTCCTCTTGTAACCAAGCTCGCGCAAACCACACCACCAACTCCCTCAGTGTCAATTTCCTCCTTACCCAGGAAAGCCAATAGTCCTGCAGGCCATGTCACTGGCAAGTCTGACGAGTCCTCTCCTGCCTGGGATTCCTCCGATGCATCCTTGAGTGTAACGCCTACTGCTGCTGGCGCTGCTGTTGTTGCTGCTGGGAGTCGATCGTCATCCCAGAGGGGAAGTCGGAAGACCACTTGTACTACTTCCAGTAAGCAATTGACTGTCCAACAGTCCTTTGCGAGGAAGATGAAATATCACAGCAGTCATCCTGTTGCAAAGCGGATAACTGAGGATTTTAAAACTATGTTGGTGTTAGACGTGCGTCCAGTATCCGCCGTTAGTTCACGGGGAACTAGACAATTGCTTGAGGTAGTGTGCCCCCGTTACCAAATACCATCTAGGTTCCACTTCTCTAGGCAGGCGATACCGAGAATGTACACGGACGTCAGAAAAAGACTCACCAGTAGAGATGAGCGCCGGAAATTTTTCGGGTTTTGTGTTTTGGTTTTGGGTTCGGTTCCGCGGCCGTGTTTTGGGTTCGACCGCGTTTTGGCAAAACCTAACCGAATTTTTTTTGTCGGATTCGGGTGTGTTTTGGATTCGGGTGTTTTTTTCCAAAAAACCTAAAAAACAGCTTAAATCATAGAATTTGGGGGTCATTTTGATCCCAAAGTATTATTAACCTCAAAAACCATCATTTCCACTCATTTTCAGTCTATTCTGAATACCTCACACCTCACAATATTATTTTTAGTCCTAAAATTTGCACCGAGGTCGCTGGATGACTAAGCTAAGCGACCCTAGTGGCCGACACAAACACCTGGCCCATCTAGGAGTGGCACTGCAGTGTCACGCAGGATGTCCCTTCCAAAAAACCCTCCCCAAACAGCACATGACGCAAAGAAAAAAAGAGGCGCAATGAGGTAGCTGTGTGAGTAAGATAAGCGACCCTAGTGGCCGACACAAACACCGGGCCCATCTAGGAGTGTCACTGCAGTGTCACGCAGGATGTCCCTTCCAAAAAACCCTCCCCAAACAGCACATGACGCAAAGAAAAAAAGAGGCGCAATGAGGTAGCTGTGTGAGTAAGATAAGCGACCCTAGTGGCCGACACAAACACCGGGCCCATCTAGGAGTGTCACTGCAGTGTCACGCAGGATGTCCCTTCCAAAAAACCCTCCCCAAACAGCACATGACGCAAAGAAAAAAAGAGGCGCAATGAGGTAGCTGTGTGAGTAAGATAAGCGACCCTAGTGGCCGACACAAACACCGGGCCCATCTAGGAGTGGCACTGCAGTGTCACGCAGGATGTCCCTTCCAAAAAACCCTCCCCAAACAGCACATGACGCAAAGAAAAAAAGAGGCGCAATGAGGTAGCTGTGTGAGTAAGATAAGCGACCCTAGTGGCCGACACAAACACCGGGCCCATCTAGGAGTGTCACTGCAGTGTCACGCAGGATGTCCCTTCCAAAAAACCCTCCCCAAACAGCACATGACGCAAAGAAAAAAAGAGGCGCAATGAGGTAGCTGTGTGAGTAAGATAAGCGACCCTAGTGGCCGACACAAACACCGGGCCCATCTAGGAGTGTCACTGCAGTGTCACGCAGGATGTCCCTTCCAAAAAACCCTCCCCAAACAGCACATGACGCAAAGAAAAATTTAAGAAAAAAGAGGTGCAAGATGGAATTGTCCTTGGGCCCTCCCACCCACCCTTATGTTGTATAAACAGGACATGCACACTTTAACCAACCCATCATTTCAGTGACAGGGTCTGCCACACGACTGTGACTGATATGACGGGTTGGTTTGGACCCCCACCAAAAAAGAAGCAATTAATCTCTCCTTGCACAAACTGGCTCTACAGAGGCAAGATGTCCACCTCATCATCATCCTCCGATATATCACCGTGTACATCCCCCTCCTCACAGATTATCAATTCGTCCCCACTGGAATCCACCATCTCAGCTCCCTGTGTACTTTGTGGAGGCAATTGCTGCTGGTCAATGTCTCCGCGGAGGAATTGATTATAATTCATTTTAATGAACATCATCTTCTCCACATTTTCTGGATGTAACCTCGTACGCCGATTGCTGACAAGGTGAGCGGCGGCACTAAACACTCTTTCGGAGTACACACTTGTGGGAGGGCAACTTAGGTAGAATAAAGCCAGTTTGTGCAAGGGCCTCCAAATTGCCTCTTTTTCCTGCCAGTATAAGTACGGACTGTCTGACGTGCCTACTTGGATGCGGTCACTCATATAATCCTCCACCATTCTTTCAATGGGGAGAGAATCATATGCAGTGCCAGTAGACGACATGTCCGTATCCGTAATCGTTGTCAGGTCCTTCAGTCCGGACCAGATGTCAGCATCAGCAGTCGCTCCAGACTGCCCTGCATCACCGCCAGCGGGTGGGCTCGGAATTCTGAGCCTTTTCCTCGCACCCCCAGTTGCGGGAGAATGTGAAGGAGGAGATGTTGACAGGTCGCGTTCCGCTTGACTTGACAATTTTCTCACCAGCAGGTCTTTCAACCCCAGCAGACTTGTGTCTGCCGGAAAGAGAGATCCAAGGTAGGCTTTAAATCTAGGATCGAGCACGGTGGCCAAAATGTAGTGCTCTGATTTCAACAGATTGACCACCCGTGAATCCTTGTTAAGCGAATTAAGGGCTCCATCCACAAGTCCCACATGCCTAGCGGAATCGCTCCGTGTTAGCTCCTCCTTCAATGTCTCCAGCTTCTTCTGCAAAAGCCTGATGAGGGGAATGACCTGACTCAGGCTGGCAGTGTCTGAACTGACTTCACGTGTGGCAAGTTCAAAGGGCATCAGAACCTTGCACAACGTTGAAATCATTCTCCACTGCGCTTGAGACAGGTGCATTCCACCTCCTATATCGTGCTCAATTGTATAGGCTTGAATGGCCTTTTGCTGCTCCTCCAACCTCTGAAGCATATAGAGGGTTGAATTCCACCTCGTTACCACTTCTTGCTTCAGATGATGGCAGGGCAGGTTCAGTAGTTTTTGGTGTTGCTCCAGTCTTCTGTACGTGGTGCCTGTACGCCGAAAGTGTCCCGCAATTCTTCTGGCCACCGACAGCATCTCTTGCACGCCCCTGTCGTTTTTTAAAAATTCTGCACCACCAAATTCAAGGTATGTGCAAAACATGGGACGTGCTGGAATTTGCCCATATTTAATGCACACACAATATTGCTGGCGTTGTCCGATGCCACAAATCCACAGGAGAGTCCAATTGGGGTAAGCCATTCCGCGATGATCTTCCTCAGTTGCCGTAAGAGGTTTTCAGCTGTGTGCGTATTCTGGAAACCGGTGATACAAAGCGTAGCCTGCCTAGGAAAGAGTTGGCGTTTGCGAGATGCTGCTACTGGTGCCGCCGCTGCTGTTCTTGCGGCGGGAGTCCATACATCTACCCAGTGGGCTGTCACAGTCATATAGTCCTGACCCTGCCCTGCTCCACTTGTCCACATGTCCGTGGTTAAGTGGACATTGGGTACAACTGCATTTTTTAGGACACTGGTGAGTCTTTTTCTGACGTCCGTGTACATTCTCGGTATCGCCTGCCTAGAGAAGTGGAACCTAGATGGTATTTGGTAACGGGGGCACACTGCCTCAATAAATTGTCTAGTTCCCTGTGAACTAACGGCGGATACCGGACGCACGTCTAACACCAACATAGTTGTCAAGGCCTCAGTTATCCGCTTTGCAGCAGGATGACTGCTGTGATATTTCATCTTCCTCGCAAAGGACTGTTGAACAGTCAATTGCTTACTGGAAGTAGTACAAGTGGGCTTACGACTTCCCCTCTGGGATGACCATCGACTCCCAGCAGCAACAACAGCAGCGCCAGCAGCAGTAGGCGTTACACGCAAGGATGCATCGGAGGAATCCCAGGCAGGAGAGGACTCGTCAGAATTGCCAGTGACATGGCCTGCAGGACTATTGGCATTCCTGGGGAAGGAGGAAATTGACACTGAGGGAGTTGGTGGGGTGGTTTGCGTGAGCTTGGTTACAAGAGGAAGGGATTTACTGGTCAGTGGACTGCTTCCGCTGTCGCCCAAAGTTTTTGAACTTGTCACTGACTTATTATGAATGCGCTGCAGGTGACGTATAAGGGAGGATGTTCCGAGGTGGTTAACGTCCTTACCCCTACTTATTACAGCTTGACAAAGGCAACACACGGCTTGACACCTGTTGTCCGCTTTTCTGTTGAAATACCTCCACACTAAAGAGCTGATTTTTTTGGTATTTTCACCAGGCATGTCAACGGCCATATTCCTCCCACGGACAACAGGTGTCTCCCCGGGTGCCTGACTTAAACAAACCACCTCACCATCAGAATCCTCCTGGTCAATTTCCTCCCCAGCGCCAGCAACACCCATATCCTTCTCATCCTGGTGTACTTCAACACTGACATCTTCAATCTGACTATCAGGAACTGGACTGCGGGTGCTCCTTCCAGCACTTGCAGGGGGCGTGCAAATGGTGGAAGGCGCATGCTCTTCACGTCCAGTGTTGGGAAGGTCAGGCATCGCAACCGACACAATTGGACTCTCCTTGTGGATTTGGGATTTCGAAGAACGCACAGTTCTTTGCGGTGCTTTTGCCAGCTTGAGTCTTTTCAGTTTTCTAGCGAGAGGCTGAGTGCTTCCATCCTCATGTGAAGCTGAACCACTAGCCATGAACATAGGCCAGGGCCTCAGCCGTTCCTTGCCACTCCGTGTGGTAAATGGCATATTGGCAAGTTTACGCTTCTCCTCCGACAATTTTATTTTAGGTTTTGGAGTCCTTTTTTTACTGATATTTGGTGTTTTGGATTTGACATGCTCTGTACTATGACATTGGGCATCGGCCTTGGCAGACGATGTTGATGGCATTTCATCGTCTCGGCCATGACTAGTGGCAGCAGCTTCAGCACGAGGTGGAAGTGGATCTTGATCTTTCCCTAATTTTGGAACCTCAACATTTTTGTTCTCCATATTTTAATAGGCACAACTAAAAGGCACCTCAGGTAAACAATGGAGATGGATGGATACTAGTATACAATTATGGATGGACTGCCGAGTGCCGACACAGAGATAGCTACAGCCGTGGACTACCGTACTGTACTGTGTCTGCTGCTAATATAGACTGGATGATAATGAGATGTAGTATGTATAAAGAAGAAAGAAAAAAAAAACCACGGGTAGGTGGTATACAATTATGGATGGACTGCCGAGTGCCGACACAGAGGTAGCTACAGCCATGGACTACCGTACTGTACTGTGTCTGCTGCTAATATAGACTGGATGATAATGAGATGTAGTATGTATAAAGAAGAAAAAAAAAACCACGGGTAGGTGGTATACAATTATGGATGGACTGCCGAGTGCCGACACAGAGGTAGCTACAGCCGTGGACTACCGTACTGTACTGTGTCTGCTGATAATATAGACTGGATGATAATGAGATGTAGTATGTATAAAGAAGAAAGAAAAAAAAAACCACGGGTAGGTGGTATACAATTATGGATGGACTGCCGAGTGCCGACACAGAGGTAGCTACAGCCGTGGACTACCGTACTGTACTGTGTCTGCTGCTAATATAGACTGGATGATAATGAGATGTAGTATGTATAAAGAAGAAAGAAAAAAAAAACCACGGGTAGGTGGTATACAATTATGGATGGACTGCCGAGTGCCGACACAGAGGTAGCTACAGCCGTGGACTACTGTACTGTACTGTGTCTGCTGCTAATATAGACTGGATGATAATGAGATGTAGTATGTATAAAGAAGAAAGAAAAAAAAAACCACGGGTAGGTGGTATACAATTATGGATGGACTGCCGAGTGCCGACACAGAGGTAGCTACAGCCGTGAACTACCGTACTGTGTCTGCTGCTAGTATAGACTGGATGATAAATAATGATATAAAAAATATATATATATCACTACTGCAGCCGGACAGGTATATATTATATAATGATGGACCTGCTGGACACTGTCTGTCAGCAGAATGAGTTTTTTAATTTTTATAGAATAAAAAAACACCACACAAGTCACACGACGAGTGTACTTTTTCAGGCAGACATTCAATCACAATATACTATACTGGTGGTCAGTGTGGTCAGGTCACTGGTCACAGTGGTCAGTGGTCAGTCACACTGGCAGTGGCACTCTGGCAGCAAAAGTGTGCACTGTTTAATATGTACTCCTGGCTCCTGCTATAACCTATAACTGCTCCCCAGTCTCCCCCACAATTAAGCTGTGTGAGCACAGTCAGATATTATACATAGATGATGCAGCACACTGGGCTGAGCACAGATATGGTATGTGAGTGTGACTGAGTCACTGTGTATCGTTTTTTTCAGGCAGAGAACAAGAACAGAACGGATTATTAAATAATAATAAATTATAAAACTGCACTGGTGGTCAGGTCACTGGTCAGTGGTCATCAGTCACTAGTATAACTCCTCCTAAGCTCCAGTAAGTAAATGAAGTGTCTCACTCTCACTCTCCTATCTATTTTAATTTCTAAACGGAGAGGACGCCAGCCGCGTCCTCTCCCTATCAATCTCAATGCACGTGTGAAAATGGCCGCGACGCGCGGCTCCTTATATAGAATCCGAGTCTCGCGATAGAATCCGAGCCTCGCGAGAATCCGACAGCGTGATGATGACGTTCGGGCGCGCTCGGGTTAACCGAGCAAGGCGGGAAGATCCGAGTCGCTCGGACCCGTGTAAAAAAACATGAAGTTCGGGCGGGTTCGGATTCAGAGAAACCGAACCCGCTCATCTCTACTCACCAGTGTAACTAAAAAATGCAGTTGTACCCAATGTCCACTTAACCACGGACATGTGGACAAGTGGAGCAAGGCAGACTCAGGACTACATGACTGTGACAGCCCACTGGGTAGATGTATTGCAAGAACAGCAGCAGCGGCACCAGTAGCAGCATCTCGCAAAAACGCCAACTCGTTCCTAGGCAGGATACGCTTTGTATCACCGCTTTCCAGAATACGCACACAGCTGAAAACCTCTTACGGCAACTGAGGAAGATCATCGCAGAATGGCTTACCCCAATTGGACTCTCCTGGGGATTTGTGGCATCGGACAACGCCAGCAATATTGTGCGTGCATTACATCTGGGCAAATTCCAGCACGTCCCATGTTTTGCACATACCTTGAATTTGGTGGTGCAGAATTATTTAAAAAACGACAGGGGCGTGCAAGAGATGCTGTCGGTGGCCAGAAGAATTGCGGGCCACTTTCGGCGTACAGGCACCGCGTACAGAAGACTGGAGCACCACCAAAAACACCTGAACCTGCCCAGCCATCATCTGAAGCAAGAGGTGGTAACGAGGTGGAATTCAACCCTCTATATGCATCAGAGGATGGAGGAGCAGCAAAAGGCCATTCAAGCCTATACATCTGGCCACGATATAGGCAAAGGAGGTGGAATGCACCTGTCTCAAGCGCAGTGGAGAATGATTTCAACGTTGTGCAAGGTTCTGCAACCTTTTGAACTTGCCACACGTGAAGTCAGTTCAGACACTGCCAGCCTGAGTCAGGTCATTCCCCTCATCAGGCTTTTGCAGAAGAAGCTGGAGGCATTGAAGGAGGAGCTAAAACAGAGCGATTCCGCTAGGCATGTGGGACTTGTGGATGGAGCCCTTCATTCGCTTAACCAGGATTCACGGGTGGTCAATCTGTGGAAATCAGAGCACTACATTTTGGCCACCGTGCTTGATCCTAGATTTAAAACCTACGTTGGATCTCTCTTTCCGGCAGACACAAGTCTGCAGAGGTTCAAAGAACTGCTGGTGAGAAAATTGTCAAGTCAAGCGGAACGCGACCCGTCAACATCTCCTCCTTCACATTCTCCCGCAACTGTGGGTGCGAGGAAAAGGCTCAGAATTCCGAGCCCACCCGCTGGCGGTGATGCAGGGCAGTCTGGAGCGACTGCTGATGCTGACATCTGGTCCGGACTGAAGGACCTGCCAACGATTACTGACATGTCGTCTACTGTCACTGCATATGATTCTCTCACCATTGAAAGAATGGTGGAGGATTATATGAGTGACCGCATCCAAGTAGGCACGTCAGACAGTCCGTACGTGTACTGGCAGGGAAAAGAGGCAATTTGGAGGCCCTTGCACAAACTGGCTTTATTCTACCTAAGTTGCCCTCCCTCCAGTGTGTACTCCGAAAGAGTGTTTAGTGCCGCCGCTCACCTTGTCAGCAATCGGCGTACGAGGTTACTTCCAGAAAATGTGGAGAAGATGATGTTCATTAAAATGAATTATAATCAATTCCTCCATGGAGACATTCACCAGCAGCAATTGCCTCCAGAAAGTACACGGGGACCTGAGATGGTGGATTCCAGTGGGGACGAATTAATAATCTGTGAGGAGGGGGATGTACACAGTGAAAGGGGTGATGAATCGGACGATGATGATGAGGTGGACATCTTGCCTCTGTAGAGCCAGTTTGTGCAAGGAGAGATTGATTGCTTCTTTTTTGGTGGGGGCCCAAACCAACCAGTCATTTCAGTCACAGTCGTGTGGCAGACCCTGTCGCTGAAATGATGGGTTCGTTAAAGTGTGCATGTCCTGTTTTTACAACATAAGGGTGGGTGGGAGGTCCCAAGGACAATTCCATCTTGCACCTCTTTTTTCTTTCATTTTTCTTTGCGTCATGTGCTGTTTGGGGAGTATTTTTTGGAAGGGCCATCCTGCGTGACACTGCAGTGCCACTCCTAGATGGGCCAGGTGTTTGTGTCGGCCACTAGGGTCGCTTAGCTTAGTCGTCACACAGAAACCTCATTGCGCCTCTTTTTTTCTTTGCGTCATGTGCTGTTTGGGGAGTATTTTTTGGAAGGGCCATCCTGCGTGACACTGCAGTGACACTCCTAGATGGGCCAGGTGTTTGTGTCGGCCACTTGGGTCGCTTAGCTTAGTCACACAACGACTTTGGTGCAGCTCTTTTTTTCTTTGCATCATGTGCTGTTTGGGGACTATTTTTTTAAGTGCCATCCTGCCTGACACTGCAGTGCCACTCCTAGATGGGCCAGGTGTTTGTGTCGGCCACTTGTGTCGCTTAGCTTAGTCACACAGCGACCTTGGTGCGCCTCTTTTTTTCTTTGCATCATGTGCTGTTTGGGGACTATTTTTTTGAAGTGCCATCCTGCCTGACACTGCAGTGCCACTCCTAGATGGGCCAGGTGTTTGTGTCGGCCACTTGTGTCGCTTAGCTTAGCCATCCAGCGACCTCGGTGCAAATTTTAGGACTAAAAATAATATTGGGAGGTGTGAGGTGTTCAGAATAGACTGAAAATTAGTGGAAATTATGGTTATTGAGGTTAATAATACTATGGGATCAAAATGACCCCCAAATTCTATGATTTAAGCTGTTTTTTAGGGTTTTTTGTAAAAAACACCCGAATCCAAAACACACCCGAATCCGACAAAAAAAATTCGGTGAGGTTTTGCCAAAACGCGTTCGAACCCAAAACACGGCCACAGAACCGAACTCAAAACCAAAACACAAAACCCGAAAAATTTCAGGTGCACATCACTACACCTTATACACACAGCCTAAAGGTCATTTAATACAATATTTTTAATAACTTTGTGTATTAAACAAAGTTTGTGTACATTGAGCCATCAAAAAACAAAGGTTTCACTGTCTCACTCTCACTCAAAAAAGTCCGTATTTCGGAATATTCCGTATTTCGGAATATTTGGATATGGGATACTCAACCTGTATATATATATATATATATATATATGTATATATACATACTGTATATATACATATATATATATATATATAAACACATACATATACAGACATATATCTGATATGTTCAATATGTTAAAATATGTGTTTCTTTTTATAATCATATCACCCTCCTAAAAATGTATTGACTTATTATTACATATTTATACATTATAGAAATTATATGTAGGTAAGCCTACACAATTTTATTACTCTGTACTTCCTGATGCCAGGGGCGCGCTCCCCAAATGCTGTATGGAGTTCTCAAGTGATGTCTGTGTCCCAGCGATGCTAAAGCAACGTCACCGCATATTCGGCGCTGATGGGTAATCTATGGAGCAGTACTCCTGGCGTGTGCTCTAATATATATTTAACCCTATCTAATGTGACTCTCTTTTTTGGTCAATGCTGAGTGATTCTCTGTATGCAGTTATAGCAGACAGGCAGAGGCGTAACTAGCATGGGGCGAGCAGGGCACGTGCCCTGGGCGCCGTGACAGCCCCAGCAGAAGGGGGCGCCACTGGCACCTGCGCGACCCGCTCGCCCCATGTTGCATGCCGCTGCTAGTCCGCCAGCGCCGCTGTGAGACCTCCAGACGTGGTGTCGTCCTGGGCCCTCCCTCTATTCACTGCACTCGCAGACGCGGCCAGGAGAGTGCAATAAATAGAGGGAGGGCCCAGGACCTATCGTTTGACTACCGCCCGCCGCTGTGAGCGCCGCGAAGGAAGGCCCCTGCCACGGACCTGCCGTCTGCCTCCCGGCCGCCGCTGTGAGTGAGCACCAGCCAGTGTGCGCAGACACGGAGGGCCCCGGTCCGGACCTGCCACCCGCCCGCTGACAATGATGGAGGGCCCGGGGTAAGCTGCAAGCGTGTAGCAATGGAGGGGTGTGTGTGTGAGTGTTATTGGAGGGGTAAGAGGGCGGGTGTGTGTGCATGCATGCATGCATGTGTCCAGCAATGGAGGGTTTGTGTGTGTGTTATTGGAGGGGTAAGGGGGGGGGGGGTGTTTGTGTGTGCATGCATGCATGTATCCAGCAATGGAGGGGTTTGTGTGTTTTGTTGGAGGGGTAAGCAGGGGGGGGGGGGGGTGCACGTGTCTACTGTCTAGCAATGGAGGGGTTTGTGTGTGTGTGTTGTTGGAGGGGTAAGCAGGACGTGTGTGTGTGTGTGTGTGTGTGTGTGTGTGTGTGTGTGTGTGTGTGTGTGTGTGTGTTTGCATGTATCCAGCAATGGATGGGTGGGTGGGTGTTATTGGAGGGGTAAGAGGGGTGGGGGGATGCATGTGTCCAGCAATGGAGGGGTGTGTGTGTGTTGTTGGAGGGGTAAGCAGGGGTGTGTGAGCATGTGTCCAGCAATGGAGGGGTTTGTGTGTGTTGTTTGAGGGGTAAGCAGGGGTGTGTGTGTGTGAGCATGTGTCCAGCAATGGAGGGGTAAGCAGGCATGTATGTATGTTGCTGGAGGGGTAAGCAGGGGTGTGCGTGTGCCTGTTTGTGTGTGTGTACTGCCTGGAGGGGTAAGCAGGAGTGTGCGTGTCACCGCATATCCATGGTGTGTGTGTGTGTGTGTGTGTGTGTGTGTGTGTGTGTGTGTCTGGCTTCGAGGGGTAAGCAGAAGTGTGTGTACACTTGGAGGGCTAAGCAGGAGTATGCGTGTGTTTCTGTGTGTGTGTGTCCGGCTTGGAGGGGTAAGCAGGAGTATGCGTGTGTTTCTGTGTGTGTTTGTGTGTATTTCTTCTATGTGTGTGGATATTTGTGTGTATGTGTTTTATGTGTAGATATATATATATATATTATATATATATATAATATATTTATTGTGTGTAGGTCGAAGTAGCGGCACTTCTCCACAGACCCGGAAGTATATATATTTTTTAATTAGCAGACAGCAGCAGCACGTGGGAAGGAGCCCTGGAGGACTCACGAAGACCGGAGGAGGAGGAGCTGAGACATGCGCACCAGCTGAAGAGACGCGAGGGAGCAAGCCGCAGGACCAGGAGAGGACCAACGCCAGGGAGGAGCTGCCTGTGCCTGTCACCAGAGCTGTCCGCGCTGAGTGGAGAAGACGCCACAGAAGAGGAGGAGTCCAGCCAGCAGGACCGGGGAAGGACATCCAACCTTCAGTGGAGCGGGACCCTGCAGCAACGGAGGAGACTGACCAGCAAATGGAGCACCGGCATCGCGGAGGACACCCGCTTGCCGGAGCAAGGACCCGCAGAAGACATTGGCTGGCTTAAAGAAGATGGTGCAGAACAGCGGGGAGGACGGCGCACTTCAGGATCCTGCAGCAGGAGAGAAGATCCCCCTACAGAGCGCAGCAGACCACACTGAAAAGGGTGCATCCCCGGTACGGTGCTCTGCATCCCGGGTGGCGCCGAAGACGTGGAGTGTCGGAGGTGGCAGAAGCGCCGCAGCTTGGGGTGAGAAACCGCTGCAACCCTTCCGCTGCTAAACTCTGCAAATAGTCAATTAAGGGGGTAGGCTCCCCTCACCACAGTGCCCCACAGGATTAGTTAATTAAGGGCCCCACAGGATTAGTTAATTGAGGGGGTAGGATCCTCTCACTCTATAATGTGAATTTTGGCTCATACCGTGTGCTATAATGTGAATTTCGGCTCATACCGTGTGCTATAATGTGAATTTCGGCTCATACCGTGTGCTTTAGGGGTATATTCAATTGAAGTCGAAAACTGCCGTCTGTCGAAAAGACGTCAGTTTTTGACTTTTTAAGGTCGAATCGTGATTCGACCTATTCAATATTTTCGACAATTCGGTGAATTTGACTTGTCAAAAAGCACATGGATCGGCAGAATAGCTGCCGATCCACGTGCTTACGGCCCCCTTTTCGACCATCTCAGTCCGACATCAAAAGATGTTGGACTGAGATGCGGACCCAGAGGAGGAGAGGGGGGAGAGCCGCAGGGAGACAGGGGACTGCCGCGGGCAGCCAGAGGAGATCAGCGCTACAGCACAGCGCTGCAGCAGGATGTCACACAGCTGTGCCGCTCACAGCAGCGTCCACCCAGCTCCAGCAAGCTTGCTGGAGCCGGGTGGACACTGCCGTGAGGTCGGGCGGCTGTGTGACATCCTTCTGCAGCGCTACTGTAGCGCTGACATCCTCTGGCTGCCGGCGGCTGTCCCCCGTGGCTCCCCCCCCCCCCCTCATCTCCTCCTCCTCTCCTCCTCCTGGGTCACTCATCTCAATTCGACTTGAAAAAGTCGAATTGAGATGAGATTTGAATAGGGGTTGTCAGATCCATTCCGACAAATGCATGCCGGAATGGATCTGATTTCATTTGAATATACCCCATAATGTGAATTTTGGCTCATACCGTGTGCTGTAATGTGAAAGAGGCACCAGTACTAGATAGTATAAGGAGACCTACTACATTGAAGGACACGCCCCCTTTTGAGTGACCATGCCCCCTTTTCCGGAGCGCGAGCGCCTTCTGCGCGCACATAATTGCGACCTTCACTATTTCATTCCCTCTTCAAAAATTCCTCTTCGACCACTGCACCTACATCTGTACATACACACCCTCATATCTTTATATACAGTGACACCGGTGGTGTGGGCACATACTTTCCTTTTTAGTTTAGTTTTTGGGGAGGGGGGACGGGGGGGGCGCCATTTTTGATCTTGCCCTGGGCTCCAAAAACCCTAGCTACGCCTCTGCAGACAGGTGGCTGATTTATCTGATGTAGTAGGTATAAAGGGGCAGCCAAGGGCAACGTCTCCACTGGGTCACTTCTCCACTTTTTTCACTGCTTAGTACATCTCCCCCATAGAGTTATTTATATAGACCCGGAAATGACGCCACGTGTGTTCCAGGGTGGACATTGGTCCACATTTTGGCCTCAAACTTTGATTGATTGTGGGGTATATAAGGACCTGTTAGGATCTAGTCTGTGGCTTGATCCCTATGGACTATATGCTGTATTGACTGTATTGAATTGTTGTACCTCCTGAGGACGGTCCTGATTGGTCCGAAACCTTGAGGATTGCTACTATTTGCCGGATATGTAAGCAATAAACCAGCAGTCTTTCTGTGTGCAATTTAATCTGGTGAGAGCCCCTTTTCTTCTTCTCTCTCTCTCTCTCTCTCTCTCTCTCTCTCTCTCTCTCTCTCATACATATATTTATAGGTGATGCTAGACTCTCACCCTGACTGGTTTTATTTATTATTATTTATTACCATTTATTTATATAGAGCACACATATTCCGCAGCGCTTTACAGAGAATATTTACCCATTCACATCAGTCCCTGCCCCAGTGGAGCTTACAGTCTATGGGGGTAATTCTGAGTTGATCGCAGCAGGAACTTTGTTAGCAGTTGGGCAAAACCATGTGCACTGCAGGGGAGGCAGATATAACATGTGCAGAGAGAGTTAGATTTGGGTGGGTTATTTTGTTTCTGTGCATGGTAAATACTGGCTGCTTTATTTTTACACTGCAATTTAGATTGCAGATTGAACACACCACACCCAAATCTAACTCTCTCTGCACATGTTATATCTGCCTCCCCTGCAGTGCACATGGTTTTGCCCAACTGCTAACAAAGTTCCTGCTGCGATCAACTCAGAATTACCCCCTATATTCCCTATCACATGTACACGCACACACATTCACACTAGGGTTAATATTGTTGGGAGCCAATTAACTTACCAGTATATTTTTGGATTGTGGGAGGAAACTGTAGCACCTGGAGGAAACCTATACAAGTATGGGAAGAACATATAAACTACACAGTTAGGCCCATGGTGGGAATTGAACCACTGACACCGACAACTGCTGTGAAGCAGTAATGCTAACCATTACGCCATCTGTACTGCCCACGGAGCTAGAATTTTTTTCCCGTTGTGCACACCCTAATGTAATGTGCTGTGCACACCTATGCGCATGCCACGCAGGGCTGCTGAGCCTGGGCAGCAATAGCAGCTGTCCATAGGCAGGACAGCTGAGCGACGGCTCAGCTGTCCAATAATCTGTGAAACAGTAGCCTGCGGCTCAGTCATTGGCAGGCTGCAGGGCACTAGGAGGAAGATTGTGGAGTGAAGGGGGTTGTGTGGACTCGGAGCCAGCGCCCAGCAGAGTGTTTGGAGAGAGAGGAACTCTAGCTCTCCTATTATATCTGTGACAGCAGCCTGCCAGCAAAGTTAAAAAAAAAAAGTAAGCCTGGCTGTACTTAAAGTTTAGATTCTGGGTTATTTTATATGTATATATATATATATATATATATATATACACACCAGGTTATCTTCAAGACCCTGCTGAGGGTCTCAAATAGAGGGCACTCACCAATCCATTTCCAGAGATAAAAAGTTTTATTTAGACCATTGAAGTCATCACATACATATCGACGTTTCGGCTTCGCAGAGCCTTTCTCAAGACCACCACAGGAGACATCTGTTCAGCACGCCAGAGAGCAGCATACTGGCGTGCTGAACAGATGTCTCCTGTGGTGGTCTTGAGAAAGGCTCTGCGAAGAGCCTGAAAAATACCCTAATCTTTTCAAAATTTGCTTTGCTAAAGTTAAGAGTCCTAGTTGAGCCAGTATAGGGCTGTTTATGGAAACTGATATTGAATGTGACCATATTGGGGTCGCTGTTTCCTATGGGTTCCCCTACTATAATACCTGATACCAAATCCCCATTGTTTGTTAATACCAGGTCTAAGATTGCATTGTACCTAGTTGGTTCCTCAAGTAGTTATCATTAAGTGTGTTTAAAAACATATTGCCCCTAGCAGTATCACATGAATCGTTTTTCCAGTTTATCTCTGGATAGTTAAAATCTCCCATCACTACTATGTCTCCTACTCCTGCTGCTCTTTCAATTTGCTTTAGTAACAATTCCTCATCAGATGCGTTGATACCAGGCGGCCTATAGCATACACCCAATACTAACTGTTTTATTCCTTTTTCCCCGCATGCAATTTCTACCCATAATGTCTCGACAGTGTCTACAGTCCCCTCCTGAATATCTTCCCGTATATCAGGTTTTAAAAATGGCTTTACGTAAAGACACGCCCCTCCTCCCTTTTTATTTAGTCTGTCTCTCCTAAACAGTGTATAGCCCTCTAGATCAGGCTTTTTCAACCAGTGTGCCGTGGCACACTAGTGTGCCGCGACCAGTTTCAAGGTGTGCTGCGGAGCCAGAGCAGCTTCCTGCACCTTCAGAGTGAACTGTTGGCCCGGGCTCTTCTTAGAGGATCAGTCATGCTCTGACCGTGACCTATGCCTTGAAGACGCGGCAGTGTGATATCATAGGTCACGGACGCTGCATCTCACCACCCAGCCAGCCCACCCACCTGCATACACATCTTCCAATTCCTGCCTGCATACACAGCTTTCCTTGCCCACCCACATCGACACCTGCCCGACCGCCCACTGCTCAGTATTCGCAGCACTCCACTATGAACAACCCCCGCCACTGAGAGACAGGGAGGAGGACAGCTGACCGGTAGGAGCTAATATTTGTTATTTTATTTCTCCTGTGGACAACAATAGGATTTATGTGGGGAGAATAAGTATTTATGGGGGGAATAATGTGAATAATTCATTTGGGGGGCAATAGGATTTATGTGGGGAGAAATGTGATTGATTTATGTGTGAACAACATGATTTATGTGGGGAGCAATGTGATTGTTTTTTTCTGAGTAGGCCAATGTATATGTGTTGGTTTTTTTTACTGTGAGGGCCAATGTGTGTTTTTTGTTTTTTCTATGGGGAACTGATGGTGCGCCTTGGCAATTTTAAAATATTGTTTGGTGTGCCACGAATAAAAAAAGGTTGAAAATCACTGCTCTAGATTGACTGTCCAATCATGAGATTCGTCCCACCAAGTTTCAGTAATGCCTATAATATCATACTGTTTGCTTGCTGCAAGTATTTCTAGTTCACCCTTTTTACCAGTAATGCTTCTGGCGTTTACATACATACAACTAAGATAAGTATTTTCCCTTGCGTTAGGGACATCTTTCACCTTATGTAGCAATGATGACCTGTAATCGTCATTGGTTAGTGCTTTGGTAAAATCTCTTTCTCTATCGTCCTAGTGGATGCTGGGGTTCCTGAAAGGACCATGGGGAATAGCGGCTCCGCAGGAGACAGGGCACAAAAAGTAAAGCTTTAGGATCAGGTGGTGTGCACTGGCTCCTCCCCCTATGACCCTCCTCCAAGCCTCAGTTAGATTTTTGTGCCCGGCCGAGAAGGGTGCAATCTAGGTGGCTCTCCTAAAGAGCTGCTTAGAAAAGTTTAGCTTAGGTTTTTTATTTTACAGTGAGTCCTGCTGGCAACAGGATCACTGCAACGAGGGACTTAGGGGAGAAGAAGTGAACTCACCTGCGTGCAGGATGGATTGGCTTCTTTGGCTACTGGACATTAGCTCCAGAGGGACGATCACAGGTACAGCCTGGATGGTCACCGGAGCCTCGCCGCCGGCCCCCTTGCAGATGCTGAAACGAGAAGAGGTCCAGAATCGGCGGCAGAAGACTCCTCAGTCTTCTTAAGGTAGCGCACAGCACTGCAGCTGTGCGCCATTTCCTCTCAGCACACTTCACACGGCAGTCACTGAGGGTGCAGGGCGCTGGGAGGGGGGCGCCCTGGGAGGCAAATGAAAACCTTTTTTAGCTAAAAATACCTCACATATAGCCTCCGGGGGCTATATGGAGATATTTAACCCCTGCCAGAATCCATTAAAGAGCGGGAGACGAGCCCGCCGAAAAAGGGGCGGGGCCTATCTCCTCAGCACACAGCGCCATTTTCCCTCACAGAAAGGCTGGAGGGAAGGCTCCCAGGCTCTCCCCTGCACTGCACTACAGAAACAGGGTTAAAACAGAGAGGGGGGGCACTAATTTGGCGTTAGAAATATATAAAAGATGCTATAAGGGAAAACACTTATATAAGGTTGTCCCTATATAATTATAGCGTTTTTGGTGTGTGCTGGCAAACTCTCCCTCTGTCTCTCCAAAGGGCTAGTGGGTCCTGTCCTCTATCAGAGCATTCCCTGTGTGTGTGCTGTGTGTCGGTACGTGTGTGTCGACATGTATGAGGACGATGTTGGTGAGGAGGCGGAGCAATTGCCTGTAATGGTGATGTCACTCTCTAGGGAGTCGACACCGGAATGGATGGCTTATTTAGGGAATTACGTGATAATGTCAACACGCTGCAAGGTCGGTTGACGACATGAGACAGCCGACAAACAATTAGAACCGGTCCAGACGTCTCAGAAACACCGTCAGGGGTTTTAAAACGCCCGTTTACTTTAGTCGGTCGACACAGACACAGACACGGACACTGAATCCAGTGTCGACGGTGAATAAACAAACGTATTCCTTATTAGGGCCACACGTTAAGGGCAATGAAGGAGGTGTTACATATTTCTGATACTACAAGTACCACAAAAGAGGGTATTATGTGGGATGTGAAAAAAACTACCGTAGTTTTTCCTGAATCAGATAAATTAAATGAAGTGTGTGATGATGCGTGGGTTCCCCCCGATAGAAAATTATGGGCGGTATACCCTTTCCCGCCAGAAGTTAGGGCGCGTTGGGAAACACCCCTTAGGGTGGATAAGGCGCTCACACGCTTATCAAAACAAGTGGCGGTACCGTCTATAGATAGGGCCGTCCTCAAGGAGCCAGCTGACAGGAGGCTGGAAAATATCATAAAAAGTATATACACACATACTGGTGTTATACTGCGACCAGCGATCGCCTCAGCCTGGATGTGCAGAGCTGGGGTGGCTTGGTCGGATTCCCTGACTAAAAATATTGATACCCTTGACAGGGACAGTATTTTATTGACTATAGAGCATTTAATAGGATGCATTTTCTATATATGCGAGATGCACAGAGGGATATTTGCACTCTGGCATCAAGAGTAAGTGCGATGTCCATATCTGCCAGAAGATGTTTATGGACACGACAGTGGTCAGGTGATGCAGATTCCAAACGGCACAAAGGTGTATTGCCGTATAAAGGAAGAGGAGTTATTTGGGGTCGGTCCATCGGACCTGGTGGCCACGGCAACTGCTGGAAAATCCACCGTTTTTACCCTAAGTCACATCTCTGCAGAAAAAGACACCGTCTTTTCAGCCTCAGTCCTTTCGTCCCTATAAGAGTCATATCTGCCCAGGGATAGAGGAAAGGGAAGAAGACTGCAGCAGGCAGCCCATTCCCAGGAACAGAAGCGTTCCACCGCTTCTGCCAAGCTCTCAGCATGACGCTGGGACCGTACAGGACCCCTGGATCCTACATGTAGTATCCCAGGGGTACAGATTGGAATGTCGAGACGTTTCCCCTTCGCAGGCTCCTGAAGTCTGGTTTACCAAGGTCTTCCTCCGACAAGGAGGCAGTATGGGAAACAATTCACAAGCTGTATTCCCAGCAGGTGATAATCAAATTACCCCTCCTACAACAAGAAAAGGGGTATTATTCCACATTATATTGTGGTACTGAAGCCAGAAGGCTAGGTGAGACCTATTCTAAATCTAAAAAAATTTGAACACTTACAAAGGTTCAAATCAAGATGGAGTCACTCAGAGCAGTGATAACGAACCAGGAAGAAGGGGACTATATAGTGTCCCGAGACATCAGGGATGCTTACCTCCATGTCCAAAATTTGCCCTTCTCACTAAGGGTACCTCAGGTTCGTGGTACAGAACTGTCACTATCAGTTTCAGACGCTGCCGTTTGGATTGTCCACGGCACCCCGGGTCTTTACCAAGGTAATGGCCGAAATGATGATTCTTCTTCGAAGAAAAGGCGTCTTAATTATCCCTTACTTGGACGATCTCCTGATAAGGGCAAAGTCCAGGGAGCAGTTGGAGGTCGGAGTAGCACTATCTCGGATACTGCTACAACAGCACGGGTGGATTCTAAATATTCCAAAATCGCAGCTGATCCCGACGACAAGTCTGCTGTGCCTAGGGATGATTCTGGACACAGTCCAGAAAAAGGTGTTTCTCCCGGAAAAGAAAGCCAGGGAGTTATCCGAGCTAGTCAGGAACCTCCTAAAATCAGTGCATCATTGCACAAGGGTCCTGGTAAAGATGGTGACTTCCTACGAAGCAATTCCATTCGGCAGATTTCACGCAAGAATTTTTCAGTGGGATCTGCTGGACAAATGGTCCGGATCGCATCTTCAGATGCATCAGCGGATAACCCTATATCCAAGGACAAGGGTGTCTCTCCTGTGGTGGTTACAGAGTGCTCATCTTCTAGAGGGCCGCAGATTCGGCATTCAGGATTGGATGCTGGTGACCACGGAGGCCAGCCCGAGAGGCTGGGGAGCAGTCACACAAGGAAAAAATTTCCAGGGAGTGTGATCAAGTCTGGAGACTTTTCTCCACATAAATATACTGGAGCTAAGGGTAAATTTATAATACTCTAAGCTTAGCAAGACCTCTGCTTCAAGGTCAGCCGGTATTGATCCAGTGGGAAAAACATCACGGCAGTCGCCCACGTAAATAGACAGGGCGGCACAAGAAGCAGGAGGGCAATGGCAAAGACTGCAAGGACTTTTCGCTGCCGCTAAGAAGGGACTTGTTTCAGCAAGTACCAAGACTTACCGCAGCTGCGTTTGACGGCATGGCGGTGGAACGCCGGATCCTAAGGGAAAAAGGCATTCCGGAAGAGGTCATTCCTACCCTGGTCAAAGCCAGAAAGGAGGTGACCGCACAACATTATCACCACATGTGGCAAAAATATGTTGCGTGGTGTGAGGCCAGAAAGGCCCCACGAAGAAATTTCAACTCGGTCGATTCCTGCATTTCCTGCAAACAGGAGTGTCTATGGGCCTCAAATTGGGGTCCATTAAGGTTCAAATTTCGGCCCTGTCGATTTTCTTCCAGAAAGAAGTGGCTTCAGTTCCTGAAGTCCAGAAGTTTGTCAAGGGAGTATTGCATATACAACCCCCTTTTGTGCCTCCAGTGGCACTGTGGGATCTCAACGTAGTTCTGGGATTCCTCAAATCACATTGGTTTAAAACCAGTCAAATCTGTGGATTTGAAGCATCTCACATGAAAAGTGACCATGCTCTTGGCCCTGGCCTGGACCAGGCGAGTGTCAAATTGGTGTTTTTTTTCTCAAAAAAGCCCATATCTGGTTGTCCATTTGGACAGGGCAGAGCTGCGGACTCGTCCCCAGTTCTCTCCCTAAGGTGGTGTCAGTGTTTCAGCTGCACCCGAGATATGTAGAATCAATTTGTTTGATTCCTTGGAAATATTTTCGATAGGGGCACAGAGTAGTAAGTTCACAGAAGAGGGGGGTGTCGTGAGCTCAGAGAAAGCATTAACAAGGGACCTAACAATATCCCAATATCAGGCAATCACAGGGCATGACCACCAAATGAGGTAAAATGAACCCACTTGCCCACAATGTCTCCAATATAAATTAGATGTACTTGGATAAATGTGACGAAGTTTCTAAGGTACTAAGTACCATCTGGTATAGACCTTATATGCGTTTTCACGTATGGCCACACTTATATAACATTTGGATATCGCTGTACGAATTGAATCCCAATCCTCATACGTCAAATGTAACCCTAAATCTGTCTCCCAGGCCGGTTCATGAGGTTCAATAGGGGGAGGATCCAATATCAAAATAGAGTTGTATAAAATTGAGATAGCCCTTTATCATTCGGATTGTACATGCATAATCTACATTATACTCTAAGGGTCGGGATTTGCAGTGGATAAGATAAGTGAAGGGACAGTATAAAATTACAAATTTGTAAATACTGAAAATGCAAAGAGTTAGGAATTCCAGATTCTTCTTGTAGGTCTGCAAAAGATTTTAGAGCATGCGTACCCGTAAGGTGATGAACTCGCGTGATTCCCGCTGAGGTCCAGGGAAGAGCCATTGAGGGTGAAAGTCCTAGCAGAAAGGCTGAGTTAAACCAAAGAGGGGTTAGGGGAGACGGGAAAGTGGCAAGCTTCAACTTCTTATTAAGTAACACCCTGTTTTGCAGAGTTAACTCCACTGTAGGAGAGGAAGAGATACAGTAGCTCGGGTATAATGTTTGCGGTGCAACCATGGTAAATAAGAAATTGAAGGAACAGCAGCCAAATCACTTTCCAGGACAACCCACCATTTAGTGCGTTGAGGAGAATGCCATGCAATCATCTAACTAAGACGGGTTGCATTATAGTAACGTTGGAGTATAGGTAGGCCAAGTCCCCTGTTTTATGTGTGTTTAGCCAAAATGTCTCGCCTTATTTGCGCCTTTTTGTGGTTCCAGATGAATTTACCGAACAAAGATTGAAGAGTACACAGAGTATGAGAAGGAACCCGTACTGGGAGTGTTTGAAAAGATATAGCAGCTTTGGGAGCACATTAATTTTTATTGCGTTAATGCGACTGATCCAAGACAGAAAATATAACTGCCATAGCTGAAGAGCTTTGTGAATTGACTGAAGAGCGAAGGGTAGATAGCATGATAAAATGAGCCATAAGATTTTATTTGAACACCTAGATACTGCAACAATTTTTTTCGCCAAGAGAATGTAAAATTAGATTGCAATAGGTTAGTATCACCTGGGATATGGAGAGTTAGCACCTCAGAGCTTGAATGATTTATTTTGTAACCTGAGAGACAACCATATATGCGGAGTTCTCAAAAAAGGTTTGGAAGGGAGATGAGTGGGTTGGTCAGTGTGGACCGTAGCAGATGGGTTGTGATATAAAGCCTTTATAGCTTGTAGAAATTTCCCTCGAAGACCAAACTGCATAAGGGTTTGGTGCATAAATGGCAAAGAAACCCTAACGAAGGCTTTATCTGCGTCCAAGGCAAGCACAAGAGAGGGCAATTTAGTGACGTTTATGTAATGAATAATATCAATGGTCCGTCTAGTATTATCCAGTGCTTGCCTGGAGGGGACAAAGCCCACTTGATCCGGGTGAATCAGGGTAGGGAGAATTGGGTTAAATCGAGTGGCTAGGATTTTAGCGAAGATTTTCAAATCGGTGTTTAGGAGTGAAATGGGACGGTAATTAGCGATAGTCTTTGCCAGGCTTTGGAATAACTGTAATTATGGCCGTAGTAGTTTGAGAATGAATTGGTGACACTTCTAGAATCATATTGAACATTTGGGAGAGATGAGGGACCAGAGACAACTGAAAAGTCTTATAATAGGACATTGGAAAGCCATCTGGTCCCGGGGGCTTTAGACGGCTTTTGCGATTGGAGGGCTGACTTTATTTCATCATCAGTGATGGGTCTATCCAAGCTCAGCGAAGTCTCTGAGTCCACGTGAGGGAGGTCACAGGAAGTGAGGTAATCTGAAATCAAAGGCATACCCGAGGTTATGGTGCATGGAGACACTGAGAGATAATACAGTTTTTCATAGAAAGTTTTAAAGAGATAGTTGATAGCGGACTGGTTATACTGAAGAGTCCCCGCATCATCTTCCAGGGCTTTAATAGCTGTCTGAGATTTCCTAGCTTTAAGTCTGTTGGCTAGAAGGGTATCAGCTTTGTTGCTTTTTTCATAGAATTTTTGCCGGAGCCAGCGTAAATATTTCTCTGTTTTTTCGGCTAACATCGCATTCAGAGCTGTCCTAGCAACAGTTAGTTGATTAAATAAAATTCAAGTAGGGCACCATTTATGTTGGATTTCGAAATTATGGACCTTATTAGTGAGGGATTTAAATTTTAGTTTGTGCTCTTTATTTCTGTGTGAGGCATAGCTAATGATATGGCCACTAATAACAGTCTTGTGCGCTTCCCAGACCAGAGGAGAACAGGAGGACTCAGTATTATTAAGAAAAAAATAATCCATTATGGCAGAATTAATTTTATCTTGAAAATGCGGAATTTTAGTAATGTTTCGTTCAAACGCCATGGGGGGCGAGATACAGTGATATCCAGAAAGTCAAATGAAGCAGTTATGAAGGAGTAGTCTGACCATGGATTGGAAACTATAGAGGAGCCTACGATATGTTTAGCCACCAAGGCATAACAAAGAAAGAGATTTATTCGGGAATAAGTGTGATGTGGTGCTGAAATTTTATAATCCCTAAAGGTAGGGTTGAGGGCTCTCCAAACATCAAAAAGACCAGACTCTGTGGCATGTTTATTTAGAGAACAGCTTGAAAAGCTAGTGTGTGCTTGGGGAGGGGAGGAGGACCTATCCAAAGAATTGTCGAGGACTGCATTGAAATCACCACCTAGAAGTAGGTAACCCTTTCTAATCATAGTTAGTTTTGCGAAAAAGGAATTCAACAAAGAAGCTTGACCAGAATTCGGTGTGTATAAGTTAGCTATTGTATATTCCAAATACCCTAATTTACCGGTCAGAATAATATAACACCCATCAAAGTCCTTATTTATTATTATTATTATTATCCTTTATTTATATGGCGCCACAAGGGTTCCGCAGCGCCCAATTACAGAGTACATATGCACAGTTGAAGACAATATAGGACAAGTACAGGGTAACTAAGCATAACTACACCATTAGACGACATACAGATGTAGCCACCTTTATCTTGACTGGCTGAGGCGTTTGTCCCGATGCAGCGTACCAGGGCGTAGGGAGGTGCGCCTAGTCACAGAGAGGCGTACCTAATCGCACGGAAGCAGACAGAGAGTTTGGCGTTACCTTTACGTGTAATACCTGCAATCATCCACCAGATGTCACTTTTTACAATCACCACTGCACATGCGTGTGGTCTCCCGTAAAATACAATACTGAAATATACTGAAATATATAATAAGGACTACTTTACTAAGCATCTCATTACGCTGCATACAGTAAATACTCATTACGCTGCATTATTTAATACAGTAAATACTCATTATGCTGCATTATGTAATACAGTATATACGGTACAGAAGCAAATAGTACAGCATACAGTATATGATCCATCTACAGTACTTTATGAATATGTGAGCGTCCAAGTCCCCAGACAAAACAACATAAAACCAGTAGTGTACTCTGTCGCAAATGGACGTGTTAGAAGTTCACTATTGCCTCTTGAGATTAGGAATTTTGTACATTATGTTAGCGTCCTAATCCCATAGCCATTACAACATAATCAAAACCAATGGATTTATTCATCTGTCTGCAGCGAAGTGGTGAAGTGTTCCGCTTCCTATACTCAGAGTCCCGGTTTCGATTCCTAAAGTACGAATGCATGTTAGTTTTTTCCAGACACTTTATTATTTTTTTTATTCACATAAACCAGGGCAAAGCTGCAGGAGCGGTTCTACTGTTAAGGTTCTATGCACCGTACAGTACACATACAATTCTGTAGCAAGGCAGACTCAATAGAAATGGCTACCACCTATGACCCCTTGCCCCACGGAGGCCCTAGGCTACGGAGCAAGTAACAGTCCAGATTTTGCAGGCTATGGGGCAATGCTGAAGGAGCGTCACAATCCCCTAGCTAAAATACACAGGGGCGATAGGAATAAGCGAGGTCTATGCACATTACAGTACACCGGACTTGATCGCATAGCACACTGGCAAAATGGCCACCACCCCTGAACCCCCACCACGTGGCAGGCAGCGCTCGGATATGGAGTGAGAGATGGCAAAAGTTTTGCAGGCTACGGGGCAATGCTGAAGGAGCGTCACAATCCCCTAGCTAAAATACACAGGGGCGATAGGGATAAGTTAGGTCTGCATATTACGGTACACCGGACTCGATCACATAGCACACTGGCAAAATGGCTGCCGCCCCTGAACCCCCACCACGTGGCAGGTAGCGCTCGGATATGGAGTGAGAGATGGCATAAGTTTTGCAGGCTACGGGGCAATGCTGAAAGAGAGTCACAATCCCCTCGCCAAAATACACAGGGGCGATAGAGATAAGCGAGGTCTATGCACATGACGTTACACCGGGCTCAATCGCATAGCAAACTGACAAAACACAAGTTTTACATAAAGCAGGGCAAAGCTGCAGGAGAGTTTCTACTGTCAAGGTTCTATGCACCACACGGTACACATACAATTCTATAGCAGGGCAGACTCAATTGAAATGGCTACCGCCTGTGACTCCTAGCTCCATGGAGGCACTCGGCTATGGAGCAAGTAACAGCACAGATTTTGCAGGCTACGGGGCAATGCTGTAGAAGCGTCAGAATCCCCTAGCTAAAATACACAGGGGCGATAGGGATAAGCGAGGTCTATGCACATAACGATACACCGGAACCCATCGCATCGCAAAGTGACAAAATGTCTGAGGCACGTGAACCCCTGCCTTGTGGCAGCACTCACCTATAGAGCGAGCAACAGCATAGGTTTTGCAGGCTACGGGGTAATGCTGAAGGTGCGTCAGAAACCCCTAGCTAAAATACACAGGGGTGATAGGGATAAGCGAGGTCTATGCACATAACGATACACCGCAAAGTTCCCCATGGTTTTGATTATGCCTTTTCTTTGAACACAGTATTTTCCACTGCCTCGCCCTACCCCAATCCCACTTTCCCCTTCCCCCCTGGGAGCCTGCAAAGTACATGCAGTAGACAGGGAGGGTGTTCCGATCAGGTTACAAGACATGTGCAACAGTATACTACTGTATGTAGGAAAATCCCCCGCCCACTCTGATTTATGTGAAACCTGTGTGCACCCTTCCATTGAATGTATAACAAAGAAAAAAATAATAATAAAGTGAATGTTACAGGAACACATTAAAAAAAAGTTGGCACTTCCTTCCCATTGGTGTTGGTTTATGCCTTAGGGGACTCGGACGCTAATACTTGTATTTCAAAAGCACGGTATTTTCCACCGCCTCTCCCTACCCCCATCGCCCTTCCCCCCTGGGAGCATGCAAAGGTCATGCAGTGTACAGGGAGGGAGTTCATGTCAGGTACAATACACAAATGCCAACGATCTATAGTACTGTGTTGCTCAGTTAGTTGCGTCGGAATACACTAATTTATACTCATTACCGCTGTGTATTTGTATATAGCGGAATGAATTGCTGCTGCAGATTTACTTTGATTTATGTGAAACCTGTGTGCACCCTTTCACTGAATGTATAACAAAGAAAAAAAATAACAAAGTGAATGTCACGGGAATATATATTAAAAAAAAAAGGTTGGCACTTTGGGACTCAAACCCGCATCTCTCAGCATGGGAGGTGGGAGCCTTCATCGCTAGGTTGGTATGGAAGGGGAGACAATTAGCTACCGGAGGGTACCAACCCCAAGTTTCTGTGACCCCCACAAGGCTCATGGCAAGCGTCGGAACCCATGGTGGGTCTGAATTAACGGCCCCATTATAGTCTATGGGAAAATGGGTCCACTTTGCGTATTGATATCTCTGGTTCTGGGTGTCCCAGAGACTCAGGACTGGTACCATACAAAAGAGAAGACTCTTGGCTTTCGGGGCAGACCAACCACTAGTTTATGTGACACTGTAAAGGGAAACGGGAAGCAACCGTGTATCGGGTCCCCTCCAGTTGTCCGCCTAGCTTGCACAGGATGCAGGGTTTCTGGCTAGATAGGAAATACTGTACAGAAATGCTAAGCATGGTAATTTGACATCCAGGAAAGTAGGGAGGAGTTTTTATCTCTCTCCATTATACTTAGAAAAATTACACTTGCCACTGTACGTTACAAGCTGTTCATGCTAATTAGTACACTAGTAGAACATAAAAGCTCCTCCCTAAGTTCCTGGATGCCAAATCACCATACTTAGTATCTCTGTACAGTATGTTCTATTAGGGTACTAATTAGCTGTTCATGCTAATTAGTACCCTAATAGAAAATACTATACAGAGATACTAAGGACGGTGATTTGGCAACCAGGAACTTACAGAGGAGCTTTTATATCTCTCCAATATACATAGACAGATTCAACTTGCCACTGTACATTACAAGCTGCTCGTGCTAATTAGTACACTAGTACACTAGTAAAACATACTGTACAGAGATACTAAGTACGGTGATTTAGCATTCAGGAACTTAGGGAGGAGCTTTTATCTCTCTACATTATACATAGAAAGATTAAACCTGCCACTGTACGTTACAAGCTGCTCGTGCTAATTAGTACACTAGTAGAACATACTGTACAGAGATACTACGGACAGTGATTTGGCATCCAGGAACTTAGGGAGGAGCTTTTATCTCTCTCCATTATACTTAGAAAGATTACAATGGAGAGAGATAAAAGCTCCTCCCTAAGTTCCTGGATGCCAAATCACTGTACTTAGTATCTCTGTGTTACGATTCCTGTACTCCAGACTGGAGAAGATCTTATGGCAGAGATCTGAGTACAGGAATGAAATACAGGTTGTGGGAGCTGGAGAGCCTAGTAACCCCTGGCGCCCTAACTCCGTTGTCTCGCCCGTGTTATCAGAAATCCCCTGCGAGACTATGGTTGCTTGAGCCCATGGCAGCCGCGTTCGAAGGGCGGATTATGTCTGCCCAACCCCGATGCCCCCGCAGGTCTTAATGGGAGACAAGGGGAAGTCCGAGACAGGGTGATAACAAGGGGCCCTCTGACTAAGCAACCAAGCCAGGGGTTACAAGCTAACTAAACTAAATCAAAAGGTATGTGCGGACTAGCCGCCAGGGAAAAGGACAACCAAAGATCCACGGATCCGACACTCCTATCCGGCACCGCTGGACACCAGAGTGGATCTTGTGGAAGCGGAATCCTCCGCAAAGCTCCAGAACTCAAAATAAACACAATAATAAATAGTAGCGGACAAGCCGCAACACACGGCTGCGCCGCGACTCACGAACGCCACCAGATGTTAAAGGTGCTCGATCAGACTCCAGGAACAGATGGTAACTTCTGAGTACAGGATCACTGAGAACAGGAACAAACGAACAGACCGGGACTGGGAACTCTCTCTGCAGCAGAATCAGGCAAACAGGAAGCTATCACCGGCGTCTGTGAGGAGTCCTGGGAGTGCTTTTAACAGAGAGTCTTCCAATCAGCTGTTTGGAGGCTGATTGGATTAAATGCCATGCAGCTGACAAGCTGCATTGCCAGGGAAACAGATGAGTGATAATTACAACATGCCGTGCAGCTGCATGCTACACAGCCAGGAAACCAGTGATGATATAAACTTAGACCCAGCAACGGGGAACACGATCCGACAGTGGCGTCCCCGTTGCTAGGCGCCGGCCGCACTGACGAGCGGACCCTCGGCGCCTAACAGTACCCCCCCCTTGAGGAGGGGTCAAGGAACCCCTAAATCCGGGTTTCTGAGGAAATTCTTGAAAAAATGCCCTTTTGAGCCTTGGGGCATGAAGGTCCTCATCTAGGACCCACGACCTTTCCTCAGGACCATAACCTCTCCAATGCACCAAAAAATAAAGCCGACCCCGGGACAACTTGGAATCGAGAACCTTCTCAACCACGAACTCCTGCTGACCCTGTACATTAACTGGTGATCTCCCCTGAGGTTTTTTACGAGGAAATCTGCTAGATGAAACATATGGTTTGAGCAAAGAGCAATGGAAGGTATTTCCGATCCGTAACGTTTTTGGTAGCTGTAACCGGAAAGCAACTGGATTGACTTTTTTGATAATGAGAAATGGTCCAATAAATCTAGGACCCAATCTGGCTGAGGTTTGTCGAAGTTTGATATTGCGAGTCGACAGCCACACCCTGTCTCCTACTCTAAAAGTGCACGGCCGCCGGAACCTGTCCGAAAAATCTTTTTCCCTGAAAGCTGCTTTTCTGAGAGCTATGTGCACTTTTTTCCAAATAAGTTTAAGATGAGAGGTCAGGGCCAGAGAGGAGACAGAGGAATGTTGGAAAAATGAATTAGCTCTGGGGTGGAAACCAAAAACTGCAAAAAATGGAGACACATTGGTGGAGGAATGACAGGCATTATTATAAGCAAACTCTGCCAATGGAAGAAACTCAGACCAGTCATTTTGGAGTTTGGCCGAGTACAAACGCAAATATTGTTTTAAGGATTGGTTCACTCGCTCAGTCTGTCCATTTGATTGTGGATGATAACCGGAGGTTAATGATAATTTCATTTTTAACGAAGCACAAAAAGACTTCCAAAACTGTGCAATGAATTGTGGACCCCTGTCAGAAACAATATCAGTGGGTAACCCATGGAGTCTGAAAACATGACGGAGGAACAAGACTGCCAATCCCTGGGCAGATGGCAATCGGGGAAGACCAATAAAATGAGCCATCTTACTAAAACGGTCCACTACCACCCATATGACTGTGCATCCAGCTGACAGAGGGAGATCCACCACAAAATCCATGGAGATATGCGACCATGGTCTAAGGGGAACATTCAATGGCATAAGTTGACCAATAGGCAAAGAACGGGGAACTTTATGCTGTGCACAGACCTGACACGAAACAACAAACTCTTTAATGTCTTTAGAAAGACCAGGCCACCACACTGAGCGGGATACCAATTCAAAAGTTTTAGCGACTCCCAGATGCCCTGCAACTTTGCTATCATGAAATTCCTCCAAAACAGTTGCTCTCAAAAACTCAGGAACAAAAAGACGGCCAGCAGGAGTATTTCCCGGAGCTTGATGTTGAAGCAGCTTCAATTGAGAAAAAACATCCTGTGTGAGACCTGCCTGAATGACTGAAGGCGGAAGTATGAGAGTAACCGGACTGTTGTCTTGAACGGGAAGAAAACTGCGTGAGAGGGCATCTGCCTTGGTATTCTTGGAACCAGGTCTGAAGGTGATAATGAATTTGAAACGAGTGAAAAATAAAGCCCAACGAGCCTGTCGGGCATTCAGTCGCTTAGCTGATTCAATGTATTGAAGATTTTTGTGATCCGTCAAAACAGAAATGGTATGGGTCGCTCCTTCAAGCCAATGTCTCCACTCCTCAAAAGCCCATTTAATAGCCAGCAACTCCCGATTACCAACATCGTAGTTGGATTCAGCAGATGAGAATTTCCTGGACATAAAGGCACAAGGATGTAACTCAAGGGAATCTGGATCCTTCTGAGAAAGGATAGCCCCTACACCAACCTCCGAGGCATCTACCTCAACGATGAAAGGCAATTCTGGGTTGGGATGTCTAAGGACAGGGGCTGAGACAAAGGCTTGTTTCAAGGCCTGAAAAGATACTTTAGCTTCACATGACCAATTGGTAGGATCTGCTCCCTTCTTAGTGAGTGCCACAATGGGAGCAACTATGTCAGAGAAAGAGTGAATAAACCTTCTATAGTAGTTTGCAAACCCTAAAAAGCGCTGAATTGCTTTTAAGTTGGTGGGTTGCGCCCAACTCAGGATGGCTTGGAGCTTCTTAGGTTCCATTCGGAATCCCCGAGGGGAAATAATGTACCCTAAAAAGGATACCTCCGTGACGTGAAATTCACACTTCTCCGGTTTGGCATACAAGTGATTTTCACGTAATTTCTTAAGTACCTGACGCACCTGGGTAACATGTTGTTCTATAGAGTCAGAATAAATCAAAATGTCGTCTAAATAGACCACAACGAATCTTCCCAGAAACTCACGGAGCACATCATTAATGAGATCCTGAAAGACTGCCGGAGCGTTAGATAGGCCGAATGGCATGACCAGATACTCATAGTGACCTGATTGAGTACTGAATGCCGTTTTCCACTCATCCCCTGATCTGATTCTAATGAGATTATATGCTCCTCTCAGGTCAATCTTAGAAAAAATAACAGCCGAACGTAGCTGATCAAAGAGGACAGAGATCAGAGGCAGAGGGTAAGTATTCTTTACTGAGATTTTATTCAGGGCTCGAAAGTCAATGCAGGGTCTGAGGGAACCATCCTTCTTCTCTACGAAGAAAAAACCTGCACTTAAAGGGGATTTAGATGGCCTGATAAACCCTTTCTCAAGACTTTCTTTCACATACTCATTCATGGCCACAGTTTCAGGACCAGACAATGCATATAACCTTCCTTTAGGCAACGTGGCACCAGGAATTAACTCAATGGTACAATCATAAGGCCTATGGGGAGGCAAAATATCCGCATTGCCCTTGGAAAACACATCCAAAAAATCTTGGTATTCTCCAGGAATATGTGCGGACCTGGCAGCAGCTACTCGGATAGGAAGTGTAATACATTCTTTATCACAGATGGTACTCCATTGTAGGATCTCCCCAGACTGCCAATCTATGATGGGATTATGAAAGGCCAGCCAAGGGTGACCCAGAACCACAGGAACTGCTGGACAATGGGTAAGAAAAAACTCAATCTTTTCAGAATGTAGAGCTCCCACCGAGAGCAAAACAGGAGGTGTACATAGAGAAATAACCCCATTGGATAAGGGACTCCCATCTAAACCATGCATGGTGATACACCTACTTAAGGTTAACTGAGGAATACCTAAGGCCTTGGCCCATGTTAAGTCCATAAAGTTTCCTGCAGCTCCACTGTCCACAAAAGCAGAGACCGAGGAACAGAGGCTGTCATAAGAAACTTTAGCAGGAACCAATAGTGAATTATTTGAGGAGATGAGCTGTAGACCAAAGTGAACCCCCTCACTATTCACTTGGTCAGGAAGTTTCCCGACTTGTTTGGGCAACTACGGGCAAAATGTCCCTTACCTCCGCAGTACAAACACAGACCAGAATTTTGCCTCCTGGTTCTTTCTTCCGGAGACAATTTGGAGAGACCAATCTGCATAGGCTCCTCCATGTCTACCGGAACGGAAGAAACACAGGGAAAAGAAACTACAGATGCCCCTTTCTCAGTCCTCCGCTCTCTGAGCCTACGATCTATTTTAATAGAGAGCTCCATGAGTTTATCAAGGTTCTCAGGAGCGGGATACTGAAGGAGGCTGTCTTTTATAGATTCAGATAAGCCGAGGCGAAACTGACTGCGCAGGGCAGGATCATTCCAGCCACAGTCGTTCGACCAACGGCGAAACTCTGTACAATAATTCTCTGCAGGATTCCTACCCTGTCTTAGAGCACGCAACTGACTTTCTGCGGATGCCTCTCTATCAGGGTCGTCATACAATAGCCCTAAAGATTTCAAAAAGGCGTCTACAGACGATAAGGCCGGATCGTCTGTCTTTAAACCAAAAGCCCAGGTCTGAGGATCCCCCTGAAGCAGAGAAATTATAATTCCAACCCGCTGAGCCTCCGTACCTGAGGAAACTGGTCTTAAACGAAAATACAGTTTACAAGACTCTTTAAAATTAAAAAACTGTTTTCTATCCCCAGAAAAACGGTCAGGCAGATGCATTTTTGGTTCAGGGATGACCCTCGGGGAAGTCCGTAACAGATCTTCCTGTGAGCTTACCCGGAGGGACAGATCCTGAACCATCTGGGTAAGTTCCTGAATCTGACTAACCAAAAACTGGCCAGGATTTGGCCCAACACCGGTGGGATTCATGAGGCCGACAAAATTCTCCCAACTGGATAAGTGAAAAAATTAACTCCTGTTGAAAATTTTTTTCTTTTGTTTGGCCGGTGATAATGTTACGATTCCTGTACTCCAGACTGGAGAAGATCTTATGGCAGAGATCTGAGTACAGGAATGAAATACAGGTTGTGGGAGCTGGAGAGCCTAGTAACCCCTGGCGCCCTAACTCCGTTGTCTCGCCCGTGTTATCAGAAATCCCCTGCGAGACTATGGTTGCTTGAGCCCATGGCAGCCGCGTTCGAAGGGCGGATTATGTCTGCCCAACCCCGATGCCCCCGCAGGTCTTAATGGGAGACAAGGGGAAGTCCGAGACAGGGTGATAACAAGGGGCCCTCTGACTAAGCAACCAAGCCAGGGGTTACAAGCTAACTAAACTAAATCAAAAGGTATGTGCGGACTAGCCGCCAGGGAAAAGGACAACCAAAGATCCACGGATCCGACACTCCTATCCGGCACCGCTGGACACCAGAGTGGATCTTGTGGAAGCGGAATCCTCCGCAAAGCTCCAGAACTCAAAATAAACACAATAATAAATAGTAGCGGACAAGCCGCAACACACGGCTGCGCCGCGACTCACGAACGCCACCAGATGTTAAAGGTGCTCGATCAGACTCCAGGAACAGATGGTAACTTCTGAGTACAGGATCACTGAGAACAGGAACAAACGAACAGACCGGGACTGGGAACTCTCTCTGCAGCAGAATCAGGCAAACAGGAAGCTATCACCGGCGTCTGTGAGGAGTCCTGGGAGTGCTTTTAACAGAGAGTCTTCCAATCAGCTGTTTGGAGGCTGATTGGATTAAATGCCATGCAGCTGACAAGCTGCATGGCCAGGGAAACAGATGAGTGATAATTACAACATGCCGTGCAGCTGCATGCTACACAGCCAGGAAACCAGTGATGATATAAACTTAGACCCAGCAACGGGGAACACGATCCGACAGTGGCGTCCCCGTTGCTAGGCGCCGGCCGCACTGACGAGCGGACCCTCGGCGCCTAACACTCTGTACAGTATGTTCTACTAGTGTACTAATTAGCACGAACAGCTTCTAACGTACAGTGGCAAGTTGAATCTTTCTATGTATAATATAGAGAGATAAAAGCTCCTCCCTAAGTTCCTGGTTGTCAAATCACCATCCTTAGTATCTCTGTATAGTATTTTCTATTAGGGTACTAATTAGCATGAACAGCTAATTAGTACCCTAATAGAACATGCTGTACAGAGATACTAAGTACGGTGATTTGGCATCCAGGAACTTACTGAGTTTATCTCTCTCCATTACACATAGAAATATTAAACTTCCCGCTGTACTATACAAGCTGTTCATGCTAATTAGTACACTAGTAGAACATACTGTACAGAGATACTAAGTACAGTGATTTGGCATCCACGAATTTAGGAAGGAGCTTTAATCTCTCTCCATTGTAATCTTTCTAAGTATAATGGAGAGAGATAAAAGCTCCTCCCTAAGTTCCTGGATGCCAAATTACCGTCCTTAGTATCTCTGTACTCTATGTTCTACTAGTGTACTAATTAGCACGAACAGCTTATAACATACAGTGGCAAGTTTAATCTTTCTATGTATAATGGAGAGAGATAAAAGCTCCTCTGTAAGTTCCTAGATGCCAAATCACCATCCTTAGTATCTCTGTACAGTATGTTCTACTAGTATACTAATTAGCACAAACAGCTTGTAACGTACAGTGGCAAGTTTAATCTTTCAATGTATAATGGAGAGAGATAAAAGCTCCTCTGTAACTTCCTAGATGCCAAATCACCATCCTTAGTATCTCTGTACAGTATGTTCTACTAGTGTACTAATTAATATGAACAGCTTTTAACTGTATGCCAAATCACCGTACTTAGTATCTCTGTACAGTATGTTCTATTAGGGTATTAAGTAGCACGAGCAGCTTGTAACGTACAGCGGCAAGTTTAATCTTTCTGTGTATAATGGAGAGAGATAAAAGCTCCTCCCTAAGTTCCTGGATGCCAAATCACCATACTTAGTATCTCTGTACAGTATGTTCTATTAGGGTACTAATTAGCTGTTCGTGCTAATTAGTACCCTAATAGAAAATACTATACAGAGATACGGTGATTTGGCAACCAGGAACTTATGGAGAAGCTTTTATCTCTCTCCAATATACATAGACAGATTAAACTTGCCACTGTACAGTACAAGCTGCTTGTGCTAATTAGTACACTAGTACACTAGTAAAACATACTGTACAGAGATACTAAGTACGGTGATTTGGCATCCAGGAACTTAGGGAGGAGCTTTTATCTCTCTACATTATACATAGAAAGATCAAACCTGCCACTGTACGTTACAAGCTGCTCGTGCTAATTAGTACACTAGTAGAACATACTGTACAGAGATACTACGGACAGTGATTTGGCATCCAGGAACTTAGGGAGGAGCTTTTATCTCTCTCCATTATACTTAGAAAGATTACAATGGAGAGAGATAAATGCTCCTCCCTAAATTCCTGGATGCCAAATCACTGTACTTAGTATCTCTGTACAGTATGTTCTACTAGTGTACTAATTAGCACGAACAGCTTGTAACGTACAGTGGCAAGTTGAATCTTTCTATGTATAATATAGAGAGATAAAAGCTCTTCCCTAAGTTCCTGGTTGCCAAATCACCGTCCTTAGTATCTCTGTATAGTATTTTCTATTAGGGTACTAATTAGCATGAACAGCTAATTAGTACCCTAATAGAACATACTGTACAGAGATATTAAGTACGGTGATTTGGCATCCAGGAACTTACTGAGGAGCTTTTATCTCTCTCCATTATACATAGAAAGATTAAACTTGCCGCTGTACGTTACAAGCTGTTCGTGCTAATTAGTACCCTAATAGAGCATACCGTACAGAGATACTAAGGGCGGTGATTTGGCATCCAGTTAAAAGCTGTTCGTGCTAATTAGTACACTAGTAGAACATACTGTACAGAGATACTAAGGGCGGTGATTTGATATATAGGAAATTAGGGAGGAGCTTTTATCTCTCCATTATACATAGATAGATTAAACTTGCCACTGTACATTACAAGCTGTTCGTGCTAATTAGTACACTAGAAGAACATACTGGGGACTCGGACTCATACAGTACTTGCATTTCAAAAGCACGGTATTTTCCACCGCCTCCCGCTAGCCCATCGCCCTTCCCCCCTGGGAGCCTGCACAGGTCCTGCAGTAGACAGGGAGGGAGTCATTCACATAAACCAGGGCAAAGCTGCAGGAGCGGTTGTACTGTTAATGTTCTATGCACCATACGGTACACGTACAATTCTGTAGCAGGGCAGACTCAATTGAAATGGAGGCCCTCGGCTATGGAGCAAGTAACAGCACATATTTTGTAGGTCACGGGGCAATGCTGAAGGAGCGTCAGAATCCCCTAGCTAAAATACACAGGGTCGATAGGGATAAGCGAGGTCTATGCACTTAACGATACAGCAGACCCCATCCCATCACAAAGTGACAAAATGTCCAAGGCACATGAACATCAGCCTTGTGTCAGCACTCAGCTATGGAGCGAGTGACGCATAGGTTTTGCAGGCTATGGGGCAGTGCTGAAGGAGCGTTGGAATCCCCTAGCTAAAATACACAGGGTCGATAGGGATAAGCGAGGTCTATGCACTTAACGATACAGCAGACCCCATCCCATCACAAAGTGACAAAATGTCCAAGGCACATGAACATCAGCCTTGTGTCAGCACTCAGCTATGGAGCGAGTGACGCATAGGTTTTGCAGGCTATGGGGCAGTGCTGAAGGAGCGTTGGAATCCCCTAGCTAAAATACACAGGGGCGATAGGGTTAAGCGAGGTCTATGCACATAATGCTACAAGGCGGTTCATGTGCCTCGGACATTTTGTCACTTTGTGATGCGATGGGGTCTGGTGTATCGTTATGTGCATAGACCTCGCTTATCCCTATCGACCCTGTGTATTTTAGCTAGGGGATTCTGACGCTCCTTCAGCATTGGCCCATTCTTTGAACATGGTATTTTCCACTGCCTCGCCCTACCCCCAGCCCACTTTCCCCTTCCCCCCTGGGAGCCTGCACAGTTCATGCAGTAGACAGGTAGGGAGTTCTGATCAGGTTACAAGACAAGATTTATGTGAAACATGTGTGCACCCTTCCATTGAATGTAATACAAAGAAAAAAAATTATAATAAAGTGAATGTCACGGGAACACATTGGTGTTGGTTTATGCCTTAGGGACGCTCATACAGTACTTGTATTTCAAAAGCACGTATTTTCCACCGCCCCCCCCTACCCTCATCACCCTTCCCCCCTGGGAGCCTGCACAGGTCATGCAGTAGTCAGGGAGGGAGTTCAGGTCATGTGCAATACACAAACACCGACGATCTACAGTACTGTGTTGCTCAGTTAGTTGCGGCGGAATACACTAATTTATACTCATTACCTCTGTGCATTTGCATTTAGCGTAAACAATCGCTCCTGCAGATTTACTCTGATTTATGTGAAACCTGTGTGCACCCTTCCATAGAATGTATTAGCATGAAAAAAAATAATATTAAAGTGACTGTCACGGGAACACAAAAAAAAAAACAAAGTTGTCACCTTAGGACTCGAACCCGGGACTCTCAGCGTGGGAGGTGGAAGCATTCATCGTTAGACCACGACACTTCATGAGAGATTTACAAGTTCATGTGTAAAAGTACTGCAAATAGCGACCCTTCCCCATTATGCCTTAGGGAACTTGGACGCTCATACTGTACATGTATTTCAAAAGCACGGTGTTTATGCATTGAACATACTTCCTTTTACACAATTAGTTGCGTCTCCATATACAATCTTGCGTCTGCATACACAAGTGTTTTAACATGTTCATTTGTGTCTGTATAAACTATTTATGTATATTGACAACTCTCACGGTCTGACCATTGGTCACCATCTATTAACATTACAGTCGTCACTGACCATTTGCCAGAGCTGTAGATCAATCTTACGCTATACGATCGAAAGTACTGGATTAGTGGAGCATTAGCCACCCAGTGGTGGAGATGTGTAATGCATGCTGAGTATCTAGAATCGCCTCAACGCACCTGCCTGTGATTATACTCAGCAAGCTAAGCTATCGCCTTAGCGTGACTAAACGTCTGTCTAGGCAGAGAATCGGTCAAGATAAAGGTGGCTACATCTGTAGAGATAAGTTTCAAGGTGGCCAAAAAACTGCAGGATTTGGGCAGTTGAGGATTATTAAAGTAAGAAAAGGATAAGCACATGAGGGAAGAGGGCCCTACTCATGAGCTTACATTCTAAAGGGGAGGGGCAGACAGACAGGGGTGACACAGATGGAGTAGACCAAGCATGTGACAGAGTGTTAGGATAAGATTTGGCTGGGTTGATAAAGAAGTGGGTCTTAAGAGCCCGTTTGAAGTTCTCTAGGGAGGTGGAGAGTCTGAGGGGCAGAGGTAAAGAATTCTAGAGAAAGGGTGCAGTACGTGAAAAATCTTGGAGATAGGAGTGGGAGGAAGTAATCAGAAGACAGGAGAGTCGGCGTGCAGTAGCAGAGCTAAGAGGATGGGTGGGAGAGTAAAGGGAGATAAGGTCAGAGATGTAATGGGAGAGGAGTGGGTGAGTGCTTTGTAAGTGAGTGTGAGAAGTTTGAATTGGATTCTGAAAGGGAAGGGAAGCCAGTGAAGGGCTTGTAGGAGAGGGGAGGTGGATGTAGTGTGTTTGGTGAGGAAGATGAGCCGGGCTGCAGCATTGAGGATAGATTGGAGTGGAGAGAGGTAATTGTCAGGGAGGCCAGTTAGGAGGAGATTACAGTAATCCAGTCTGAAAATAATCAGTGAGTGAATAATGGTCTCATGAACAGAATCAAGGATAAATTGAATTTTACTGTGGAGCATGATCGCCACTCCATTATGTTTAGTTTGGCTAGAGGAGTAGAAGACAGTAGAATACCGTTTAGACTCTAAGGATGGGTGTGAAGTGGCATTGAAATGCATTTCTTGAATAAAAACTATCCCTGACCGAAGGGTTTGTAAGGATCGGAACAGTGAAGAGTGTTTTTGGAGAGTATTTAAACCCTTGACGTTCATGGATGTCAGAATCAGAGACATGGGGGGAGATTCAAATGTTTGAAAAGTCGGTTGGGTGTCTGTTTTTTCCTGTTTATTAGATAGGAAAAAACAGACTCCCAACTGAATTTTCAAACATTTGAATCTCCCCCATGGTGTCCGAGACGGAGAGAAAAGAAAGAAAGGGAGGGAAAAAAATAATAATAAGAAGAAAAAATAAAAATAAAAAAGTGGAGGAAAGGGGAGAGTTGAGATGAGAAAAAAAAAAGAATTGGAGCTCCCGACCTGTCCGGGACAAGGAAAGAAAGAAGATACACTAAAAAATATGGGGGTTAGGATGGGGAGAATCTGTGTGGAGAATCCTCACGTCCAGCAGAGGAGTAGGCACACAGATGTTGGGAACAAAGTGGTCCAAATTGAGGTAGATCCCAGTTTCCCTTGGGCTACCTCAAGGGGGAATGGGGAGATAGCATAATAGAAAAAACAGGATTTTGATACCTACCGGTAAATCCTTTTCCCTAGTCCGTAGAGTATGCTGGGGTCCACTTCATGACCATGAGGGTATAGACGGTTCCGCAGGAGCCATGGGCACTCTTAAGACTTTTCAATGGGTGTGAACTGGCTCCTCCCTCTATGCCCCTCCTCCAGACCTCAGTTATAGGAACTGTGCCCAGGGAGACGGACATTACGCGGAAAGGATTTACTTTAATACGAATGGTGAGATACATACCAGCTCACACCTCAACCATGCCGCACAACATGGCATTCAACATAACACACGCAAACAGGCATGAACCAATTACAGCAAACATGCTGAAACTAATAAAACACAACATGTGTAACTCTAATAACCAAACTCTAATAACCAAACTGTAAAGTAGGCACTCGGATGGGCGGCAAGCATCCTCTACGGACTAGGAGAAAAGGATTTACCGGTAGGTATCAAAATCCTGTTTTCTAATACGTCCTAGAGGATGCTGGGGTCCACTTCATCACCATGGGGTTTATACCAAAGCTCCAGTACGGGTGGGAGAGTGCTGATGACCCTGCAGCACCGATTGACCGAACTTGAGGTCTTCATCGGGAAGGTGTCAAACTTGTAGAATTTTGCAAATGTGTTTGACCCCGACCAAGTAGCTGCTCGGCAAAGTTGCAATGCCGAGACCCCCCGGGCAGCCGCCCAGGATGAGCCCACCTTCCTAGTGGAATGGGCCTTCACCGACGTCGGTAATGGCAATCCAGCCATAGTATGAGCTTGCTGAATCGTACTTCTGATCCAACGTGCAATAGTCTGCTTGGAAGCAGGACACCCAATCTTGTTGGGAGCATTCAGGACAAACAAAGACTCTGTTTTCCGTATTCGAGCTGTTCTAGTGACATAAATCTTCAAAGCTCTAACACATATAGAGACTTTGACTCAGTGAACGTGTCAGTAACTACTGGCAACGCAATAGGTTGGTTTATGTGGAAAGATGAAACCACCTTTGGAAGAAAATGTTGATGAGTTCTCAACTCTGCCCTATCTTCATGGAAGATCAGGTAAGGGCTCTTGTCAGACAAGGCCCCCAACTCAGACACCCGCCGTGCGAATGCCAATGCCAAAAGCATCACCACTTTCCAAGTGAGAAACTTCAACTCTATCTCTTGTAGAGGCTCAAACCAATACGATTGAAGAAACTGCAACACCACATTAAGGTCCCATGGTGCCACTGGAGGCACAAATGGAGGCTGGATGTGCAGAACCCCTTTCACGAAGGTCTGAACCTCTGGAAGAGAGGCCAATTGTTTTTGGAAGAACACTGACAAGGCCGAAATCTGGACCTTGAACGACCCCAATAGGAGGCCCGTCTCCACACAAGCCTGCAGAAAATGGAGAAAACGTCTTAACTGAAACTCTTCCGTAGGAGCCTTCTTGGATTCACACCAAGACATATATTTTCTCCAAATACAGTGGTAATGTTTTGACGTTACTCATTTCCTGGCCTGAATAAGGGTGGAGATGACTTCCTTGGGAATACCCTAACGGGCTAGTATCCGGCGCTCAATAGCCATGCCTTCAAATGTAGCCGCGGTAAGTCTTGATACACGCATGGCCCCTGCTGCAGCAGGTCCTCGCGAAGAGGAAGAGGCCGAGGATCTTCTATGAGCAACTCCTGAAGATCTGGGTACCAAGCTCTCCTTGGCCAGTCTGGGGCAATGAAGATTGCTCGAACTCTTGTTCTCCTTATGATCCTGAGCACCTTTGGGATCAGCGGAAGTGGAGGGAAGACATATACCGACTGGAACACCCACTGGGCCACTAGCGCATCCACTGCTATTGCTTGAGGGTCTCTCGACCTGGAACAATATTTCTGAAGCTTCTTGTTGAGACGAGATGCCATCATGTCTACTTGAGGAACTCCCCAAAGACTTGTCACCTCTGCGAAGACTTCTTGGTGGAGGCCCCACTCTTCTGGATGGAGATCGTGTCTGCTGAGGAAGTCTGCTTCCCAGTTGTCTACTCACGGAATAAAAATTGCCGACAGAGCCTTTACATGTCTTTCTGCCCAGAGGAGGATCTTCGTCACCTCTGCCATTGCCGCTCTGCTTTTCGTTCCGCCCTGCCTGTTTATGTACGCGACTGCTGTTACATTGTCCGACTGGATCTGCACGGAATGATCTTGAAGAAGATGTACCGCTTGTTGAAGGCCATTGTAAATGGCTCTCAATTCCAGCACGTTTATGTGAAGGCAGGCTTCCTGACTTGACCATTTTCCTTGGAAGCTTTCCCCCTGAGTGACAGCTCCCCAGCCTCGGAGACTTGCATCCGTGGTTACCAGGACCCAGTCCTGAATCCCGAACCTGCGTCCCTCTAGTAGGTGAGAACTGTGTAGCCACCACAGGAGCGAAATCCTGGCTTTTGACGACAGGATTATCTTCCGGTGCATGTGTAGGTGGGATCCCAACCACTTGTCCAACAGGTCCCACTGGAATACCCTGGCATGGAACCTGCCAAACTGTATGGCCTCGTAGGCTGCCACCATCTTCCCCAACAACCGAATGCACTGATGGATCGACACACTTGATGGTTTCAATATCTGTTTTACCATTTTAAGGATTTCCAGAGCCTTTTCCACCGGTAGAAATACTCTATTTACTTCTTTGTCCAGATACATCCCGAGAAAAGACAATCTTGTCATCGGTTCCAACTGTGACTTTGGATAATTTATGATCCAACCGTGTTGTTGGAGTATTGACAGGGAGAGTGTGATGTTTTGTAACAACTGCTCCCTGGATCTCGCCTTCATCAGGAGAGCGTCTAGATAAGGAATTATGTTGTCTCCTTTTTGACGCAGGAGAACCATCATCTCCGCCATCACCTTGGTGAATACCCTTGATGCCGTGGAGAGACCGAAAGGTAACGTCTGGAATTGGTAATGGCAATCCTGAACTGCGAATCTCAGATAAGCCTGGTGAGGAGGATAAATGAGAACATGCAGGTAAGCATCTTTTATGTCTACAGACACCATGTAGTCCCCCTCCTCCAGACTGGAAATCACTGCCCTCAGTGATTCCATTTTGAACTTGAATCGTTTCAAGTAGAGATTAAGATTTTTCAGGTTTAGGATCGGTCTGACCGAGCCGTCCGGCTTCGGAACTACAAAAAGGCTTGAATAAAACCCCTCCCCTTGTTGTGACAAAGGTACCAGGACTATGACCTGATCCTGACATAATTTTTGGATTGCCGCGGTTATTGCTTCCCTTTCTGGAAGAGAAGCTGGCAAGGTCGATTTGAAAAATCGGCATGGGGGAACGTTTTAAAACTCCAGCTTGTATCCCTGGGACACTATTTGCAACACCCAGGGATCCAGGCCAGACAGAATCCAACCTTGGCTGAACAGTTTGAGACGTGCCCCCACCCGAGCGGCCTCCCGCAAAGGAGCCCCAGCGTCATGCTGAAGATTTGGCAGAAGTAGGGGTAGACTTCTGCTCCTGGGAACCTGAAGCTGCTGTGGACTTCTTTCCCTTTCCCCTTCCCCTACCCGCAAAGAAGGGGGAAACTCTCACTTTTTTGTATTTATTGGGCCGAAAGGACTGGATGTGCGGGTGATATGTCTTTTTTGCCAGTGCAGGCGCAGAGGGCAAAAATGTCGACTTACCTGCGGTAGACGCTGAGACTAACGCATCCAGTCCATCGCCAAATAAGGCCTCACCTTTATATGGGAGAGCCTCCATATTTCTTTTGGGATCTGCATCCGCATTCCACTGGCGAATCCACAACGCCCGCCGAGCCAATACTGCCATGGTAGCGGCTTGTGAACTCAAGAGTCCTACATCTTTGATATTCCCTAACTTAAGGAGTATCTCATCTTTATCAATCGTGTCAATTTCTGATGACACGCTTTCTGACCATTTTTCAATAGCGCGACTCACCCACGCGCAAGCAATTGTGGGCCTGAGCAGCGTACCATTGGCAACATAAATGGATTTCAATGTAGTTTCCATCTTTAGGTCTGCCGGCTCTTTTAGTGAAGCCGTGCCAGGTGCAGGAAGAATTACCTTCTTTGTCAACCTGGATAGTGCACTGTCTAACACAGGGGGTGACTCCCATTTTTTCCTGTCCTCTACCGGGATAAGCTATCTGAATTCTCTTGGGAATACGAAATTTCTTTTCGGGATTCACCCACATCCCTTCAAAGAGTGTATTAAGCTCGTGGGAAGGAGGGAAAGTGACCTTAGATTTCTTTTCTTTATAGAAATAAGCCTTCTCCTGAGGTACAGGAGTGGCTTCCGTGACTTCCAGAACTTCCCTTATATTCCACAGATTTTCTCCAGCACTCAGCATGAGATTCAGACTGATCTAATCTCCTATTGGGGTGCTGGCAGCGCCACCACATTACACTTCTGTGTCCCTAAAATGGTTTCCTCCGGGAGGAACTCCCCACCTCTGACATGTCTTACACACGTGTACAACACACACAGAGACACACTGGGACTTATAGGGGACAGACCCACAGTAAACTCTGTCAGAGGGACACAGTTTAGGAGCAGCCAGTTCACAACCCCAGCGCCAGTATCTAATGCCTGTGAACACAGAATGCCCACTGACATGCAGCGCTTTTTACACAGTAAAACACACTTGTAAAGCACCAAATTCGCATGTGCCCCCCACCCCCGTTTTGCACTCTGATACTTGTAGTCAGAAGTGAAGGAGGACCAGCGATGTCTCTGCAGCCTGAGGAGAGAGAAAATGGCACTGAGGAGAGAGAAAATGGCACTGAGCAGTGTGCTGGCTGCCTGAGGAAGAAGCTCCGCCCTTTTTACCTCAGAAACTTTTCATAATAGTTATACTGGCGGGGGTAGGGCTGTGCCTGGGCATCTTATGCCCCCTTTTTGCCAGTTTATAGAGGTGTTTTTGCTGCCCAGGGCGAGCCCCCCCCCCCCCCCCCCGCACCCTGCAGTGCCTGTGTGTGTGGGCAGCAATGGCGCGCTGCGCTCCCTCCAGCCGTGCTGTACCTCAACCGTCACTTTTCTTTATAGAAGATCTGTCTTCTTCTACTCACCTGTCTTCTGACTTCTGGCTTTGTGAGGGGGGTGACGGCGTGCTGTGGGAGTGAGCATCTAGACACGGCTAGCATTCAGTACCCTTCAGGAGCTAATGGTGTCCTGTCAGCCAGAAGCAGAGCCATGAAACTATTCAGGAAGTTGGTTCCTACTTCTGCCCCCTCTGTTGCCAGCAGTTCTCCCTGAAAACAAAAAAACTAACATAAGTCTTTTCAGAGAAGCTCAGTAGAGCTCCCCTAGAGTGCATCCAGTCTGCCTGGGCACATTTCTAAAACTGAGGTCTGGAGGAGGGGCGTAGAGGGAGTAGCCAGTTCACACCCATTGAAAAGTCTTAAGAGTGCCCATGGCTTCTGTGGAACCGTCTATACCCCCATGGTCATGAAGTGGACCCCAGCATCCTCTAGGACGTATGAGAAACACCTACAACAATAAAGTAGGGAAAACAGGTAAGTGAGGATAAGAAAGTTACAGTGGTGAGGGTTATGTCCCACCAGTGGTTTAAAAAAAAAAAAAATTACAACAGAAGTCCTATGCGATAAATATATCCAACGTCAAATATATCAAGTAAAAATGAGAAATAACAGCATTGAGCAATCAAAGAAATCTAGACTAGAAATTAGTCAAAAACATCCAGTCACAGTGGTCAACATTTAAAATAACAATCTAGACATAAGGACTCATATAACATTGTAAAAGTCTTCTGGGTGCCCCAGGGGGAGCTAAGGTGAGTCATCTCCCGGTAAGGTGAGCAAGCAGCTCCTCACAGCACAATAAAGGTGAAATATATAGTCAGTCTGCCCCATGCACCCACGAGGAGATACAAAAAAAAAAACACACAAAAAGGGGGTAACAGTATTCAGAATAAAAATTGCTATGGTCGAGAATTGGTAAACAACAATAACCAAAATGTATCAGGCAGAGCAAGTACCCTGTAAGAAACAGCTCCATAACAGACAACAAACAATAACAAATTGCTTTAGACTTTGTAGAGTAATTTGAACTACGTGACCCGGCCGTCACCCACCCTTCATAAGAATAAATAAGAGAAAAATCATAACCCCTCTTGCAGTCCCATGCAGTCTCTCCACTTCTATACAGTAAAAGGCTGTCAGCACTCCAATTGGTAGATAGCTCCAGCCATCCACCAATAAGCATGCTGACAGTCATTTGCTGTCTGGCTGCAGGTAAAGCATGCTGCCTGGACACTCTTATTGTGTGCAATTCACAATCAGAATCTCTACCTGCCTCCCAAGAGCTTTGCAGGCACCAGCCTGGGGGGCAGATGCTCCATGGCCCACACTGCCCCTGCTCAATAGCTCCTAGAATCATGGGGCCCTGGGCAGCTCCCCAGTGAGCCCATATGTAAAGATGGCCCTGCTACATTGGGTTAGTAACTTGGTGGAGCAGGGCCATGGATGTACTTATGTGCTTGGTTTGATTCTATATAAACTACACTAATGCTAGCCCTCCTGACAATCAAAGTAGGGGGTTCTGACACTCCCCTGTCTTCTCTTTAAAGTTATCCTATTCTTTACAGGATGTCTATATCCTCTCTAACAGTAGACAGAGTTCCTCTTTGGTGGCTTGCCATACCCCATTTGGTGGCTGAGCAAACCCCTTAAGCTTGGACCCCTACCACTGCATTCCCTGGTGTACATATGAATCTATATTCTCTATTAATCTCGGCATAATACTGTAGGATAATAAGAATCTAATTTTAAGGGGAATATCTCATCTGATTTGTACTAGTATAGTCTGCTGGAAGAGTTACCACATCCAGGCAGTTAAATCCATAAATGCAGAAATTGATCTAGTTCCAAAGTAAATTTCATATTTCTATGCAGATTATTATACATATTTAATGTTTTAATACCTAATTAATATAATACATATTATAGTAACTGTATCAAACCCTCTGTGCTTTGTTTCAAACACATTCAGTCTCTGCAGTATATCTACAGCTACAGTTGCTGTGAAACTTGATTTGGTTTTCACCAACAAACACCAGAAAAATTAACTGTGTCTAAATCTTCTTATCATCTGAGGAAATAAAAAAAAAAAAATAATGGCATCTTCTTCAAATTTCAGCTGTGAAAGAGCAAAATTGTCTGATCCTATATTTGGTACTCTGCTATAACTAATAGGCCCTACACACTGGTCGATACCAGTGAAAGATATGAACGATCTCGTTCATTAATGAACAAGATACCATTCATATCTTTCAGTGTGTAAGCACCAGCGATGAACGATGCGCGGCCCCGCGCTCGTTCATCGCTGGTGCCGACTCGTTTAAACATGCAGGCCAATATGGACAATCTCGTCCATATTAGCATGCAGTGGTCCTCCATATTAGCATGCAGTGGTCTGGAGCCGGGTGACAGGGAGAGTGAAGAAGCTTCACTCCCCCGTCATCTCCCCCCGCCGCCGGGTCGCCCGTCTGCCGTATCGGCCATCAGGAAGCTCGGCGGCGGGTCGCTAGGTGTGTAGGTCCTTTAAGTCTATGGATGGCTGTGGGAACTCCTTGTTTATCTACAAAACAATCAAATGAATGAAACAGTGTAGCAAGAAAAAAAACTACAAATGATAGTATTACAGGTTGAGTATCCCATATCCAAATATTCCGAAATAGGGAATATTCCGAAATACGGAATTTTTTGAGCGAGAGTGAGATAGTGAAACTTTTCTTTTCTGATGGATCAATGTACACAAACTTTGTTTAATACACAAAGTTATTAAAAATATTGTATTAAATGACCTTCAGGCTGTGTGTATAAGGTGTATAAGAAACATAAATGTATTCCGTGCTTAGACATCGGTCCCATCGCCATGATATCTCATTATGGTATGCAATTATTCCAAAATAAAGAAAAATCCGATATTCAAAATACTTCTGGTCCCAAGAATTTTGGATAAGGGATACTCAACCTGTACTAGAACATCACTTTCTGCTGTATGATCAATTGATCATGCACTTTGCAGTGTGCTGTTCAATTTGTGTTGCTTTTCAATGTTCACCCCTCTACTAGTACAGGCCCAGTACATAATCCTAACGGGAGGTGTATTGGCTTTGGTTCTGACTTTGATCAGCCTTCTGATACTTCTAGGTCTCCTACGTCCTGATAACCTAGGGAACATCTATTTACTGGTGGCCTTATTTTACCATAAGTCAGTTGCTGTTTATGAATGATATTTATGTGCTAGGTACATGGTATGCTATGCTTGTGTCATACATGTAATTGCAATCCTTTCACTCTGTGTAACTTCTTGCAGGAACATTGGCCCTCATTCCAAGTTGTTCGCTCGCTAGCTGCTTTTAGCAGCATTGCACACGCTAAGCCGCCGCCTACTGGGAGTGAATCTTAGCTTTGCAGAATTGCGAACGAAAGATTCGCAAAATTGCGAATAGAAATTTCTTAGCAGTTTCTGAGTAGCTCGAGACTTACTCTGCCACTGCGATCAGTTCAGTCAGTTTCGTTCCTGGTTTGAAGTCACAAACACACCCAGCGTTCACCCAGGCACTCCCCCATTTCTCCAGCCACTCCCGCGTTTTTCCCAGAAACGGCAGCGTTTTTTCACACACACCCATAAAACGGCCAGTTTCCGCCCAGAAACACCCACTTCCTGTCAATCACACTCCGATCACCAGAACGAAGAAAAATCCTCGTAATGCCGTGAGTAAAATACCTAACTTTTGAGTAAAATAACTAAGCGCATGCGCTCTGCGAACATTGCGCATGCGCAGTAAGCGACTAATCGCAATAGAGAGAAAATCGTCAACGAGCGAACAACTCGGAATGACCACCATTGGGCCTAATTCAGTCCTGATTGCAGCAGCAAATTTGTTAACAGTTGGGCAAAACCATGTGCACTGCAGGTGTGGCAGATATAACATGTGCAGAGAGAGTTAGATTTGGGTGGGTTATATTGTTTCCGTGCAGGGTAAATACTGGCTGCTTTATTTGTCACTGCAATTTAGATTTCAGTTTGACCACACCACACCCAAATCTAACTCTCTCTGCACATGTTATATCTGCGCCCCCCCCCCCCTCCCATGCAGTGCACATGGTTTCGCCCATCTGCTAACAAATTTGCTGCTACGATCAGGTCTGAATTAGGCCCATTGTGACCAGACAGAAGTGAATACATAAACTGGTTGGACCCTCTGTGAATGTCTTGTCTAAAACCTATGAAGATATGGTATAATTTATTAGATTTCAAAATAATATTCAGCTGTACCCCCAAACATGTTGCTTCTACTTCAGAATAGCTCAACATGAATCTCTTGATTAATCACTATAGCTGGCTACTGATGTGTAGAGTTAAGCTAGCACAAATAAACTGTAAAAACCAATGACTGATTTAGACATGGTAGACTCGGCTCTGTGTTCTGCTGTCACTTACCCAATTTTGCAGCCAGCAGTGACCATGGGCCTTATTCAGGTTTGAATGTAAACCAAAAAAACATACTAATAGGCAAAGCCATACTGCACTGCAGGTGGGGCAGATGCAACGTGCAGAGAGATTAGATTTGGGTGGGATGTGTTCAAATTTAAATCTGCATTGCTATGTAAAAATAAAGCAGCCAGTATTTACCCTGCACTGAAACAATATAACCCACCCAAGTCTAACTCTCTCTGCACATGTTACGTCTGCTCCACCTACAGTGCAACATGTGGCTTGCATCAAGTGTGGGGGGCAGTGATTTTCATAAACAAGGCTGCCAGCACCGCATTTGGTGTGGTCAAGTGTGAGGGAACCATGGCTTGCACAAATTTGTGTGTGCACAAATTGGTTATTGTGGAACACTAGCGAATGAGGAATTTCACTACCTCCATTGGGTTTTGTGGGGGTCATTAAACAGTAAAATAATCTCTTGAAATACAGTACTGTACATGAGAGATGTTATTATAAACTTTTCATTTATCATACTAGGGAAAGTATTCTTAGTGCTGTGATTAATCAGAAAAAATTAGCAAGTGTTTAGTGTACATTATATGCCAATCTTTATGAGGTTATACCGCTGGTCATTGGTGGTTAAATCGGGTATGGGTCATAGGGTCGACCACACTTAGGTTGACAGTGCCCAGGTCGACTTATTGGTTGACAGTGACTAAGTCGACACCCCAAATAGGTCAACACAATCATGTCGACGTGAGCAAGGTCGACATGAGATTTTCTTTTATTTTTTGGGTGTCATTTTCTTCGTAGAGTGAAGAGCACCGTGTCCCCTCGCATGGCTCGCTTTGCTCGCCATGCTTCGGGAAAGGTGCCTTGCTCCACTGCCGCTGCGCTCGGCACAGGTTACAGTTCCCAATTGTAGTCCACGTGGATCGTAAAGTATGAAAAAGTAAAAAAAAAATGAAAAAAATTGTGAAAAACTCATGTCAACCTTTTGTCATGTTGACCTAGAACATGTCGACCTAGGGACCATGTCGACCTAGAAACCCTGTCAACCTAATGCATGTCGATCTATGTGTGGTCGACCTAATGACCGTATACCAGTTAAATCATGGTGGTCATTATTGGGTAATCATACGTTGGTGTTTACTAGACATATTGTGCTATTCTTTACTGTACATGTTTGCATTCTATCAAAGGATAAGAAAGAAAATACTGTACAAAACCACAGACCACATAAAGACACTTAACTACTGTATGCTTCATACTGTAGCTACCCTATCTTTGTATTTGGCTCTTTGCTACTGTATGTTGCAGGGGGTACCGAAAGGGGGCTGTAGGAGGTACTACGTATATGGGCCCATACTTGTCGAAGAATTAGCCGCTAAAGGGAACAATGTCCCCCTTAGCAGATCTGGCAATGATAGCCAAAATCACCCCCCTCATGGCCCAAACTATCTCTAGACTCACTCATTTGTGAATGCAGCCATATAGCCACACTTACTCACGGTTGCAACATAGTCATGCATATTTGAATTGAGCCACAAGTGTCTACTAGGTGAATATCAGTGTATGATGGTCTAAGCTTAATTGGCACTCAACTTCGTCTGGTGCAGTTTTATTTATTAAATTCTGTATATTGCTAAGCTTTTCTTTTTTGGCTTTACCCTTTTTTTTCTTTTTTTTTTACAGCTTCACCTTTAGATATGTGATTAACATCTATGCAACAGTAGATGGTTCATTGGCATCTGTATAATTTGTCTACTCTCATTTATTCATTCATTTCCTTTGTACCTGTATACCCTTTTAGACATTATGGGCTCTGTTCAGAATGAGTGTCGATATTAATTTCTCCCTCATATTTTTAGGCAACATCGACACAAAAAAAAAATCTCAATATTTGTCCCAGCTATTCAGCATTAAACTTTGCAGGGACATTGGTTGCCTTAACATGCTGTCCCTGCGAAGTTCTCAGCTACATTCTTTTCAGAAGTCTGAAAACAATACTTTCCTGCATTCTGTCCTGTATATGCTCCTGATGCCAAGAGAAGACATGGGCACTGTATCCCTTCAAGTCTATTTCAACTGTCAAAGTCGAAAAATATCATAATACATATGTCTTGTACTAACCCCATGCACATGCCCGCTGCTCGTGCACTCAGTCCGCCGTACGTGCACATATCCGCAAGTTGCGTAAGATCGCTCCGGCGATCGTGCGCATGATATGGATATTTACGGCGGAGTTTGTGAGCGTGTAGCGTGTTATTAGAACATAGCATATTTAACCCAAATAGCGTATATTGTAGATATAGTTCCCCTAGACCATGACAGCGAGTATTATTAGTTTAAACAGTTCCTGGACAGAGAGATTCCTCTTTGCATGATAGGAAGGGTCAGATAAAGGTTGGAAGGTGATGTCTAGTATCCAGCTGTAGGGTATTTTGAGGGTAACATTCCGGTGTTAGAGAAAGATCGCTTGCTCCTGCGTATACTGTAGTTATATACAAAAGTAGATTATGAACATTAACTGTATTATCTGTAAATTACATATGCGGCGGGAATCCAGAGGATACCACCCACAAGAGCAGTTGGAAGAGACATCGCCCACCTTTTCAAATCCACCTATGACCTTTGCTGTAATGTGGAGACATATATCTGTGTCCAATGAACAATGAGATTACAGTGACCATTGTATTGTGTATGCATGTTGTGTATATAAGGACCATTGTTGCCTGGCCGGTCAGATGACTCTAAACGCTATCTGCATGACGAGCGGAGGACCGAGTTCGGGTTGCGCTTGCGAATATTCTCACGTACGTACATTCTCTGTAGCCATTGTTTCTGTTTAGATTTACTTGTTAGCCTGTAGTGTATAAACTGTACTGTTTTACCTTTTTGGAATCAATCCACAGTGGCCTTAGAACCCTGTGGTTTAAACTGCAAACAGTGTTGTGTTTTCACTTTCCTGCCAGGGCTTTAAAGTAGATTTATCTGTTTAAGGTGTATAAGCATTGTTAAGGTGTACGCACTGCGGATACTTTGTATCGCCAGCGCTACTTAAGGTTTAAAGGTATTAACATCGCTGCAGTACATTGCTGCCAAAGGTTTAAAGTATAAGCATAGCATTACATTGTATCATTAACAAGGTTTAACGGTCACCAATTTTGTGTGCGCTCGCTGTGTGTATTCCGTACACTCAGCGCAGCGTGCGTACGTCACGTGCGTACCACGTGCAGGACTCTATGCACATAGCATACAAAGTGCGTAGCACGTGCACGTGGTCTAGCGGCCATAGCGGCTCAACGGTAATAGTGTATAAAGGGGTATAGCTTTGCAGTCTATGATAATAACGACATTATCAATTGTGGGCTCGTCCAGTTCTTTCTCATACCCGCAGCCTAGCAGAGTTTTCGCAGACTTTATCTATCAGCAATGGGCGGAGTATCCCCTGTAGCCTTTTCTTGGTCGGGGATATAAGTGCTGATTAGATAAGCGTCTGCCCTGCATGGTTTGAAGGGATGCTGGAGGGATCCGTAAGGTAAGAACGCAAAAGCTATTTTTCTTTTTAAAATCTGTAAATTTTTGTTTTGGCGCCAAATGCGCACACATCATACGCACACACCTGTATTTTGTACTTTGCATATCTGCTCACACTGTTGCCATAATCAGTGATTACTAGGTTTATTTTGACCTGTACCGGAAAATTTGTTGCTATTTAGTTAACATATAGAGTTAATATTTAAGGGAGTAAGTGTAAGACGCACACGCAGCCTGGCCTAGTTGTAAAGGTTTATACAGTAGAAACTGTGTGTGTGTTAAGGTAGTGATTAGAGTTAAATATCGCTTACATTTATAGAAGTGTGGGATTTGTAGTACTGCGGACGTACGGCCTTTGTACACGTGTCTCGGACAGTGTTCAGGACTGCGTACGCAACGTAAAGGCGTACACGTGGCGTGTTTACGCAACGTGCGTACAGGTACGCCCACTAAATACAAATCACACGATAGCATTGTTTCAGTTTAGGCGATACGGTAGCCACGCGATAATAGCACAAATTTGTTCCGTTTCCAATATTTAGTTTAAAAGAACCTTCTCTTACTGTGTCACATCTGGGACTAGGCTGTTCTATCTGAATGAAAGTTAATTTTCTGTACAGAAAAATCAAAGTGTATATGAGTGAACGAGCGTGAGTGTGCAAATAAAGGTTTTGTGAACCCAGAATTCGGGATCCCGTAGGAGACCACATCAGGTGAGTGGACACTTGGTGGCGTGGGAGTGGCTTTCTCACGTTAACATTGTATAAGGTATAAAGGAGCAATTAGTATAACAGCAGACCAAGAGGTCAACGAAGTCAGAAATCCACTGACTAAGTCAAGCGAAGCTCTGAAAACCGTGGCCTGAAAAAGGTCAGCGGTGAGAGCGCAGCCCCGGGGGTTTGCGTAGTACCCACATAGGCCCATTCAGATACGCTCCGGCTGAGGTTTCGCAGCCTGAAAAACGATTCCATTGGTCATATAGCGGATAAGTAACAGTTACTTATACGTCGTGCAATTGTACCGCGCGTTAGTGTGTGCAATAGTTAGTTCAACTTGATACCCATTACGCCATTTGCGTAAAATCGCGGGATCATAGACGCTAATTGTACACGCAACGTGATTTGTGTAACAGTTTTTTTTATTTTAAGGGAGTTTCGCTGGTCACTCAGGAAATGTTATGCACACCAGTGCTAACAGGAGTAAACCGGTGTATGAACAGAGAGGGATGCGAGGCAAAACGAACTCACAGACAGTATAACACAACATACACAGGAGGTGATGGAATAACTAATAAACACAAAATGAACGGGGAAGCCCAAAGGCTCAGGAATTGGGTGTCTCCCTAGTGTCAGGAATGCTCAGATGGAATAGAGCGGACAATGAAGCGAGATGTAGTGATTTAACATGTGGAGCACCCAAAATGATGTTGCCAAGAGCAACAGGAAAAACCCCAAAGGGTTACCAACGGGTGTGGGAATAAACTCCTTGGTCAGAGATAGAAATATAGACACAAGGAGAGTATCCACAATCCTAACCCCCACTTGCAGGGCACAGGTTCAGCTTACTGCCACTAAACTGACACCTGGACGCCCTGCACAGTGAGGGAGGATTAAGCAAGCAGGTCTGAGAGTACAGCCGCAAACCTGCTGGGTTCACAGAATAGCAAAAGAACCCCAGCAGGTCAAACAACTGACTCCAGTCTTACTGCTAGGTCCGGATTGGCAGAATGAAGTACCGAATCCCAAGGCCTATTCGCAGTAAGCAACAAGTAAATACAAAGTCACACAGTACTAGCTAACTCTCTGGAACTGACTAACAAACAAAGATTCAGCAGCATTTGCCTAGCCTGAGAGGATGGTTTATATAGCAGGTGCTGTCCACGCCCCACTCAGACCTCACAGACTGAGCACAAAACCAGCGCCGGATTCCCTGCCGTGCACAGAGCCTGTAACCACTACACAGTAAAAACCCGGACCGGAGTATCAGCTGCGCTCAGGTTACTTCGCTAACACTTGCCTCCCGGTTGCCATGGCGACGTGGCAGTACAGAACAGGAGATCCTAACAGTACCCCCCTCTGACGAGGGGTCAAAGAACCCCTACCACCGGGTTTATCGGGGAACTGCGAGAAGAAAGAGCGTATCAGTCTGGGGGCATGAAGATCACAACTGCGCACCCACGACCACTCTTCCGGGCCATATCCCTTCCAGTGCACCAAAAATGACAGCCGACCCCGAACCATCTTGGAGTCAAGAACCCTTTCAACCACAAACTCCCTCTGACCCCGTATCAGAAGAGGAGAAGGTCTTCCACTGGAAGAAGGATTACTAACCGCCAGTTTTAAAAGGGAACAATGAAATGTTTTATTGATACCCAATGAACGGGGCAGATCTAACTGAAATGCCACCGGATTGATAACCCTGGTGATCTTATAAGGGCCGATGAACCGGGGGCCTAACTTATGAGATGGCTGTCTCAACTTCAAATTCTTGGTGGACAACCAGACGAAGTCTCCTAATTTAAAGCTGCAGGGTCTTCTCCGCTTATCAAAAAACCCTTTTGGTCACTAATGACACAGACACAAGGGCTTTCTTAACTTTCCTCCAAATACCCCTAAGGGCCGAAACCACAGAGGAACCACCAGGCGTGGAATCCAGGGGGTCAAAAGAATTGGCCTTAGGATGATGCCCATACACACAAAGGAAGGGAGAGATCCCTGTAGCAGAGTGAGCCGCGTTGTTATAGGCAAACTCCGCCATGGACAGATGAGCAACCCAGTCAGTATGACACTTGGAGACATAACACCTGAGGAACTGCTCCAAGGACTGGTTCACCCTCTCAGTCTGCCCATTAGACTGTGGATGGTAGCCTGACGACAAGCTCACAGAAATCTGGAGATCAGAACAAAATGCCCTCCAGAATTTGGCCACAAACTGGGATCCACGGTCAGAGACCACATCAAGTGGCAACCCGTGGAGGCGCACAACATGCTGCATAAATAACTCAGACAGGCGTCTGGCCGATGGCAACCCAACCAGTGGAACGAAATGCGCCATCTTCGAAAACCTGTCAACGACAACCCAAATGGCTGTCATCCCCGAGGATTTGGGCAAGTCCACCACAAAATCCATGGAAATGTGGGTCCATGGCTTAGATGGAATAGAGAGTGGATGTAATGGGCCGACAGGAACCCCTCTAGGAGTTTTATTTCGGGCACAAACGTCACATGCCCGAACCCACTGATCCACATCCCTAGCCACCGAGGGCCAGCACACCGCCCTAGACAGCAACTCCCGAGTTCTGGCAATACCCGGATGCCCTGCCGACCTCTTGGCATGGAATTCCAGGAACACTCGCTGTCTTAACCTAGGAGGCACAAACAAGAGACCTACCGGAAGGTCTGGAGGAGCCTGCTCCTGTGCTCTAAGGACTAATGACAAGAGGTCCTGGGTAATGCCCACTTTAATACATGATGGGGACACAATGGGCAATGGCTCCTCGGTGGTCTCTTGGACTGGAGCAAAACTCTGCGAGAGCGCATCAGCCTTGATGTTTTTTGACCCAGGGCGATATGTTATCAAAAAATTAAAGCGAGCAAAAAACAAAGCCCATCGTGCTTGCCTGGCATTGAGCCGCTTCGCTGACTCTAAATATGCCAGATTCTTATGGTCGGTGAGAATTGAGACCACAAACTTAGCCCCCTCAAGCCAGTGTCTCCACTCCCCGAGTGCATCCTTTATAGCCAACAATTCCCGGTTACCCACATCATAATTCATCTCGGCAGACGAAAATTTACGGGAAAAGTAAGCACAGGGATGAAGGCGATTAACAGACACCCCCATCTGAGAGAGCACTGCCCCAATACCTATCTCAGAGGCATCCACTTCTACCACAAAAGGACGCTCTGGATCTGGGTGTCGCAGCACCTTGGCCGAGACAAATGCCCTTTTGAGACGGGCAAAGGCCGCTTTGGCCTCACAAGACCAGTGAGCAACATCCGCCCCTTTCTTAGTGAGTGCCACCAAGGGGGCCACTATAGACGAAAATCCAGCGATGAACCGTCTATAAAAATTCGCAAAGCCCAGAAAACGCTGAAGCACCTTCAAACTAGTGGGCTGCACCCAATCCAGGACTGCCTGTACCTTAGAACCCTCCATTTGGAAACCTTCTGAGGAGATAATATACCCTAGAAATGCGATTTGCTGGACTTCAAATTCGCACTTCTCCAGCTTCGCCCCAAGCTGGTGGTCTCTGAGTTTCTGGAGGACTAAGCGTACATGCTTCCGATGTTCCTCCAGGGAATGGGAGAAGATTAGGATGTCATCTAGATAAACAACTAAAAATCTATCCAAATATTCCCTGAGCACATCGTTCATGAATTCCTGGAAGACTGCCGGGGCATTAGAGAGCCCAAAAGGCATCACCAAATATTCATAATGCCCTGAGTGGGTATTAAAGGCAGTCTTCCATTCATCCCCCTCTCTTATTCGGATTAGATTGTAAGCACCGCATAGGTCAATCTTAGAAAAAATGGTGGCAGTACGAAGCTGGTCAAACAAAACCGAAATGAGAGGCAGTGGGTACGAGTTTTTATCGTGATACGGTTCAATTCCCTGAAGTCGATGCAGGGTCGCAACGAACCGTCCTTTTTACCCACGAAGAAGAACCCCGACCCAACTGGGGACTGTGAGGGTCTGATAAATCCCTTAGCCAAGTTCTCCTGAATGTACTCTGCCATAGCCTGAGTCTCAGGACGTGACAGGGAGTACAACCTGCTCTTGGGAAGCTTAGCATCTGGCAACAAATCAATGGCACAGTCATAGGGGCGATGGGGAGGTAGTACCTCCGCAACTTTTTTGGAGAACACATCCGCAAAATCTGCATAACATCCTGGCAATCCTGGCAAACTTAGCTGCGAGAGCCTGACTGGAAGGCTCAAGCAACTCCTGAAACAATCACTACCCCAACTAAGAATCTCCCCAGAGACCCAGTTAAATTGAGGGTTATGGGCCCTTAACCAGGGTAACCCCAAAACCAATGGGGCAAAAGAACAGACAGTCACATAGAAAGACAATTTTTCAGAGTGTGTGGCTCCAATAAACAAAGGAATTTGGCTGGTGCAGGAGGTAATTTTACCCTGGGACAATGGTTCCCCGTTTAACCCACAGATCTCAATCTCTGATGCCAAAGGTACTGAGGGAACAGAGTGTTCCAGGGCGAATTGACGGTCCATGAAAACCCCATCGGCCCCACTGTCAACAAAGGCCTCAGTCTTAACAGTTTGACGAGGATCTCCAAAGTCACCGGAATGAGAAAAGTCTTTTTGGGAAAATCTGACTTCTGGCCTGACAGGATATTTCCCATCACCCTCAGGCCCTGAAGTTTTCCGGCTTTTCTGGGCATGATACTACCACATGACCTTTATTCCCACAGTACAAACACAAACCCTGCTGTCTCCTCCGCGTCTTCTCACGCGAGGAGAGGCGGGTAGCCCCAATCTGCATAGGCTCCTCGGAATATTCCTCAGAGTCTGAGGTTCCCTTGGGAAAAAAGGAAACTGCGGTCTCCCTTTCAAGCCTACGCTCTCTCAGCCGTCTATCCACCCGGATGGATAACTGCATGAGCTGATCTAAGCTATCAGGCGAGGGATATTGTACCAGTTGGTCCTTTATCTGGTCAGAAAGGCCCCTTCGGTACTGGTTTCTCAGGGCTGGGTCATTCCTCTGGGTATCATGAGCCAACCTCCGAAACTCCGTACTATAAACCTCAGCTGGCCGTCGCCCTTGCTTTAGGACCGTAATCTGAGCCTCGGCTGAAGCCATCTTGTCAGGGTCATCATACAAAGTGCCCAGTGCCGTAAAAAAAGCATCAACACTTTTAAGCGACGGACAGTCAGGCTGCAACCCATATGCCCAGACCTGTGGGTCTCCTTGTAGCAAGGAAATCACCATGCCCACCCGCTGAATCTCCGACCCAGAAAACTGGGGCCTAAGCCTGAAATATAGCTTACAGCTCTCCTTGAAACAAAAAAACTGCGAGCGATCTCCAGAAAAACGATCCGGGAGATTTACTTTCGGCTCCTTAACCCCTAAACTTGCCGCTGCTGCTGCGGAAGCTCCGCTAGCGGCCTGCGGGGTGTTCATTTTAATGGACATCTCATTAAATTGTCGAGTCAGGACCTGCACCTGATCGACCACCTGTTGCAAAGTATTTTGAGGGGTATGCTCCATATTCCCACAAAATTTCAACAGGAGTGGGGCTGCTGAATATGTTACGCACACCAGTGCTAACAGGAGTAAACCGGTGTATGAACAGAGAGGGATGCGAGGCAAAACGAACTCACAGACAGTATAACACAACATACACAGGAGGTGATGGAATAACTAATAAACACAAAATGAACGGGGAAGCCCAAAGGCTCAGGAATTGGGTGTCTCCCTAGTGTCAGGAATGCTCAGATGGAATAGAGCGGACAATGAAGCGAGATGTAGTGATTTAACATGTGGAGCACCCAAAATGATGTTGCTAAGAGCAACAGGAAAAACCCCAAAGGGTTACCAACGGGTGTGGGAATAAACTCCTTGGTCAGAGATAGAAATATAGACACAAGGAGAGTATCCACAATCCTAACCCCCACTTGCAGGGCACAGGTTCAGCTTACTGCCACTAAACTGACACCTGGACGCCCTGCACAGTGAGGGAGGATTAAGCAAGCAGGTCTGAGAGTACAGCCGCAAACCTGCTGGGTTCACAGAATAGCAAAAGAACCCCAGCAGGTTAAACAACTGACTCCAGTCTTACTGCTAGGTCCGGATTGGCAGAATGAAGTACCGAATCCCAAGGCCTATTCGCAGTAAGCAACAAGTAAATACAAAGTCACACAGTACTAGCTTACTCTCTGGAACTGACTAACAAACAAAGATTCAGCAGCATTTGCCTAGCCTGAGAGGATGGTTTATATAGCAGGTGCAGTCCACGCCCCACTCAGACCTCACAGACTGTGAGCACAAAACCAGCGCCGGATTCCCTGCCGTGCACAGAGCCTGTAACCACTACACAGTAAAAACCCAGACCGGAGTATCAGCTGCGCTCAGGTTACTTCGCTAACACTTGCCTCCCGGTTGCCATGGCGACGTGGCAGTACAGAACAGGAGATCTTAACAGGAAATCTCCAACGACTGATATTTACTGGGAAGGGTAAGTCACTCCCACACACTCTCAGTAAATAGAGGTTACACAGGGCCCTAGGCTGGGTACGACCAGCACTGAGGACAGTGTGTAGGTGTATTGGCCAAGTGGGCGTGAGTGGGTGAGAACGCTCGGAGAACTTTCACCGTCGCCTTAACCTCTGAGTAATTTGGTTTTTGTAGGAATTAGCTGAGAAGGCAATACCTGCAAAGAATGGGGGCCAGTTGCTCAAGTAAGGGACGATCAACCAGGGTTCAGGTTGGTATTCCGCGGCCCAAAGGGTCGGCGAGGTACATAATGTGTGAGAAATATGGATCAAACGCAGAGGTCTTATGCAAAGAATGGGAACGTATGACTGTGGAAGATAGGGAACCGTTCCCTAAGGTAGGCAGTTTTAGTCCTGAGGTGTTGCAAAATTTAAGGAGAAGGATATGTCTGATAAAATCCAGAAAACAAAGGATTAGACATTATGATTGTTTACAGTTATGGCAACAGGAGGGTGATATACAACGGGGATTAGCTCAAGCAGCTGGTTCCAACCCTAGCAGGAAACTGATAGCAACTGCACCACCACCACCGTACATTACAGGAGAGAAAGTGGCTACAGAGAATGGCGTACTAATATATGATAAGAGTGAACGTAATAAATGTATTAATGCTAACCCGTGCAAGTTGTATCCCATCTTAAACTTCCCTCAGGACTGCGACCAAGAAGACGAGCCCAGCACGATATCGGCACTCTCTCTAGCAGCCACCATACAAGACACTCAAGGGGGCAGGGCCCAACCAGTAAGAGCAGTAGCAAAGGCCCCTAGCCAGTGCCAGATTAAGGTTCACATGGGCCTGGAGCTGAAATTTATGAAGGGCCTATTTTATGGTGCCGCAGGGAATATGAAAACGCAGTGGGGATGTGACTAGTAATGTGGGGGGTGTGGTTGATGTTGTGAGGGTGTGGTCTGCACAGGGGGTGTGGCCTGTGCCATGTTGTGTGTGACTAATGCCTACCTTGAAAAACCTCAATCTCCCTACCTTCTTCACTTATATCAATAGTGTAATGAACAAAGGGAAACATCTCTTGTTTACATAACCGTAATATGAAAAATGACGCTTAGTGATGACGTCAATCTGAAACCTCTCAACGAAAGAAGCTACAGGTCCAGGTCGCATATTGATGTCAAATGTTAACTAATTCTGTATGTAAAAAAAATAAAGAAAAAGACTTTACTTTTTTTTAACATTAGCTGTACTGAGAAGATATATCAGGAATGGTAGTTAGAGGGGGTAGGGTTGGAGAGAGGGTGTCGTCTGGACAGGGTAGAACAGGGGTAACTCTAAGGTGACCCAGCATATAGCATACCTCTCAACTGTCCCTATTTTTGTGGACAGTCCCTTTTTTGGGGACCGCACCGGTGTTTCACCCGCAGGTCGCAGTATCCCGCAGTGGGGGGCAGTTGGGAGGCTCCTGTCACTCGCTGCTCTGCTTAGGTGAATAGACGCTGTGCGCATGCTAGAGCTGGACACCTTTTCACCTGCTCTTTGTGTTGGTGATGTCATTACCGATCCCTCGCACAGATGATGTGAAGAGACGCCTCTGCAGCTGCTGACTTACTGGCAGCTACGGAGGGAGGGAGGGAGACGTGGTGGAAATCTATTGGCCATAGCATAGAGCAGCATGTTAGTATAAGCTGCAGTGCGTCGTGGGGTGATAGAGATTGGCCACAGTCACAGGCAGACAGTCACACAGTGATTGGCGTATCTCCTGAGACCGTCTTGTTTTAAAAAGCAAATTCTCAATCCTAATTTCAGGGTAAAATACATGCTTATAATAAGATTTTATACCTACCGGTAAATCTTTTTCTCGTAGTCCGTAGAGGATGCTGGGGACTCCGTAAGGACCATGGGGGTATAGACGGGCTCCGCAGGAGACATGGGCACTCTAAAGAACTTTTAGTATGGGTGTGCACTGGCTCCTCCCTCTATGCCCCTCCTCCAGACCTCAGTTAGAGAACTGTGCCCAGAGGAGATTGACAATACGAGGAAAGGATTTTGTTAATCTAAGGGCAAGATTCATACCAGCCCACACCAATCATACCATATAACCTGGAATACACATAACCAGTTAACAGTATGAATAAATAATAGTATCAGTCAAAGACCGATTCCAACTGTAACATAACCCTTATGTAAGCAATAACTAAATACAAGTCTTGCAGAGTAAGTCCGCACTGGGACGGGCGACCAGCATCCTCTACGGACTACGAGAAAAAGATTTACCGGTAGGTTTAAAATCTTATTTTCGCTTACGTCCTAGAGGATGCTGGGGACTCCGTAAGGACCATGGGGTTTATACCAAAGCTCCAGATCGGGCGGGAGAGTGCGGATGACTCTGTAGCACCGACTGAGCAATTGCGAGGTCCTCGTCAGCCAGGGTATCAAACTTGTAGAATTTTACAAAAGTGTTTGAACCCGACCAAGTAGCTGCTCGGCAAAGTTGTAATGCCGAGACCCCTCGGGCATCTGCTCAAGAAGAGACCACCTTCCTAGTGGAATGGGCCTTCACCGAATTTGGTAATGGCAATCCAGCCGTAGAATAAGCCTGCTGAATCGTGTTACAGATCCAGCGAGCAATAGTCTGCTTCAAAGCAGGTGCGCCAATCTTGTTGGCTGCATACAGGACAAACAGACCCTCTGTTTTCCTAACCCTAGCCGTTCTGGCTACATAAATCTTCAAGGCCCTGACTACATCCAAGGACTTGGAGTCCTCCAAGTCACTCGTAGCCACCGGCACTGCGATAGGTTGGTTCATATGAAATGAAGACACCACCTTAGGTAGAAATTGAGGACGAGTCCTCAATTCCGCTCTATCCACATGAAAAATCAAAAAAGGGCTCTTGTGAGACAAGGCCGCCAATTCTGATACACGCCTTGCAGATGCCAAGGCCAATAACATGACCACCTTCCAGGTGAGAAATTTTAATTCAACCATTTGAAGGGGCTCAAACCAGTGATATTTAAGGAACCGTTACACCACGTTAAGGTCCCAGGGTGCCACTGGGGTCACAAAAGGAGGCTGGATGTGCAGCACTCCTTTCACAAAAGTCTGGATATCTGGTAAAGAAGCCAATTCCTTCTGAAAGAATATAGATAGGGACGAAATCTGTACCTTAACAGAGCCTAACTTTAGGCCCATATCCACTCCTGTCTGTAGGAAGTGGAGAAAACGGCCCAGATGGAAATCTTCCGTAGGAGCATTCTTGGTTTCACACCAAGAGACATATTTCCGCCAGATACGGTGATAATGTTTCGCCGTCACCTCCTTCCTAGCCTTTATCAGAGTAGGTATGACCTCCTCCGGAATACCTTTTTCAGCTAGGATTCGGCGTTCAACCGCCATGCCGTCAACCGCAACCGCGGTAAGTCTTGGAATACGCAGGGCCCCTGCTGCAACAGGTCCTCCCTGAGAGGAAGGGGCCAAGGATCTTCTGTGAGCATTTCCTGAAGATCTGAGTACCAGGCCCTTCGAGGCCAGCCTGGAACAATGAGTATCGACTGTACTCTTTTCTGTCTTATAATCCTCAAAATCTTTGCGATGAGAGGAAGAGGAGGAAACACATAGACCGACTGAAACACCCATGGTGTCACCAGGGCGTCTACTGCTACTGCCTGAGGGTCCCGAGACCTGGCACAGTACCTCGGAAGCTTTTTGTGGAGGCGTGACGCCATCATGTCTATTTGAGGAATTCCCCAGAGACTCGTTATCTCTGCAAAGACTTCTTGATGAAGTCCCGTGTCTGCTGAGGAAGTCCGCTTCCCAGTTGTCTACTCCAGGAATGAAGACAGCTGACAGAGCGCTTACCTGATTTTCCGCCCAGCGAAGAATCCTGGTGGCTTCCGCCATTGCGACTCTGCTCCTTGTCTCGCCTTGGCGGTTCACATGTGCCACTGCTGTGACATTGTCTGATTGAATCAGAACCGGTAGGTTGCGAAGAAGACCCTCCGCTTGTCGAAGGCCGTTGTATATGGCCCTTAATTCCAGCACATTGATGTGCAGACAGGACTCCTGGTTTGACCATAGTCCCTGAAAATTTCTTCCTTGGGTGACTGCTCCCCATCCTCGGAGGCTCACGTCCGTGGTCACCAGAACCCAGTATTGAATACCGAATCTGCGACCCTCTAGAAGGTGAGCACTTTGCAGCCACCATAGGAGAGACACCCTGGCCCTGGGGGACAGTGTTATTTTCTGAAGTATTTGTAGATGGGACCAGGACCACTGGTCCAGAAGATCCCACTGAAATGGCCTTGCATGAAACCTGCCGAAATGAATGGCCTCGTATGAGACCACCATTTTTCCCAGAACTCGAGTGCATTGATGAACTGACACTGTTTTTGGCTTTAGCAGGTCTCTGACCATGTTCTGGAGGTCCTGGGCTTTTTCCGACGGTAGAAAAACCTTCTTTCGTTCCGTGTCCAGTATCATTCCTAGGAACGATAGTCGAGTCGTTGGAACCAATTGCGACTTTGGCAGATTGAGAATCCAACCGTGTTGTTGGAGCACCCTCAGGGAGAGCGACACGTTCTTCAGCAATTGATCTCTTGAACTCGCTTTTATCAGGAGATCGTCCAAGTATGGGATAATTGTGACACCCTGCCTACGCAGGATCACCATCATTTTCGCCATTACCTTGGTGAAAATCCTCGGGGCCATGGAAAGCCCAAACGGCAACGTCTGAAACTGGTAATGACAATCCTGTACAGCGAATCTCAGGTACTGCTGATGAGTGGAATATATGGGGACATGAAGGTAAGCATCCTTTATGTCTAGCGACACCATAAAATCCCCTCCTTCCAGGCTGGAAATTACAGCTCTGAGCGATTCCATCTTGAATTTGAACCGTTTCAAGTACAGGTTTAGGGATTTTAAATTTAAAATGGATCTGACCGAACCATCTGGCTTCGGGACCACAAACAGGGTCGAATAATATCCTTTTCCCTGGTGGTGCAGTGGAACCCTGACAATCACTTGCTGTTGACACAGCGTTTGAATTGCAGCTAATACTACCTCCCTCTCTGGGGAGGAAGCTGGTATGGCCGACTTGAAAAACCGGCGCGGGGGCACTTCCTCAAATTCCAGCTTGTAGCCCTGGGAAACAATTTCCCTCGACCAAGGGTCCATGTCCGACTGAACCGAGACTTGGCTGAAGAGTCGAAGGCGTGCCCCCACCGGTGCGGATTTCCGTAGGGGAGCCCCAGCGTCATGCGGTGGACTTAGCGGAAGCCGGGGAGGACTTCTGCTCTTGGGAACTAGCCAAAGCAGGTGTTCTCTTACCTCTACCCTTACCTCTGGCGAGGAAAGAGGAGCCCCGACCTCTTCTGGACTTATGCGACCGAAAGGAATGCATCTGATACTGTGGAGGTTTCTTTTGCTGTTGGGGAACAAAAGGTAAAAAGGTAGATTTACCCGCGGTAGCTGTGGAAACCAGGTCCGCGAGACCGTCCCCAAACAATACATCACCCTTGTAAGGTAAGACCTCCATATGCTTTTTTGAGTCCGCATCACCCGTCCATTGGCGGATCCATAAGGATCTTCTCGCCGAAATAGCCATGGCATTGGCTCTTGAACCCAGTAATCCAATGTCTCTTTGAGCGTCCCTCATATATAAGACTGCGGGGTATATTTACTAACATTCGTAATTCTCCCGATTTGGTGGGAGAATAATCACGAATGACATCGAAAGTGTAAAACTGCAACTTTTTGAATTTATTACGACTAATTTACTAAGCTGCCGTATTCTGCATTTTCGGGTTTTCCGATGTCGATGTCATTCGTTTTTTTAGGCAGTGTTTTACGTGAGTGACTTGTAAAACACTGCCGACTTTAATACAATGAATCTCGGCCGGATCTGAGAGATCCGTGCTGGGCTTCATTGTGCACTTTGTTAAAAAAAAAAAAAAAGTTTAAATGTTAAAAAAAAATTGCGTGGGGTCCCCCCTCCTAAGGCAAACCAGCCTCGGGCTCTTTGAGCCGATCCTGGTTGCAGAAATATGGGAAAAAAATGGACAGGGGTTCCCCCATATTTAAGCAACCAGCATCGGGCTCTGCGCCTGGTCCTGGTTCCAAAAATACGGGGGACAAGAAGCGTAGGGGTCCCCCGTATTTTTAAAACCAGCACCGGGCTCCACTAGCTGGACAGATAATGCCACAGCCGGGGGTCACTTTTATACCGTGCCCTGCAGCCGTGGCATCAAATATCCAACTAGTCACCCCTGGCCGGGGTACCCTGGGGGAGTGGGGACCCCTTCAATCAAGGGGTCCCCCCCCCCAGCCACCCAAGGGCCAGGGGTGAAGCCCGAGGCTGTCCGCCCCATCCAATGGGCTGCGGATGGGGGGCTGATAGCCTTTTTGTAAAAGTGATTGATATTGTTTTTAGTAGCAGTACTACAAGGCCCAGCAAGCCTCCCCCACATGCTGGTACTTGGAGAACCACAAGTACCAGCATGCGGCGGAAAAACGGGCCCGCTGGTACCTGTAGTACTACTACTAAAAAAATACTCAAAAAAAGACAATACACACACACCTTGAAAGTAAAGTTTTATTACATCCATCCACACAAACATACATACATACTTACCTTATGTTCACACGAGGGTCGGTCCTCTTCTCCAGTAGAATCCATGGGGTACCTGTTGAATAAATTATACTCACCAGATCCAGGGTACCAGGCTCCTCGGATAATCCTTTTGTAATCCACGTACTTGATTAAAAAAATAAAACGGATACCCGAGCCACGCACTGAAAGGGGACCCATGTTTTCACATGGGTCCCCTTTCCCCGAATGCCAGAAACCCACTCTGACTGATGTCTAAGTGGGTTTCTTCAGCCAATCAGGGAGCGCCACGTTGTAGCACCCTCCTGATCGGCTGTGTGCTCCTGTACTGTCTGACAGGCGGCACACGGCAGTGTTACAATGTAGCGCCTATGCGCTCCATTGTAACCAATGGTGGGAACTTTCTGCTCAGCGGTTGACCGAAAGTGACCTCACCGCTGACCACAAAGTTCCCACCATTGGTTACAATGGAGCGCATAGGCGCTACATTGTAACACTGCCGTGTGCCGCCTGTCAGACAGTACAGGAGCACACAGCCGATCAGGAGGGTGCTACAACGTGGCGCTCCCTGATTGGCTGAAGAAACCCACTTAGACAGAAGTCAGAGTGGGTTTCTGGCATTCGGGGAAAGGGGACCCATGTGAAAACATGGGTCCCCTTTCAGTGCGTGGCTCGGGTATCCGTTTTATTTTTTTAATCAAGTACGTGGATTACAAAAGGATTATCCGAGGAGCCTGGTACCCTGGATCTGGTAAGTATAATTTATTCAACAGGTACCCCATGGATTCTACTGGAGAAGAGGACCGACCCTCGTGTGAACATAAGGTAAGTATGTATGTATGTTTGTGTGGATGGATGTAATAAAACTTTACTTTCAAGGTGTGTGTGTATTGTCTTTTTTTGGGTATTTTTTTTTGTAGTAGTACTACAGGTACCAGCGGGCCCGTTTTTCCGCCGCATGCTGGTACTTGTGGTTCTCCAAGTACCAGCATGCGGGGGAGGCTTGCTGGGCCTTGTAGTACTGCTACTAAAAACAATATCAATCACTTTTACAAAAAGGCTATCAGCCCCCCATCCGCAGCCCATTGGATGGGGGGGACAGCCTCGGGCTTCACCCCTGGCCCTTGGGTGGCTGGGGGGGGGACCCCTTGATTGAAGGGGTCCCCACTCCCCCAGGGTACCCCGGCCAGGGGTGACTAGTTGGATATTTGAAGCCACGGCCGCAGGGCACGGTATAAAAGTGACCCCCGGCTGTGGCATTATCTGTCCAGCTAGTGGAGCCCGGTGCTGGTTTTAAAAATACGGGGGACCCCTACGCTTTTTGTCCCCCGTATTTTTGGAACCAGGACCAGGCGCAGAGCCCGATGCTGGTTGCTTAAATATGGGGGAACCCCTGTCCATTTTTTTCCCATATTTCTGCAACCAGGATCGGCTCAAAGAGCCCGAGGCTGGTTATGCTTAGGAGGGGGGACCCCACGCAATTTTTTTTCTAAAAATTAACACTTTCCCACCCCTTCCCACTGATATACATGCACGGATCTCATGTATCCGTGCATGCCTATCCAATCACGGCTCAAAAAAGCAGGTCTGTTTTTTTTTAGCACTTTTTTACAAGTTGTATTTTTCCACGGCAGTGTTTTGTTTTTTATTTGCTTTGCACTTCTTAGTAAATGACCGAGATTCATATCTAAACAGCCGCGTTTTGACCGATGGTGTATTCAATTTAGAGATGAGCGCCTGAAATTTTTCGGGTTTTGTGTTTTGGTTTTGGGTTCGGTTCCGCGGCCGTGTTTTGGGTTCGAACGCGTTTTGGCAAAACCTCACCGAATTTTTTTTGTCGGATTCGGGTGTGTTTTGGATTCGGGTGTTTTTTTCAAAAAACACTAAAAAACAGCTTAAATCATAGAATTTGGGGGTCATTTTGATCCCAAAGTATTATTAACCTCAAAAACCATAATTTACACTCATTTTCAGTCTATTCTGAATACCTCACACCTCACAATATTATTTTTAGTCCTAAAATTTGCACCGAGGTCGCTGTGTGAGTAAGATAAGCGACCCTAGTGGCCGACACAAACACCGGGCCCATCTAGGAGTGGCACTGCAGTGTCACGCAGGATGTCCCTTCCAAAAAACCCTCCCCAAACAGCACATGACGCAAAGAAAAAAAGAGGCGCAATGAGGTAGCTGTGTGAGTAAGATTAGCGACCCTAGTGGCCGACACAAACACCGGGCCCATCTAGGAGTGGCACTGCAGTGTCACGCAGGATGGCCCTTCCAAAAAACCCTCCCCAAACAGCACATGACGCAAAGAAAAAAAGAGGCGCAATGAGGTAGCTGTGTGAGTAAGATTAGCGACCCTAGTGGCCGACACAAACACCGGGCCCATCTAGGAGTGGCACTGCAGTGTCACGCAGGATGTCCCTTCCAAAAAACCCTCCCCAAACAGCACATGACGCAAAGAAAAAAAGAGGCGCAATGAGGTAGCTGTGTGAGTAAGATTAGCGACCCTAGTGGCCGACACAAACACCGGGCCCATCTAGGAGTGGCACTGCAGTGTCACGCAGGATGTCCCTTCCAAATAACCCTCCCCAAACAGCACATGACGCAAAGAAAAAAAGAGGCGCAATGAGGTAGCTGACTGTGTGAGTAAGATTAGCGACCCTAGTGGCCGACACAAACACCGGGCCCATCTAGGAGTGGCACTGCAGTGTCACGCAGGATGTCCCTTCCAAAAAACCCTCCCCAATCAGCACATGATGCAAAGAAAAAGAAAAGAAAAAAGAGGTGCAAGATGGAATTGTCCTTGGGCCCTCCCACCCACCCTTATGTTGTATAAACAAAACAGGACATGCACACTTTAACCAACCCATCATTTCAGTGACAGGGTCTGCCACACGACTGTGACTGATATGACGGGTTGGTTTGGAACCCCCCCAAAAAAGAAGCAATTAATCTCTCCTTGCACAAACTGGCTCTACAGAGGCAAGATGTCCACCTCATCTTCACCCTCCGATATATCACCGTGTACATCCCCCTCCTCACAGATTATCAATTCGTCCCCACTGGAATCCACCATCTCAGCTCCCTGTGTACTTTGTGGAGGCAATTGCTGCTGGTCAATGTCTCCGCGGAGGAATTGATTATAATTCATTTTAATGAACATCATCTTCTCCACATTTTCTGGATGTAACCTCGTACGCCGATTGCTGACAAGGTGAGCGGCGGCACTAAACACTCTTTCGGAGTACACACTTGTGGGAGGGCAACTTAGGTAGAATAAAGCCAGTTTGTGCAAGGGCCTCCAAATTGCCTCTTTTTCCTGCCAGTATAAGTACGGACTGTGTGACGTGCCTACTTGGATGCGGTCACTCATATAATCCTCCACCATTCTATCAATGTTGAGAGAATCATATGCAGTGACAGTAGACGACATGTCCGTAATCGTTGTCAGGTCCTTCAGTCCGGACCAGATGTCAGCATCAGCAGTCGCTCCAGACTGCCCTGCATCACCGCCAGCGGGTGGGCTCGGAATTCTGAGCCTTTTCCTCGCACCCCCAGTTGCGGGAGAATGTGAAGGAGGAGATGTTGACAGGTCGCGTTCCGCTTGACTTGACAATTTTGTCACCAGCAGGTCTTTCAACCCCAGCAGACCTGTGTCTGCCGGAAAGAGAGATCCAAGGTAGGCTTTAAATCTAGGATCGAGCACGGTGGCCAAAATGTAGTGCTCTGATTTCAACAGATTGACCACCCGTGAATCCTTGTTAAGCGAATTAAGGGCTGCATCCACAAGTCCCACATGCCTAGCGGAATCGCTCCCTTTTAGCTCCTTCTTCAATGCCTCCAGCTTCTTCTGCAAAAGCCTGATGAGGGGAATGACCTGACTCAGGCTGGCAGTGTCTGAACTGACTTCACGTGTGGCAAGTTCAAAGGGCATCAGAACCTTGCACAACGTTGAAATCATTCTCCACTGCGCCTGAGACAGGTGCATTCCACCTACTATATCGTGCTCAATTGTATAGGCTTGAATGGCCTTTTGCTGCTCCTCCAACCTCTGAAGCATATAGAGGGTTGAATTCCACCTCGTTACCACTTCTTGCTTCAGATGATGGCAGGGCAGGTTCAGTAGTTTTTGGTGGTGCTCCAGTCTTCTGTACGTGGTGCCTGTACGCCGAAAGTGTCCCGCAATTCTTCTGGCCACCGACAGCATCTCTTGCACGCCCCTGTCGTTTTTTAAAAAATTCTGCACCACCAAATTCAAGGTATGTGCAAAACATGGGACGTGCTGGAATTTGCCCATATTTAATGCACACACAATATTGCTGGCGTTGTCCGATGCCACAAATCCACAGGAGAGTCCAATTGGGGTAAGCCATTCCGCGATGATCTTCCTCAGTTGCCGTAAGAGGTTTTCAGCTGTGTGCGTATTCTGGAAACCGGTGATACAAAGCGTAGCCTGCCTAGGAAAGAGTTGGCGTTTGCGAGATGCTGCTACTGGTGCCGCCGCTGCTGTTCTTGCGGCGGGAGTCCATACATCTACCCAGTGGGCTGTCACAGTCATATAGTCCTGACCCTGCCCTGCTCCACTTGTCCACATGTCCGTGGTTAAGTGGACATTGGGTACAGCTGCATTTTTTAGGACACTGGTGACTCTTTTTCTGAGGTCTGTGTACATTTTCGGTATCGCCTGCCTAGAGAAATGGAACCTAGATGGTATTTGGTACCGGGGACACAGTACCTCCAACAAGTCTCTAGTTGGCTCTGCAGTAATGATGGATACCGGAACCACGTTTCTCACCACCCAGGATGCCAAGGCCTCAGTTATCCGCTTTGCAGTAGGATGACTGCTGTGATATTTCATCTTCCTCGCAAAGGACTGTTGAACAGTCAATTGCTTACTGGAAGTAGTACAAGTGGGCTTAAGACTTCCCCTCTGGGATGACCATCGACTCCCAGCGGCAACAACAGCAGCGCCAGCAGCAGTAGGCGTTACACGCAAGGATGCATCGGAGGAATCCCAGGCAGGAGAGGACTCGTCAGAATTGCCAGTGACATGGCCTGCAGGACTATTGGCATTCCTGGGGAAGGAGGAAATTGACACTGAGGGAGTTGGTGGGATGGTTTGCGTGAGCTTGGTTACAAGAGGAAGGGATTTACTGGTCAGTGGACTGCTTCCGCTGTCACCCAAAGTTTTTGAACTTGTCACTGACTTATTATGAATGCGCTGCAGGTGACGTATAAGGGAGGATGTTCCGAGGTGGTTAACGTCCTTACCCCTACTTATTACAGCTTGACAAAGGGAACACACGGCTTGACACCTGTTGTCCGCATTTCTGGTGAAATACCTCCACACCGAAGAGCTGATTTTTTTGGTATTTTCACCTGGCATGTCAACGGCCATATTCCTCCCACGGACAACAGGTGTCTCCCCGGGTGCCTGACTTAAACAAACCACCTCACCATCAGAATCCTCCTGGTCAATTTCCTCCCCAGCGCCAGCAACACCCATATCCTCATCCTGGTGTACTTCAACACTGACATCTTCAATCTGACTATCAGGAACTGGACTGCGGGTGCTCCTTCCAGCACTTGCAGGGGGCGTGCAAATGGTGGAAGGCGCATGCTCTTCACGTCCAGTGTTGGGAAGGTCAGGCATCGCAACCGACACAATTGGACTCTCCTTGTGGATTTGGGATTTCGAAGAATGCACAGTTCTTTGCTGTGCTGCTTTTGCCAGCTTGAGTCTTTTCATTTTTCTAGCGAGAGGCTGAGTGCTTCCATCCTCATGTGAAGCTGAACCACTAGCCATGAACATAGGCCAGGGCCTCAGCCGTTCCTTGCCACTCCGTGTGGTAAATGGCATATTGGCAAGTTTACGCTTCTCCTCCGACAATTTTATTTTAGGTTTTGGAGTCCTTTTTTTACTGATATTTGGTGTTTTGGATTTGACATGCTCTGTACTATGACATTGGGCATCGGCCTTGGCAGACGACGTTGCTGGCATTTCATCGTCTCGGCCATGACTAGTGGCAGCAGCTTCAGCACGAGGTGGAAGTGGATCTTGATCTTTCCCTAATTTTGGAACCTCAACATTTTTGTTCTCCATATTTTAATAGGCACAACTAAAAGGCACCTCAGGTAAACAATGGAGATGGATGGATTGGATACTAGTATACAATTATGGACGGGCTGCCGAGTGCCGACACAGAGGTAGCCACAGCCGTGAACTACCGCACTGTACTGTGTCTGCTGCTAATATATAGACTGGTTGATAAAGAGATAGTATACTCGTAACTAGTATGTATGTATAAAGAAAGAAAAAAAAAACACGGTTAGGTGGTATATACAATTATGGACGGGCTGCCGAGTGCCGACACAGAGGTAGCCACAGCCGTGAACTACCGCACTGTACTGTGTCTGCTGCTAATATAGACTGGTTGATAAAGAGATAGTATACTCGTAACTAGTATGTATGTATAAAGAAAGAAAAAAAAACCACGGTTAGGTGGTATATACAATTATGGACGGGCTGCCGAGTGCCGACACAGAGGTAGCCACAGCCGTGAACTACCGCACTGTACTGTGTCTGCTGCTAATATATAGACTGGTTGATAAAGAGATAGTATACTCGTAACTAGTATGTATGTATAAAGAAAGAAAAAAAAACCACGGTTAGGTGGTATATACAATTATGGACGGGCTGCCGAGTGCCGACACAGAGGTAGCCACAGCCGTGAACTACCGCACTGTACTGTGTCTGCTGCTAATATAGACTGGTTGATAAAGAGATAGTATACTCGTAACTAGTATGTATGTATAAAGAAAGAAAAAAAAACCACGGTTAGGTGGTATATACAATTATGGACGGGCTGCCGAGTGCCGACACAGAGGTAGCCACAGCCGTGAACTACCGCACTGTACTGTGTCTGCTGCTAATATATAGACTGGTTGATAAAGAGATAGTATACTACTAATATTATATATACTGGTGGTCAGGTCACTGGTCACTAGTCACACTGGCAGTGGCACTCCTGCAGCAAAAGTGTGCACTGTTTAATTTTAATATAATATTATGTACTCCTGGCTCCTGCTATAACCTATAACTGGCACTGCAGTAGTGCTCCCCAGTCTCCCCCACAATTATAAGCTGTGTGAGCTGAGCAGTCAGACAGATATATAATATATATAGATGATGCAGCACACTGGCCTGAGCCTGAGCAGTGCACACAGATATGGTATGTGACTGACTGAGTCACTGTGTGTATCGCTTTTTTCAGGCAGAGAACGGATATATTAAATAAACTGCACTGTGTGTCTGGTGGTCACTCACTATATAATATATTATGTACTCCTGGCTCCTGCTATAACCTATAACTGGCACTGCAGTAGTGCTCCCCAGTCTCCCCCACAATTATAAGCTGTGTGAGCTGAGCAGTCAGACAGATATATATAATATTATATATAGATAATAGATGATGCAGCACACTGGCCTGAGCCTGAGCAGTGCACACAGATATGGTATGTGACTGAGTCACTGTGTATCGCTTTTTTCAGGCAGAGAACGGATTATAAATAAAACTGGTGGTCACTATCAGCAAAACTCTGCACTGTACTGAGTACTCCTAATGCTCCCCAAAATTAGTAAATCAAGTGTCTCTCTAATCTATTCTAAACGGAGAGGACGCCAGCCACGTCCTCTCCCTATCAATCTCAATGCACGTGTGAAACTGAAAATGGCGGCGACGCGCGGCTCCTTATATAGAATCCGAGTCTCGCGATAGAATCCGAGCCTCGCGAGAATCCGACAGCGTCATGATGACGTTCGGGCGCGCTCGGGTTAACCGAGCAAGGCGGGAAGATCCGAGTCGCTCGGACCCGTGAAAAAAAACATGAAGTTCTGGCGGGTTCGGATTCAGAGAAACCGAACCCGCTCATCTCTAGTATTCATTCGTATTTTTATTCTTGGACTTGCAAAAAAATACGAATGGCATCATCACTGCCGTGATTTCTGCTTAGTAAATTCCCGAGATGACACTTTGAAGAAAAAACGTCATCTCGGTCAAAATCGGGACCTTAGTAAATATACCCCTGCGTCCTTAATATGAGCTAATGTTAACAAACTGGTATCCCTATCAAGGGTATCAAGGTCAGCTGACAGGGTATCTGTCCAAGCTGCTACTGCACTACATACCCATGCCGACGCAATTGCCGGTCTAAGTAAAGTACCAGTATGTGTATAAATAGACTTTAATGTAGTCTCTTGCCTGCGGTCCGCAGGATCCTTGAGGGCCGCCGTGTCATGAGACGGCAGCGCCACCTTCTTGGACAGGCGAGTTAAAGCCTTGTCCACTGTGGGAGAGGATTCCCAACGTACCCTGTCCTGTGTAGGGAAAGGGTATGCCATAAGAATCCTTTTGGGAATCTGCAGTTTCTTATCTGGAGTTTCCCAAGCTTTTTCACATAACTCGTTAAGTTTATGAGATGGAGGAAAGTTTACTACCTGTTTCTTCTCCTTAAACATGTGCACCCTCGTGTCGGGCACTGAGGGTTCATCAGTGATATGCAAAACATCTTTTATTGCAATAATCACGCACTGAATACTTTTTGTCACCCTAGGGTGCAATCTCGCTTCCTCATAGTCGACACTGGAATCAGAGTCCGTGTCGGTATCTGTGTCCACTATTTGTGACAAGGGACGTTTCTGAGACCCCGACGGGCCCTGTGAGTCGGTGTAATCCGTAGATTGACCCCCTGTCGACACCATGGACTCTGCTTTGTCCAGTCTCTTATGTCATGATGCTACACTTGCATTTAACATATGCCACATATCCATCCAATCCTGAGTCGGCACCACCGACGGGGACACACCACTCATCTGCTCCACCTCCTCTTTGGATAAGCCTTCCGCTTCAGACATGCCGACACACACGTACCGACACCCCACACACACCGGGATATAGCTATAAGGGGACAATTCCCCAAAGCAGGCCCTTTGGAGAGACAGAGAGAGAGTATGCCAGCACACACCCAGCGCCAAACTGACACTGGAATAAACCCAGATAGCGCTTTTATATGAAATTACACCGATTTCCACTCATTGCGCCTGTAATGTGCCCCCTCCTCTTTTTCCAGCCCTCTGAGCTCGTTCAGCAGGGGAGAGTCCGGGGAGCCAGCGGCGGGCTTCGGTCCCGCTTCAATAATCAAAAAATGGCGGGGGATCATTTATTTGCTGCCTCCACAGCCTAATAAACATATTTATTGCCAGGAATGAGGTTTATTGCTGCCCAGGGCGCCCCCCCTGCGCCCTGCACCCATCTGTGCCATGTGTGTGTGTTGTGTGGGAGCAATGGCGCGCAGCGTTACTGCTGCGCGCTTACCTCAGGAATATCTGAAGTCTTCTGCTGCCTTGAAGCCTTCTTTTCTTCTCATACTCACCCGGCTTCTTTTTTCCGGCTCTGCGAGGAGGACGGCCGCGCGGCTCCGGGACGAACCCCATGGTGAGACCTGTGTTCCGACTCCCTCTGGAGCTAATGGTGTCCAGTAGCCTAAGAAGCAGAGCCTATCATTTAAGTAGGTCTGCTTCTCTCTCCTCAGTCCCGCGATGCAGGGAGTCTGTTGCCAGCAGAGCTCCCTGAAAATAAAAAACCTAACAAAATTCTTTTACACAGAAAACTCAGGAGAGCTCCCTGTAATGCACCCTATCTCCTCTGGGCACAAGATCTAACTGAGGTCTGGAGGAGGGGCATAGAGGGAGGAGCTAGTGCACACCCATACTAAAAGTTCTTTAGAGTGCCCATGTCTCCTGCGGAGCCCGTCTATACCCCCACGGTCCTTACGGAGTCCCCAGCATCCTCTAGGACGTAAGAGAAATAAACGTTATGGTAAGAACTTACCGTTGATAACGTGATTTCTCTTATGTCCACAGGTATCCACTGGATAACATTGGGATATTGTCGAGCGACAGCGAAAATGGCACCAACACGGTCACGAGCTTTCTGGCCTCCCAGGATGCATTGGGCCCTCCACTATATAGTCCCGCCCACTGACTCAGTCAGATCAGTTCTTTCCACAGCGATTATAGGCAGGAACATTAGGTAGAGACCTGTACAGGCGATAAGAACACATATGCACACCCTTCCATACAAGGAGGAAGAGGTTTTTAGTGTTTGTCTAGATCCTCAAATCAGATGCGTCCGGGTGGGATCCCTGTGGATACCTGTGGACATAAGAGAAATCACGTTATCAACGGTAAGTTCTTACCATAACGTTTATTTCTCTGGCTGGGTCCACAGGATTATCCACAGGATAACATTGGGTTTCCCAAAGCCATTTTAGTGGTGGGGACGCTCCTGATTGCACAGGAGGACCTTTCGCCCGAAGTCTGCGTCATGAGAGGCAAAAGTATCCAAGGCATAATGTCTGATGAATGTGTTTATGGAAGACCATGTGGCTGCCTTACATATCTGTTCTGCTGATGCACCCTGTTGTGCTGCCCAAGAAGGACCTACCTTACGTGTAGAGTGTGCAGAGACATTAGCCGGAATAGGGAGATCTGCATGAGAATAAGCTTCAGATATTACCACTCGGAGCCATCTCGCCAGCGTCTGTTTACTAGCAGGCCAACCTCTCCTATGGAATCCGTAGAGGATGAAGAGGGAATCTGTTTTCCTGATGGCACTAGTACGATCTATATAGATTTTTAAAGACCGGACCACGTCCAGTGACGCTTCTCCCGCAGAAAGTCCCGATACCTGAAAAGCTGGGACTACAATCTCTTCATTCAGGTGAAACTTTGACACCACCTTTGGAAGATAACTAGATCTCGTTCTGAGAACTGCTCTGTCTGGAAAAAAACTTAGGAAAGGAGACTTACATGATAATGCTCCTAAATCTGACACTCTTCTGGCTGACGCCATTGCCAGTAAAAAAAGAACTTTAATCGTTAACCACTTAAGATCCTCTCTCTCAAGTGGTTCAAACAAAGGACCCTGGAGAAATTTAAGAACTAAATTCAAATCCCAGGGAGCTGCAGGAGGAACAAATGGAGGTTGAATATGTACTACTCCTTGGAAAAACGTACGTACATCCTGTAGGTCAGCAATCTTCTGCTGAAACCATACAGTCAATGCTGAGACTTGCACCCTCAAGGAAGCAACCTTCAACCCCTTATCCAATCCTGCCTGCAGAAAATCCAAAATTCTAGCTACTTTAAAGGCTCTTGGATTGTAATTTTTTCCAGAACACCAATGAATATAGGCTTGCCATATTCTATGATATACACGGGCCGAAGAAGGCTTTCTTGCTCTAAGCATGGTTTGGATTACTTGCTTTGAAAATCCTTTAGCCTCTAAGATAGAGGTTTCAACAGCCACGCCGTCAAAGACAGGCGATCCAGATGACTGTGACAACAAGGACCCTGCATTAACAGATCTGGACGTTGAGGGAGCAGTATCGGTGCTTCCACGGACATTCTCCACAGATCTGTGTACCAATGCCTTCTTGGCCAAGCTGGAGCTATTAGAATGATTGCTCCTTTTGCCTGTTTTATCTTTCTCACTACTCTGGGTAACAGAGATATTGGAGGGAACAGATATGCCAGCTGAAACCTCCATTCTACTGACAGTGCGTCTACCAGGACTGCTCCTGGGTCCCTTGTTCTTGATCCGTACCTCGGAACTTTGTTGTTTAGACGAGACGCCATAAGGTCTATCTCCGGTAGACCCCATCTGTTCACCAGTGTCTGAAACACTTCTGGGTGTAGTGCCCATTCGGTTTCCTGAATGGTGTGCCGACTGAGAAAATCCGCTTCCCAATTTAGTACACCCGGGACAAATACTGCTGACAATGCTGGGAGATGGAGTTCTGCCCACTTTAGAATGGGAGTTACTTCCTCCATCAGACTCTTGCTGTGAGTCCCTCCTTGATGATTTAGGTATGCTACTGCCGTCGCATTGTCTGAGCGGATCTGGACTGGTCTTCCTTGTAGATTGTCCTTTGCCTGAACTAGGGCCAAGTAAATGGCTCTTATTTCTAACAGATTTATCGGCAGGCGACTTTCCCTTGCGGTCCATTTTCCCTGGAACCATAGGCTTCCGAGTACCGCCCCCCAACCTTGCAGGCTGGCATCTGTCGTCAGGACTTGCCACTCTTTTATCCAAAAGGGTCTCCCCTTGTTTAAATGGTCTGTCTGTAGCCACCATGCTAGAGACCTTTTTACATTTACTGGAATCTTTATCATCTGCTTCTTTATTGTTTGATGATTTCCGTTCCATTTTGTCAAAATGAGATGCTGCAATGGTCTGGAGTGGAATTGCGCATATTCCACCATGTCGAACGTTGATACCATCAGACCCAACAGTCGCATTGCTGCATGGACTGACATTGTCTGGGCTTGCAACGCTTCCTGAGCCATGCCCTGCACCTTGACTATTTTCTTCTCTGGTAAGAGAACTCTCTGTAGGTCTGAATCCAATATGGCTCCCAAATGAACCATCCGCTGTGATGGATTCAGGGACGACTTCTCCCAATTTATGAGCCACCCGTGTCTCTGTAAACAAACTATCGTCTGTTGGAGATGGCTCAACAGTAAATCTTGCGACTGTGCTAAGATTAATAGGTCGTCTAGGTATGGGAATATCCTTATCCCTTGTTTGCGCAGACAAGCTGCCATAACCACCATGATCTTGGTAAACACCCTGGGTGCTGTAGCTAGCCCGAAGGGCAGAGCTTGGAACTGGAAGTGTTCCTTGAGGATGGCAAACCTGAGGTAACACTGATGTGATAGTGCTATAGGCACATGTAGGTAAGCATCCCGCACATCCAGAGATACCATATAGTCTCCCGGTTCCATAGCCAACATTATGGAGCGTAACGTCTCCATGTGGAACTTCGGGATCCATATGTAATTGTTCAACATCTTCAGATTTAGAATTGGTCGATATGACCCATTTGGTTTCTGGATTAGAAACAGATTGGAGTAATACCCCTGTCCCTTTTGTGATGGAGGTACTGGGACAATCACACCTGACTGAAGTAATTTTTGGACTGCTTCTTGCAGGGCATTGGCCTTCGACTCTATACGAGACGGGCTGGTGCAAAAAAATCTTTGAGGAGGCTGCCTCCTGAATGGGAACCCATACCCCTGAGATACTACCTTCTGCACCCAGGCATCTGTTGTTGACTGTTGCCATGTGTGTGCAAATTGCAGGAGTCGGCCCCCAACCCTGGAATCCTCCAGGCGGAGGCCCGTCTCTTCAGGCTGAGGGCTTTTGTTCAGGTTTGGAAGCTGGCTTTTTGCTAGCCCACTGCTTCCTACCCCTGGATTTAAACTGGGGTTGTTTAGGCTCCTCTTTACCTTTCGCTTTGCTTTGCCAGCGAAATAAGCGAAATTTTAAACCCTTGGACTTAGGGTTGTAGGTAGCCGGAAATCTGACCTTCTTCGATTCAGCCTCTGACTCTAGGATATCCGATAAAGGTTTTCCAAATAATATATTACCCACGAAAGGCAATGCTTCCAATTCCTTCTTGGACTCCGCATCTGCCTTCCAGGTCCGTAGCCAGACTGCTCTGCGAGCGACTACTGCCAGGGCTGAAGCTTTAGAAGCAACAGTGCCTACATCAATGGCTGCTTCTTCTAAATACTGGGCAGATTGTCTTAAACGGCAAAGACGATCCTCTTGCTCCCTAGTAGGAGAGGGGATGTCATTCTCTAGTTCCTCTATCCATTCGCCCATTGCCTTTGCTACCCAGGCCGAAGCCATAGCAGGTCTTACCACTGCATCCACAAGAGAAAAAATATTTTTCAATAGGCTCTCTACCCTCCTGTCTGTGACATCATTCAAAGAGGTAGATGACAGTGGCAAAGCAGATTTGTGCACGAGTCGCAGAACATGTGCATCTACTTTTGGAGGAACTTCTCTCTTCGAACAATCTCCAGCAGGAAATGGATAATAAGAATCCCATCTCCTAGGAATCTTATACTTTTTACCGGGCGCTGCCCAAGACTCATCCATCATTTCCGTCAACTCCTCTGACGCTGGAAATTCAGCTTTCACTGACTTTGTTCGTTTGAATACAGGTGCTTTTGCTTTTAACGCTGTCTTGGCTGGTTCTTCCAGAGAAAGCACAGCCTTTACTGCATTAATGAGTTCAGCTACATCATCTGAACTAAAGCTCTGCGACTGATCATCATACGGAGTTGAATCTATTGTTTCCGCATCATCATCCGATGTATCCTCTTGTGTAGTCTGCCATACAGACGTATCTGTCTTAGTCTTACCTACCCCTTGGTTGCTTGTAGAGGCTACTGGAACCAAACCATAGGAAGGGAGCTGCATGTATGGGTTCATAGTGTAACCTAACCCTTGAGGTGGTGCTACTGGAGCTAACCTGTCCGCTATTGAAGACAAAGTCTTTGCGAACATATTCCATGATGGCTCTACTGGAGGTTGAACTAACTCCTTTTTTTACTTCGCTGAAAAGCGAAACAGTTTGCACACAAACCCTCATAAGTGACCAATTGAATCATATCAATTACCCCTGACTTACAAGATAAGCATGTTAGGGCTGTAGGAGTGCTTGACAAATTCTCCTCATCACTTTTGCCGCTCACAGACATTTTTTCTGATATTGACTACACAATTTTGTGACTGAACCACACCCTATAATCAGTATATAGAGGTGAAATCAATCTGACCACAGTGCACCTGATTTGAGGGTCAGAACAGGACTGACATTACACAGAAAAGTCAGCACACATACTAGCAGTCAGTCACATGTTAAAGCATTAGACATTGTCATATGAGAATACAACCTCCATAATAACTTATACATAAGTAGGAAAATTGTACTTCTGTTTAACTGGTTCTTTTTCAACATAACATGCAGAAAACACAGTAATATACAGGTCTCATATGCAATAGGTACTAAAAATTAACAGTGCACACTAAGAAGTAGAAGGAATTTTTAGTACTGTATACCCTGCCTCCAGGGAGCGGGATACAGGGAGACTCACCACACTTCCATATCCAAGCAAAGACGCTCGAAAGACGCTGAGTGGATTCAGACGCTACTGGTGTACACTGCCGCTCTTGGTAACTGATAACGGACACGGACGCTCACCAACGGACACGGACGCTGAGCGACTCCACGTGCATGCAGACACTAAAGGCCTGCGACTCGGTCTGGGCGGGTTTATATCCAGTGTACACAACCGCAGCGTCTAAGCTGCGACCGAGTACCCTCGTGGTAGCGTCTGAGCCGGAAGTGAGGTCATTCAGTTCATGAAACGAGAGACCCGTGGGAACTGGCCATGAACTCGGAGGAGGGACGGCCAGGAGAGCGTCTGAAACCCCCTGTTGACTTAAACTCCCAGGATCGCGGCCTCACCTAGTCCTGGCGCCTATGATCCCCGGAGCGTAGCGCTGTCACACTCGAGATGTTCGGCGCATCAACACGCTGTTTGTAGTCTCCACCAAATCAGCGTAGCTGTGTCCTGACCCCTCTAGTAAGAGGAAGTCCATATACTCACTGTCTCCCCATGCTCCGGCCACAGCCTGGTAACGTCTGCTGGACCTGCTAGAACATCCGACACAGACGCCCGTCGAGACAGCACTGTACCGCGAAGGTAAGCGTTGTTGCGACCCGGTGGGGAGTTGTTGGAGCGACTCTTTCTAATACACGTTTAAGACGCTGTTAAGAGAAGTCGCTCAAACCAAAACAGTAAGTCTATAAAAATAAAGTAATGAAAACTTGAGGCTGCTTTCACAGCAGCCCTGTGACCATGCGGCTTCCTGCCGCACCAAGCAAAAAACTGATCTGACTGAGTCAGTGGGCGGGACTATATAGTGGAGGCCCCAATGCATCCTGGGAGGCCAGAAAGCTCGTGACCGTGTTGGTGCCATTTTCGCTGTCGCTCGACAATATCCCAATGTTATCCTGTGGATAATCCTGTGGACCCAGCCAGAGAAATAAAGTTAATTAAAGCAATATGCACTCCTCCCACAGACTCATCTGTAATGTCACCAACAGTGACCACATGCAGTCCGTTTTAAAAAAAACAGGGCACTCACCAATACACAAATGGTATAACCACTGTTTAATTTTACATCTCCATAAGGAATCTCCAGTTATGAGAAAACAGCGGACTTTCATATTCATACCACTGAGCTGGTCGTCATTCTCAAGACACATTGGAAGCCGACAGGAAAATACAAACACACTGGACCCAAAGGGGACGGGGGGGTAAACTTAATGGCCTCAATAGAATAAACACATTGGCCCCACACTCCCTCCTCCCGCAGCCTGCGTTCTATCACACTGACACACTCCATTCCCCCGCGGCCTGCCCTCTATCACACTCTTTGCCCCCGTGGCCTGCGCTGTATCACACTCACACACTCCCTCCCCCCGAGGCCTGCTCTGTATCACACTCATACACTCCCTCCCCCCGCAGCCTGCCCTGTATCACACTCACACACTCCCTCCCCACGCAACCTGTCCTGTGCCCTGCATAACACTCACACTCTCCCTCCCCCCGCAGTCTGCCCTGTATCACAGTCACACACTCCCTCCCCCCAAGGCCTGCTCTGTATCACACTCACAAACTACCTCCCCCCACAGCCTGCCCTGTATCACACTCGCACACTCCCTCCCCCCGCAGTCTGCCATGTATCACACTCACACACTCCCTCCCCCCGAGGCCTGCTCTGTATCACACTCACACACTCCCTCCCCCCGAGGCCTGATCTGTATCACACTCACACACTCCCTCCCCCCGAGGCCTGCCCTGTATCACACTCACACACTCCCTCCCCCCGAGGCCTGCTCTGTATCTCACTCACACACTCCCTCCTCCCGCGGCCTGCCCTGTATCACACACACACACTCCCTCCCCCTGCAGCCTGCCCTGTATCACACTCACACACTCCCCCCCCCCCCGCGGCCTGCCCTGTATCACACTCACACACTCCCTCCCCCCGCAGCCTTCCCTGTATCACACTCACACACTCCCTCCCCCGGCAGCCTGCCCTGTATCACACTCACACACTCCCTCCCCCCGCAGTTTGCCCTGTATCACACTCACACACTCCCTCCCCCCGCGGCCTGCCCTGTATCACACTCACACACTCCCCCACCCCCCACCCCCACCCCCGCAGCCTTCCCTGTATCACACTCACACACTCCCTCCCCCCGCAGCCTTCCCTGTATCACACTCACACACTCCCTCCCCCGGCAGCCTGCCCTGTATCACACTCACACACTCCCTCCCCCCGCAGTCTGCCCTGTATCACACTCACACACTCCCTCCCCCCGCAGTCTGCCCTGTATCACACTCACACACTCCCTCCCCCCGCGGCCTGCCCTGTATCACACTCACACACTCCCCCACCCCCCACCCCCGCAGCCTTCCCTGTATCACACTCACACACTCCCTCACCGGGCAGCCTGCCCTGTATCACACTCACACACTCCCTCCCTCCGAGGTTTGCCCTGTATCACACTCACACACTCCCTCCCCCCGCACTGTATCACTCTCACACACTTCCTCACTCATGCTCTATATTAAACTCTATTCCCTGCAGAAGCTCATATGCAAGACACACACACACTATAGAAGTTAACATGGAAGTAACACACACACAAAAAGAGGCTCACACAGATACACAAGTCACATACAATTCCTTCCACTCACTCTTTACCTTACACTACAGCAGAGACCAATGCAGTGTCAATGGCTGGGTCAGACCTGGATGTTGTGCACCGTGTGCACCAGGCAGATCTCCTCTTCTCCAGCCATGTGCAGCAGCAAGCCCTGGCAGCCTGAGTCCCGCATAGCTCCGCCCCCTGGGTCCCATGTAGCCCCGCCCCCTGCCGAGTTCCTTTATTCCCTGTGAGTGCCCGCTGGCCGCTGGCATTTGGAGCCACTCGGTCGGCAGTATGAGTCAATGTACTACTAGTACCAGCTACAGGGGCGGTGCTTCACACTGTCACTGGCAAGCTGCTGTAGCAGGGAAATTTATTTCCTTGCTGCAGTAGCAGCAGCAATGCAGATGCAGTGGGCCTATTGTGATGGGGGGCCTGGAGCTGCAGCTCCACCTGCCCCATTGTTAATCCGGCCCTGCCCCTAGCGGAGGGACAGGTGAGGTCGTGTCCACAGGTAAGTACGGTACAGTACATTATGCAGAAACAATTGCACCTCACATTGTAGAAGCAACCCAGAATGATGTAATTGAACTGAATCCTGTCAGGGTGATCGCAGTCCCCAATGGGAAGACTGACGCTCTGGGAATCACTTCCATCAGGAACATTGCTATGCATTGCCCCTGGTCCCGGACAGAATTGAGGACAATTATGTCTGAATTTCCCGATCCCAGGAAAGATCTAGCCGCATGTCAGAGGTTTATTAGAGAACTTGGTAACGCCACCGAACCCAATAACAAAGATTGGCGGACAGTGCTACGGGCATGTTTGCCCTCCAATATTGACCCTGTGAAATTCATTGCTGACTGTAAATTAGATGCAGAAGTACCTCTCACTGATGAATACAATCAGGAGAACGTAAAACAGATCAATCTGCAATTAGGAGTATATTTCCCAACTGTTGTCAAGTGGAATAAAATCTTCTCCATTAGACAAAAAGAAGGTGAAACTGCTTCTGACTATTTCCATCGAGCACTGCAGGAAATGGCTAGGTACACTGGGGTCGCGGACATTAAGGAAAATGTGCACCATAGGGAGGTAGCAGTGTCCGTATTAATGGACGGTTTAAAGGAAACGTTGAGAACAAGGGTACAAACCACTCAACCAAGTTGGAGAGGTATCTCGGTGGTTGCGTTAAGAGAGTCCGCTATTGAGCATGATCGGAACATCATTAGGCACAGGGAGTCACAGGGGGATAAGCTGATGACAGTAAGTATAAAAGCCCTGACAACAAAGCCACATCAGCCTAAACCCCAGACCCCTGATGGTAAGTCGTATGTGGTAAAATGTTTTAACTTCAGAGGGAAGGACATTACGCACAAAACTGTAATTTTAAAGACCCACATAAGATATCGACCCCCTAGACCAGAACATGACTCACAGTATGACATACGTAATTGGGATCAGGGACCGCAGAGGAGGAATTATGAGCCAGATGCAAGGGAAACCAGGAGGTACCCACCTAAGAGGAACTGGCAAACCTCTGGAAAGTCTCAGCTACCCCCCTCACATATTGTAGCTGCCACCGCGCTGCGGGAGGGTCACAACTTACAATAGGGGTCAGGCCACACCTGTAGTTTGCAGCCAGGGAAGTTGATTGCTAGCCTTGGAAATGAACCCGAGGTTACAGTTGATGTAGCTGGTAGATCACTACCTTTCCTTGTAGATACATGGGCGGCCAGGTCAATTCAACGGTAGGTATGAAAACAACGGGTAAAACAATTTCAGCAATGGGGGTAACAGGAGTAGTGCAACACTATCCTTTAAGTAAACCAGCAGAGATTACGATAGGGCCTTTACAGACTAAGCACTCCTTTTTGCTGGCTGCATCGGCTCCGACTAATCTACTTGGGAGAGTTTTACTGTGCAAGATGAGGTGTGTCATATATTGTACTCCTGAGGGTGTCTTCTTAGATATACCCGAGAACCACGTTCAGGAAGGGCAGGATATGTTAGACACTCCACAAAGGTTAATGTCACACTCTGCTGTTATAGACAGGTGTCCATCCAAGGTAGAGGAAATGATCTCCCAAATACCGGAGTCCCTCTGGACCAAAGATGGACAAGACACTGGATTGATAGCAAATGTAGCTCCTGTAGTGGTGCAAGTAAAAGATGGTAGGATAGCTCCAAAAATCCCACAGTATCCTCTGAAGCCAGAGGTGGAATTAGGAGTGTACCCAGTCATAGAGCGCTTGCTACAACAGGGCATCCTAGTTAGGACGTCCAGCACTGCCAATAGTCCCATCTTCCCTGTGAAAAAGAGTGGGGGGAGGGGTTACAGGCTAGTGCAGGATCTAAGGGGGATAAACAAGATAGTTGAGAGCCAATTCCCCGTAGTGCCAAATCCAGCTGTCATCCTCATGCAAATTCCTCCTACTGCGAAGTTTTTTACTGTCATTGACCTCTGCTCCACTTTCTTTTCGGTCCCCCTGCACCCTGACAGCCAATACTTGTTTGCATTTACATACAGAGGAGTACAGTACACCTGGACTCACTTACCCCAAGGTTTCATTGACAGCCCAAGTATTTTCTCCCAGGCTTTGCATGACTGTTTACAATCCTTTCAACCTGAGAGCGGATCAGTATTAATACAGTATGTAGATGACTTACTGCTGTGTTCTGATTCACTCGAATCGTCCTTGAAAGACACGAAACAGCTTCTGTTTCACCTTTCTAATACGGGACACAAGGTTTCAAAGGATAAGTTACAGTTGTGCCAGACCAAAGTGAAATACTTGGGACATTGCTTAACACAAGGACTGAGACACCTCACCGCTGATAGAATACAGGCGATTCGCGACATGAATCTGCCACAAACCCAGCAACAGATCCGCACTTTCCTAGGAATGTGTGGGTACTGCCAAAACCGGATCCCAGGGTTCTCCATACTAGCTTTACCTTTGCAAGAGATGGTCTCGTCAAACAAACCAGATCGGATTTCGCACACAGATGAGTCTGAACTGACATTTGAGAGACTCAAACAGTGCCTATCACAGGCGCCTGCATTAGGTATGCCAGATTATGGGAAACCCTTTGAATTGTACGGTACGGAGAGTGCTGGGTGTGCGGCAGGTGTTTTAACCCAGAGACATGGTGATGCCAGCAGGCCGGTAGCCTACTACAGCGCTCAGCTAGACACCGTAGCACGATCTCTCCCCACATGCTTGCGAAGTGTTGCAGCGATAGCATTGCTAGTGAGTAAAAGCGAGGACGTAGTGTTGGGACATAGCCTGACCATCCATACACCTCATGCAGTGTCAGCCTTACTGAATTCAGCCCAAACCAGACACGTCTCATCAGCACGGTTTACAAGGTGGGAATTAGCACTAATGGCCCCTGTAAACATCACCATAAGGAGATGCAGCGCACTAAATCCTGCAACGTATCTCCCAGGTGTGCCTGGACAGGCACAAAGGGTGGGGGATGAGAGTGATGGTGAAGGAGGATTTAGTATAGACACTGACACACATGATTGTATGGAATATTTGAACCAAACTTTCACTGCGAGGCCCGACATTAGTGACAACCCACTGAAAGGCGTAGATTTTACTTTTTACACTGACGGTAGTTGCCATAGACAGACGGACTCGGGAGACTTGTGTACTGGATACGCAGTCGTAGATGACAAAGGTATCATAGAAGCGGAACCCCTGGGCCCACCACACTCAGCACAAGTTGCTGAGCTGGTCGCCCTAACCAGAGCGTGTGAATTGGCTAAGGGTAAGTCAGACAATATCTACACGGATTCTAGGTATGCCTTTGGAGTAGTGCATGATTTCGGGGCCCTATGGCGCCTCAGAAATTTCATGACGGCAGCTGGCACACCCGTGGCGCATGCGACCCACATCAAAAGACTTCTAACAGCGATACAGGAACCTGACAGAGTGGCTGTTATCAAGTGCAAAGCCCACACTTACAGCTAAGACCCAGTGTCACTTGGTAACAGCCGGGCAGACGAAGCTGCTAAATCAGCAGCCAGCACCCCCATACAGACAGACATCACACAACTGATGGTATTCAATACCGTCAACACACAAAAATTGAGTGAAATGCAAAATTTGTGTTCTCCACAGGAAAAGGCAGTCTGGAGGTCAAAAGGGTATGGCCAGGAGTCCTCAGGACTCTGGAAAGATGGACAGGGTAAGCCAGTGGCTCCCAGATCATACCTTCCAAGTTTAGCTGAGGCGGAACATGGTCTGACTCATCTAGGCAAAGAAGGTATGTGCAAGCTGGTGAGAGCCTACTGGTGTGCGCCAGGATTCTCTTCTCATGCGGGTAAAAGGGCAATTACATGTCTTACCTGCTTGAGGAAGAATATTGGAAAGTCAATACCAACAGAACCATCCCATATCCCGCCAACAGACGGCCCTTTTCAGGTAATACAAATTGATTTCATACAATTGCCACCCTGCAGAAATTTAAAGTACGTGTTGGTTTGTATTGATGTGTTTTCAAATTGGGTAGAAGCATTCCCCGCTGCCACAAATACTGCTACATTCACTGCAAAGAAGATCGTGCAGGAATTTGTGTGCAGATATGGTATCCCTAGGATAATTGAAAGTGATAGGGGTACCCATTTTACAGGTGTAGTCTTTCAGGTTATGTGTAAATTAATGGGAATTAATAGTAAGCTGCATACTCCGTACCGCCCACAGGCGAGTGCAAAAGTGGAAAGAGTAAACAGCACTATTAAGAACAAGTTGAGCAAAGTGATGGCTGAAACTGGATTGTTGTGGCCAGAAGCTTTGCCACTTGTACTGTACAGCATCAGAACCACTCCCAGGTCCCCCCTTAACCTATCACCCTTTGAGATTCTTTCTGGTTGACAACCCCATGTAATGATTGACCCCCAGGATGATTTGAAATGCAATAATGAAGTGACTATGAAATATCTGGTTAAGATGAGCAAGCAGTTGAGGAATCAAAACAGCGATCTAAAGCTAGTGATTCCTGATCTGCCAGACAGTAATTGTCATGACATTGAACCTGGGGATTATGTAATGATTCGAAATTTTCTACGCTCAGGTTGCCTTATTGACCGGTGGGAAGGACCGTACCAAGTCTTACTAACCAGTACGACAGCATTGAAGGTTGCCGAGAGAGAGACTTGGGTCCACTCATCCCACTGTAAGAAGGTCGCTGACCCAGAGAAAGCCCGTGACAAAGAGCAGAGTGTGGAGGAAATCGTATCGCTGGAGTGCTTGTTCCGGGAAGGTTGAGTGGCAGGACTGTTGTCACGGCACCTGAGCACAGAGAAATACAAGACCAGAGGCGGTTGTCGCACCAAATTTCTTCTTCCTTTTTATTATTTTCTCCATCTCCCATAACCCTCCTTTCCCCCCCTTCCTCGATCCTTTTTCTCCCCCCCTAGCAAGATGGACTTACCCCAAGAGACTGCATTCCAGGTTTTCCTGTTGACCCTGTTGTTGACCAGAGCAGTCTGTTTCGGTGAGAGTACCAGAGAGGTCGAGAAAGGATATGGAATGGGTTCTGATGGCAAGGACGGATTGATAGAATTCCAAGAGCAACACATTCACCGAGCAAAGGCGAGTATCAGAAAACGATCTGATAATCATGAAACTAGGAGGCATTGTGAAGGGTTGTTGGCTGAGGAAAATTGTATTTGTAGAAACTGTGAAAACATAGTTGAGGACGGTTGCATCCAGAGATGTCAGTCCAGCCTTAATATCAACATGGACCGTCATCCATTGAGCGACTATCACTCATTAGTGGGTAAGGTTTTAAACCAAACAGAATGCTGGGTGTGCTCACAAGTACCTCAAGGTCAGAGCAAGTCAGGACTAGTACCATATCCCTTAACAATAGATGAGGTACTTGAATTAAGGGGTGGGAGACCGGTGGACAAGAAATTTAATATTTCTAGGCCCCCTAGTTTGAAGCTCCACCAATATCATGTGGATAAATCCTTAGTATGTTTCAACATTTCCAATCCCCGAAAGCCGGGAAATTGGGAAGTGACATGGAATAACCAAACCATGGCATTTTCACACAGAGCCGATAGAATGCCTGTAGACTCAGAACTTATACGCCAAATAGCCGACGGTGGGAGGTATTTTCGGTACAGGTATACTCTAGGAAGTAGGACCATGCGGGTTGGAGAAGTATCACCAGGGTACTGTGCGCATATCATACAAATTGATACGTGTACTGAACAGATGAGAGAGTTAGGGATAGGATTTTTCACCTGGAAGGTTTGCAATATGGTAATGTCATATTCTGTACCATATGTTCTCCCCGATGATGCATATTTCATATGCGGGAGGAAGGCGTATAAGTGGCTTGCCCCAAACTCAGAGGGATTGTGTTACATTGGAAGAGTGTTGCCAGAAGTAATTACCATAACCCATAATAAGATGAAAGACGTTCACCGCAATGCTCAAGCTCCTTACACTAACACTCACTACGAACACATCGTTAAGAGACACCTTATAGATAGGACAGAGCACGTAGCCTCTGATTTGATCCACGAATCCACCGGGATTCAATTCCTACTCGCGTTAGATATCACACATACTGCCAGAGGAATTATAAATTTTAGGTATATTCATGCGCTAGCGAACCTGATAGACAATATCACCGAGATGTATGATGACGCCTTCAGATATACTGGGAGGGAATTGCAAGCTTACAAAACGGAACTGATCCAGCACAGGATGGTGTTATGCACACCAGTGCCTGCAGGAATGTACTGGTGTCTGAACGGAGAGGGATGCAAAACAAATGAACTCACAGACAGACTGGGGAATATGACAGTACGTACACAGAAGGTGATAGGGTAACAAAATAAACACAAAGTGAACAGAGAAGCTCAGAGGCTAAGAAACTGGGTGTCTCCCTAGTATTGGGAATGCTCAGATGGAAAGAAGCGAGATGTTGTGTTTTAATACGTAGAGAACCCAAATGCTGTTGCTAAGGGCAACAGCAAAACCCTAAAGGGTTACCAACGGGTGTGGCAGTAAACTCCTTGGTCAGAGATGGAATAATAGACACAAGGAGAGTCTCCACAATCCTAGTCCTCACTTGCAGTGCACTGGTTCAGCTTACTGCCACTAAACTGACACCTGAACACCTTGCACAGTGAGAAAGGATTTTTGCAGGCAAGTCTGAGAATACAGCCGCAAACTTGCTAAGTTCACAGAGTAGCAAAAGAACCCCAGCAAGTTAAACGACTGACTCCAGTCTTACTACTAGGTCTGGATTGGCAGAGTGTAGTACCAAATCCCAAGGCCTATTTGCAGTAAGCAACAAACAAATACAAAGTTACACAGTACTGGCTAACTTTCAGGAACTGACTAACCAACAAAGATTCAGCAGCATCTGCTTAACCTGAGAAGAGGGTTTATATAGCAGGTGCTGTCCACTCCCCACTCAGACCTCACAGACTGTGAGCACAAAAACCAGCACCGGTTCCCCTGCCGTGCACAAAGCCTGTAACCACTGCACAGCAAAAGACCCGAACCGGAGTATCAGCTGCGCTCAGGTTACTCCGCTAGCATTTGTCTCCCGGTTGCCATGACGACGTGGCAGCACAGGGCAGGAGACCCTAACAGTACCCCCCCTCTGACGAGGGGTCAAAGAACCCCTACCACCGGGTTTATCGGGGAACTGCGAGAAGAAAGAGCGTATCAGTCTGGGGGCATGAAGCTCACAACTGCGCACCCACGACCGCTCCTCCGGGCCATACCCCTTCCAGTGCACCAAAAATGACAGCCGACCCCGAACCATCTTGGAGTCAAGAATCCTTTCAACAACAAACTCCCTCTGGCCACGTATCAGAAGAGGAGAAGGTCTTCCACTGGAAGAAGGATTACTAATCGCCCGTTTTAAAAGGGAACAATGAAATGTTTTATTGATACCCAAAGAACGGGGCAGATCTAACTGAAATGCCACCGGATTGATAACCCTAGTGATCTTATAAGGGCCGATGAACCGGGGGCCTAACTTATGAGATGGCTGTCTCAACTTCAAATTCTTGGTAGACAACCAGACGAAGTCTCCTAATTTGAAGCTGCAGGGTCTTTTCCGCTTATCAAAAACCCTTTTGGTCACTAATGACACAGACACAAGGGCTTTCTTCACTTTCCTCCAAATACCCCTAAGGACCGAAACCACAGAGGAACCACCAGGCGTGGAGTCCAGGGGGTCAAAAGAATTGGCCTTAGGATGATGCCCATACACACAAAGGAAGGGAGAGATCCCTGTAGCAGAGTGAGCCGCGTTGTTATAGGCAAACTCCGCCATGGACAGATGAGCAACCCAGTCAGTCTGACACTTGGAGACATAACACCTGAGGAACTGCTCCAAGGACTGGTTCACCCTTTCAGTCTGCCCATTAGACTGCGGATGGTAGCCTGACGACAAGCTGACAGAAATCTGGAGATCGGAACAAAATGCCCTCCAGAATTTGGCCACAAACTGGGATCCGCGGTCAGAGACCACATCAAGTGGCAACCCGTGGAGGCGCACAACATGCAGCATAAATAATTCAGACAGGCGTCTGGCCGATGGCAGCCCAACCAGTGGAACGAAGTGCGCCATCTTCGAAAACCTGTCAATGACAACCCAGATGGCTGTCATCCCCGAGGATTTGGGCAAGTCCAACACAAAATCCATGGAAATGTGGGTCCATGGCTTAGATGGAATAGAGAGTGGATGTAATGGGCCAACAGGAACCCCTCTAGGAGTCTTATTTCGGGCACAGATGTCACATGCCCGAACCCACTGATCCACATCCTTAGCCACAGAGGGCCACCACACCGCCCTAGATAGCAACTCCCGAGTTCTGGCAATACCCGGGTGACCTGCCGACTTCTTGGCATGGAATTCCAGGAACACTCGCTGTCTTAACCTAGGAGGCACAAACAAAAGACCTACCGGAAGGTCTGGAGGAGCCTGCTTCTGTGCTCTAAGGACTAATGACTAGAAGTCCTGGGTAATGCCCACTTTAATACATGATGGGGACACAATGGGCAATGGCTCCTCGGTGGTCTCCTGGATTGGAGCAAAACTCCGCGAGAGCGCATCAGCCTTGATGTTTTTGACCCAGGGCGATATGTTATCAAAAAATTAAAGCGAGCAAAAAACAAAGCCCATCGTGCCTGCCTGGCATTGAGACGCTTCGCTGACTCTAAATATGCCAAATTCTTATGGTCGGTGAGAATTGAGACCACAAACTTAGCCCCCTCAAGCCAGTGTCTCCACTCCTCGAGTGCATCCTTAATAGCCAACAATTCCCGGTTACACACGTCATAATTCATCTCGGCAGGCGAAAATTTACGGGAAAAGTAAGCACAGGCATGAAGGCGATTATCAGACACTCCCATCTGAGAGAGCACTGCCCCAATACCCATCTCAGAGGCATCCACCTCCACCACAAAAGGACGCTCTGGATCTGGGTGTCGCAGCACCTTGGCCGAGACAAATGCCCTTTTGAGACGGGCAAAAGCCGCTTTGGCCTCACAAGACCAGTGAGCAACATCCGCCCCTTTCTTAGTGAGTACCACCAAGGGCGCCACTATAGACGAAAATCCAGCGATAAATCATCTATAAAAATTCGCAAAGCCCAGGAAACGCTGAAGCGCCTTCAAACTAGTGGGCTGCACCCAATCCAGGACTGCCTGTACCTTGGAACCCTCCATTTGGAAACCTTCTGGGGAGATAATATATCCTAGAAATGCGATTTGCTGAACTTCAAATTCGCACTTCTCCAGCTTCGCCCCAAGCCGGTGGTCTCTGAATTTCTGGAGGACTAAGCGTACATGCTTCCGATGTTCCTCCAGGGAATGGGAGAAGATTAGGATGTCATCTAAGTATACAACTAAGAATCTATCCAAATATTCCCTGAGCACATCGTTCATGAAATCCTGGAAGACTGCCGGGGCATTACAGAGCCCAAAAGGCATCACCAAATATTCATAATGCCCTGAGTGGGTATTAAAGGCAGTCTTCCATTCATCCCCCCCTCTTGAGTCCTTTAAATTCCTGGGTATTAACATCTCCAATGACCTGTCTTGGGGTATCCATACACGATGTGTTGTTAAAAAATCTCAACAACGCCTGTTTTTATTGAGGAAAATGCGCATGGCAGGGATACGTAAGGAGATTTTAGTAAACTTTTATTCAGCAATTTTAGAGAGTGTCCTCACATACGGAATTATAGTATGGTTTGGAAACTGTACTGCTATAGAACGTAAGTCCCTTCAGAGAGTGGTTAAAACTGCAAGTAGAGTAATTGGAGTCAGCCTGCCCTGTATTCAGGATATATATGAAAAAAGGCTCCTCACTAAGGTGAAAAGTATTCTGGGAGATCTATCTCATCCAAATGGGGGGATGTTTTCTGTGTTGCCATCTAATAGGCGTTACCGTTCTATTCTTTGTCGGACAAACCGGTTAAGGGGTAGTTTTTTCCCAAAAGCAATAAACATGTTAAACCAGATAGGACCGAGATAAATTGACAATTGGGAATGTCTTGGGTTTAGGAGTGCTCTCTTCGTTCTGTTCTTATGGTCTCTGTATATGCTTGCTTTTTAGTTTCGTTGATTGTTCATTGAACTATTGATGACAATAAAGTATTATTATTATTATTATTATTATTCGGATTAGATTGTACGCACCGCATAGGTCAATCTTAGAAAAAATGGTGGCAGTACGAAGCTGGTCAAACAAGACCGAAATGAGAGGCAGTGGGTATGAGTTTTTAATCGTGATACGGTTCAATTCCCTGAAGTTGATGCAGGGTCGCAACGAACCTTCCTTTTTACCCACGAAGAAGAACCCCGACCCAACTGGGACTGTGAAGGTCTGATAAATCCCTTAGCCAAGTTCTCCTGAATGTACTCTGCCATAGCCTGAGTCTCAGGACGTGACAGGGAGTACAACCTGCTCTTGGGAAGCTTAGCATTCGGCAACAAATCAATGGCACAGTCATAGGGGCGATGGGGAGGTAGTACCTCTGCAACTTTTTTGGAGAACACGTCCGCAAAATCTGCATAACATCCTGGCAATCCTGACAAACTTAGCTGCGAAAGCCTGACTGGAAGGCTCAAGCAACTCCTGAAACAATCAGTACCCCAACTAAGAATCTCCCCAGAGAACCAGTCAAATTGAGGATTGTGGGCCCTTAACCAGGGTAACCCCAACACCAATGGGGCAAAAGTACAGACAGTCACATAAAAGGACAATTTTTCAGAGTGTGTGGCTCCAATAAACAAAGAAATCTGGCTAGTGCAAGAGGTAATTTTACCCTGGGATAATGGTTCCCCGTTTAACCCACAGATCTCAATTTCCGATGCCAAGGGTACTAAGGGAACAGAGTGTTTCAGGGCGAATTGGCGATCCATAAAAACCCCGTCGGCCCCACTGTCCACAAAGGCCTCAGTCTTGACAGTTTGACCGAGGATCTTCAAGGTCACCGGAATGATAAAAGTCTACTTGGGAAATTCTGACTTCTGGCCTGACAGGATATTTCCCATCACCCTCAGGCCCTGAAGTTTTCTGGCTTTTCTGGGCATGATACTACCACATGACCTTTATTCCCACAGTACAAACACAACCCCTGCTGTCTCCTCCGCGTCTTCTCACGCGAGGAGAGGCGGGTAGCCCCAATCTGCATAGGCTCCTCGGAAAATTCCTCAGAGTCTGAGGTTCCCTTGGGAAAGAAGGAAACCTCGGTCTCCCTTTCAAGCCTACGCTTTCTCAGCCGTCTATCCACCCGGATGGATAACTGCATGAGCTGATCCAAGCTATCAGGCAAGGGATATTGTACCAGTTGGTCTTTTATCTGGTTAGAAAGACCTCTTCGGTACTGGTGTCTCAGGGCTGGGTCATTCCACTGGGTATCATGGGCCAACCTCCGAAACTCCGTACAGTAAACCTCAACTGGCCTTCGCCCTTGCTTAAGGATCGAAATCTGAGCCTCGGCTGAGGCCGTCTTGTCAGGGTCATCATACAACATGCCCAGTGCCGTAAAAAAAGCATCAACACTTTTAAGCGACGGACAGTCAGGCTGCAACCCATATGCCCAGACCTGTGGGTCTCCTTGTAGCAAGGAAATCCCTATGCCCACCCGCTGAATCTCAGACCCAGAAGACTGAGGCCTAAGCTGGAAATATAGCTTGCAGCTCTCCTTGAAACAAAAGAACTGCGAGCGATCTCCAGAAAAACGATCCGGGAGATTTACTTTCGGCTCCTTAACCCCTGAAGGTGCTGCTGCTGCGGGAACTCCGCCAGCGGCCTGGGAGGTGTGAATTTTAATGGACAAATCATTAAATTGTCGAGTCAAGACCTGCACCTGATCGACCACCTGTTGCAAAGTATTTTGAGGGGTATGCTCCATATTCCCACAAAATTTCAACAGGAGTATTGTGCTGCTGAATATGTTATGCACACCAGTGCCTGCAGGAATGTACTGGTGTCTGAACGGAGAGGGATGCAAAACAAATGAACTCACAGACAGACTGGGGAATATGACATTACGTACACAGAAGGTGATAGGGTAACAAAATAAACACAAAGTGAACAGAGTAGCCCAGAGGCTAAGAAACTGGGTGTTTCCCTAGTATTAGGAATGCTCAGGTGGAAAGAAGCGAGATGTTGTGTTTTAATACGTAGAGAACCCAAATGCTGTTGCTAAGGGCAACAGCAAAACCCTAAAGGGTTACCAACGGGTGTGGCAGTAAACTCCTTGGTCAGAGATGGAATAATAGACACAAGGAGAGTCTCCACAATCCTAGTCCTCACTTGCAGTGCACTGGTTCAGCTTACTGCCACTAAACTGACACCTGAACACCTTGCACAGTGAGAAAGGATTTTTGCAGGCAAGTCTGAGAATACAGCCGCAAACTTGCTAAGTTCACAGAGTAGCAAAAGAACCCCAGCAAGTTAAACGACTGACTCCAGTCTTACTGCTAGGTCTGGATTGGCAGAGTGTAGTACCAAATCCCAAGGCCTATTTGCAGTAAGCAACAAACAAATACAAAGTTACACAGTACTGGCTAACTTTCAGGAACTGACTAACCAACAAAGATTCATTAGCATCTGCTTAACCTGAGAAGAGTGTTTATATAGCAGGTGCTGTCCACGCCCCACTCAGACCTCACAGACTGTGAGCACAAAAACCAGCACCAGATCCCCTGCCGTGCACAAAGCCTGTAACCACTGCACAGCAAAAGACCCGAACCGGAGTATCAGCTGCGCTCAGGTTACTCCGCTAGCACTTGTCTCCCGGTTGCCATGACGACGTGGCAGCACAGGGCAGGAGACCCTAACAGATGGTTCTCAATTACATCACAGCGGTGACAGGCGGGTATTGTGTCACCCTAGCAACTCAGTATGGTGTGAAGTGCTGCACGTACATTACAAACAGCACTGATGACCCAACCGAGGTCATAGATCAAAAGATGGACGATATCTTGCAGTTGAAATGGGAGTTCCGAAGAAGACACAACCTTACCCTTACTGCTGTGAGTAATGAACTAACCGGCTGGGTCTCATAGTTGAACCCACGCAATTGGTTCTCTGGTTTAGGAGAATGGGCTCAAAATGTTATCGTGAATGTAGGAAAGTTTCTCCTTTGTATCCTGGGAGTCGTCGTAATGATTGGCTTGATATTTAGATGTGTTCAGATTTTAATGCAGTGCAAGCGCAGTACCAAAGTGATGAGTTTGAGGAGCAGGGGCATTGTTACACAAACTGGTTTAATTTATGACCCATCAATTGAGACAATGTTGTGATAAGACGTGATTCCACGGTCCGTTTCTTTCACCCGTTTCTCCTTTGTTTTTCTCCCAAGCAAAAATACATCCATTCGGAAGTAGACTACAGACATTGATGGACAAGACTACAGACTTTGATGGACATTTCTACAGACTTTTAAGGACATTCTAAAGACTTTGATAGACACTTTAAAGACTTTTAAAGACTTTTTATGGACACTTGAAAGACTTTGATTATCACCCACAGCAAGGATACACCCATCCGGACAAGACTTCAACCAACACCCAAGGACAATTGCACACATTATTATGTGAATGTATTTGTGATATGTTTCTTATCTTCATCTCTACAACCTTCAGGTAGTGACACACATAGTCGACAGGTGATATATATATATACACATATTAGCATTCACATGTTTTTTCCCCTCCATGTATCATCAACTAAATGTGCACCCCATTTGTTGGAACAAGAAGCTGAAAAGAGCTCGGTAGTGCTTGTTGGCCCACTTACAGACCCTTAATACGGGATAAGAAGGATTTAATGTATACTTCGCAATACCTCGAAGCTTATCTAGAACATGTACGGCACGATGATACATGCCCCTCAGACATGAATTTCATACATACATGCTTTTACTATCCCACTAGGTCATACATTTCCCGCCTACTCCTCTCCTCCTACCACCCAATCATTTATAGATATTGTAATGTATATTTTTCTGGTTAAATGTTCCGATAGTGGCAGTTATTGTTGACTGCCAAAGGGTGGACTGTCAAAGTCAAAAAATATCATAATACATATGTCCTGTACTAACCCCATGCACATGCCCGCTGCTCGTGCACTCAGTCCGCCGTACGTGCACATATCCGCAAGTTGCGTAAGATCGCTCCGGCGATCGTGCGCATGATATGGGTATTTACGGCGGAGTTTGTGAGCGTGTAGCGTGTTATTAGAAGAACATAGCATATTTAACCCAAATAGCGTATATTGTAGATATAGTTCCCCTAGACCATGACAGCGAGTATTATTAGTTTAAACAGTTCCTGGACAGAGAGATTCCTCTTTGCATGATAGGAAGGGTCAGATAAAGGTTGGAAGGTGATGTCTAGTATCCAGCTGTAGGGTATTTTGAGGGTAACATTCCGGTGTTAGTTAGAGAAAGATCGCTTGCTCCTGCGTATAGTTATGTACAAAAGTAGATTATGAACATTAACTGTATTTACTGTAAATTACATATGCGGCGGGAATCCAGAGGATACCACCCACAAGAGCAGTTGGAAGAGACATCGCCCACCTTTTCAAATCCACCTATGACCTTTGCTGTAATGTGGAGACATATCTCTGTGTCCAATGAACAATGAGATTACAGTGACCATTGTATTGTGTATGCATGTTGTGTATATAAGGACCATTGTTGCCTGGCCGGTCAGATGACTCTAAACGCTATCTGCATGACGAACGGAGGACCGAATTCGGGTTGCGCTTGCGAATATTCTCACGTACGTACATTCTCTGTAGCCATTGTTTCTGTTTAGATTTACTTGTTAGCCTGTAGTGTATAAACTGTACTGTTTTACCTTTTTGGAATCAATCCACAGTGGCCTTAGAACCCTGTGGTTTAAACTGCAAACAGTGTTGTGTTTTCACTTTCCTGCCAGGGCTTTAAAGTAGATTTATCTGTTTAAGGTGTATAAGCATTGTTAAGGTGTACGCACTGCGGATACTTTGTATCGCCAGCGCTACTTAACGTTTAAAGGTATTAACATCGCTGCAGTACATTGCTGCCAAAGGTTTAAAGTATAAGCATAGCATTACATTGTATCATTAACAAGGTTTAAAGGTCACCAATTGTGTGTGCGCTCGCTGTGTGTATTCCGTACACTCAGCGCAGCGTGCGTACGTCACGTGCATACCACGTGCAGGACTCTGTACGCAAATAGCGTACAAAGTGCGTAGCACGTGCACGTGGTCTAGCGGCCATAGCGGCTCAACGGTAATAGTGTACAAAGGGGTATAGCTTTGCGGTCTATGATAATAACGACATCATCACAACATACATACCGTAAGTCCCACCTGCATTATACAGATTATGTATACATAATAGATCCCACTGTTAAATGAATACCAAGTCCCCCCTACTTTATATGACACCCTTTGCACATACCTTTAATTCCCCCTTGGGTAATAAAAACATCATTATGTATTGTATATATATATATATATATATATATATATTAAACCATATAAATGTATATAGACTAATATATGTGTCTACAGTTGTACTACATACCCGCGGTTGGCCACACTGCAGGGATGGAGACTGGGCCATTCTGATATGGCATTATATAAGATGATCTTTTAGGAAGTACTTTCATGCTTGCTGACTACCATAAAATGTTAGAGAGCTGTAGAGAGCAATGGATTGCTCTTAACAGTGCAATACTGTGGGAGCTGGGTACTAATTAACGGAGAAGATAATTGCATTATTTTTTCTGATAACCCTTTGCTGAATAGCGAAATACAAAAAAAAATGTAGAAACACTCGTTTTTTAAGTGGAACTTTGATTGCGGAGTAGAGCCTTTGTTTTCATGAAAGGCTGTACCTAGGGAAAACCACCCAGGGCGCAAAGTTTAAAGTAGGTGCAGGGAAATTAATATTGGGGGTAATTCCAAGTTGATCGCAGCAGGAATTTTTTTAGCAGTTGGGCAAAACCATGTGCACTGCAGGGGAGGCAGATATAACATGTGCAGAAAGAGTTAGATTTGGGAGGGTTATTTTATTTCTGTGCAGGGTAAATACTGGCTGCTTTATTTTTACATTGCAAATTAGATTGCAGATTGAACACACCACATCCAAATCTAACTCTCTCTGCACATGTTAAATCTGCCTCCCCTGCAGTGCACATGGTTTTGCCCAACTGCTAACAAAATTCCTGCTGCGATCAACTTGGAATTACCCCCATTATACAGTAGGTTAATTTGAGAGCAAAAGGGCATCCTGTTTCTGTTTTTCCCCAGTCACAAACTCCTGAACTGCAGCAATTTTATTTTAAACTTCCATAACTGGTAGTTAGTAAGAAACGCTAGAGTGACATTTTCTAAAGCACTTTTTATAGTCATTTTTCCTTTGTTCTTGCTTTAACTGACCTGATTTTTCCCTTTACTGGTTATTTGCTCTAATACTGGATTCTGCGCTGGACTATAGCTCTGGGCCCGCAACCTGACTTGTACGGTCTATATAGAACTAAGCACTTAATACTGTACATGTAAATAGCAAAGACTTTTGGGATGATTTAAGAGGTTTTGGAAATGGCAACATAGAAAAAAGGGAATACTCTTATTGTGAATTATGTATGAGACAAATGAGTTTCTCCAGCAAAAAAATAAAACAAATCTGCTCACATGAAGTCAATGTCAAATCATTAAACACAGGCCAGCAGTTTTGTGTATCTTGATGAATTGAAGGGATGATTTTACATTTAAGATTCCAGAGGCTTCATCACACAGGTAATAGATTTTTGGGCCCCTTTCAAAATTTGCCATGGGACCAAACAGTTCTAATAATGCCCCTGCCTCCACTTCTTTCCTACCTGCTCTTCTAGCTTTAACTATCTGGTGCTGGTAATGGGTATGAAATTCCGGCAGTCTGGATCCCAACAGAAGTCCGACAGCAGGATCCTGATGGATTCCGGCCGGGTAAGTATTTCATCCTACCACTATCCCTAACCCTAACATCCACATAACCCTCCCACTAGTACCTAACCCCAACCCATGTACTTACCTCCAGGATCCTAGGGGATTCTGACTGTCGGGATCCCACTGTTGGTCTTCTGTCTGGATCCTGACTCTTAGTATTTTGACGGAATCCTGTCTTAATGTCTGCTCCAATGAAATATGGAATTCTGGTTCCATTTTATGAAAAATAGATATGTAATGTTTCACCGCTAGTATATGGTGGTATTTTTGGGTTCTCTCGTCGGTTATGAGCTTATATGTTGGCATTGCCCTCATATGTATGATGGCAACAGGCAGTTATACTGGCCATGTAAATATTTATGGGCCTGATTCAAGTTAGTACGAACTATCCCAGTTGTGGGGGTTCTATTCATACGCAGGACCTGTTCTGCGTATTTGCAGAACGAGTCCTGCATGATCGTCCTTGTGCACTGATGCAGCACTCGGAGGTGCTGGCAGGAGGCGTCTTTTCTATACAGATGCCTCATGCTTTATTTGTATATTAGTGGTATGGTATTGCACGATAATCCACAAATGTCACTAACAACCAGGGCTGGCACAGAAATCTTGTGGTCCAGTACACTTTTATGTTTTTGGGGCCCCCATCCCTCCCTGAAAGTTACAGGTCATTTGCCCATCAGCTCATTACCCCCTCTCCAAATCCATCCCCATGTGTCTTTCCAGTCTCATTTCCCTTTTCTGTCTCTCACTATCACTAGCCTCATTCTCCTCCGTCTCTCCAGCCTTATCCTTCTCTCTGTGCAACAATGCACCAGCACCCGCCATCACTGTTTCTTTGGGCACCAGTATCCCAATCTCATCACTGTGGCATAAATGTTGTTATTGTTTATTTTTAAAGGTTTATATCGTCCAGAGTTTATGGGGTAATATTGGTGAACGATGCGCGCTCCCACACGTCATTCAGTGAAAACCAATATTGAGCTGGAATGCAGCTCAACCAGTCAATGTCGGGCTGAGCTGAATGTCCAGGAATGTCAGCTGTAACATCACTGATCATTATCATTGAACAATAACGTTCAGAGGCCCTCATTCCGAGTTGTTCGCTCGCTAGCTGCTTTTAGCAGCATTGCACACGCTAGGCCGCCGCCCTCTGGGAGTGTATCTTAGCTTAGCAGAATAGCGAACGAAAGATTAGCAGAACTGCTACTAAATAATTCCTTGCAGTTTCTGAGTAGCTCCAGACCTACTCCTAGATTGCGATCAGCTCGGTCCGTTTAACTCCTGGTTTGACGTCACAAACACGCCCTGCGTTCGGCCAGCCACTCCCCAGTTTCTCCAGACACTCCCGCGTTTTTCCCTGACACGCCTGCATTCTTTAGCACCCTCCCAGAAAACGCTCCGTTTCCACCCAGAAACGCCCCTTTCCTGTCAATCACTCACCGATCAGCAGTGCGACTGAAAAGCGCCGCACGAACAACAGCAAAACTGCTACGATTTAGTTAAATAACTAAGCGCATGCGCGCTGCATACCATGCGCATGCGCATTTAGCAACAAATCGCAGCATAGCGAAAATCGTCAACGAGCGAACAACTCGGAATGACCACCAGTGTGTACATGCTATATCGGGCGATTCTCCATGATGCAAGGGATACAAATTCAAACAACATACTCCAAAATACCAAGATTTTAGTGGGTCTTCTCTTAAGTTATAGGGTAAGGTATTGCTACTAAGCTATTAAGTTTTCATATAACAACAATTTCTTAACAGATCAGTTTAAAAGGGAAAAAAATTAAAAGCGTGTGATGCACAGGACTTTATGTTCACTTTCTGGAGAATCACCCTATCATTGAACGCTATATCCAGAGGCGGATTTAGACCTCAGGGGGCCCTAAGCAAAACACAGATTTGGGGCCCCCTGTTACTCAAAAGGTATGCGGTTACAATACCGCCCATCTGGATCCCGGCTGTCCCAATACCGATGCCGGGATCTCGACAGGGGTACTATACCGCTGGCGGAATACCGGTGAAGTAGGTGATTCTCCCTCTGTGGGTGTCCATAGCACCCATAGAGGGAGAATAGAACCTGTGGCAAGCAAAGCTGCTGGCATTCTGGCACATGCAATGCCGATGTCGATATACTGACATTCGGCCGGTATGACATACCGATCCCCCGCAAACAATTCCTAACACTATATTTTCATTCCTGACTTATTCCCCTTACATCCCCGCCTCACTAACAGCGGCACATCCTGCCTCACTGACAGCAGCACATTCCCACCTCACTGACAGCGGCACATCACACCTCACTAACAACGGCACATCCCGCCTCACTGACAGTGGCACATCCCCTCCTCACTGACAGCAGTGCATCCCTGCCTCACTAAACACGGCACATCCCTGCCTCACTGACAGCAGCACATCACATCTCACTGACAGCAGCACATCACACCTCACTGACAGCGGCACATCCCGCCTCACTGACAGCGGGACATCACACCTCACTATCAACAGCACATCCCGCCTCACTGACAGTGGCACATCCCCTCCTCACTGACAGCAGTGCATCCCTGCCTCACTAAAAGCGGCACATCCCTGCCTCAATGACAGCAGCACATCACATCTCACTGACAGCGGCACATCACACCCTCACTGACAGCGGCACATCCCGCCTCACTGACAGCAGCACATCACACCTCACTGACAGCGGCACATACCCGCCTCACTGACAGCGGCACGTCCTGCCTCACTGACAGCGGCACATCCTGCCTCACTGACAGCGGGACATCACACCTCACTATCAACGGCACATCCCGCCTCACTGACAGTGGCACATCCCCTCCTCACTGACAGCAGTGCATCCCTGCCTCACTAAAAGCGGCACATCCCTGCCTCAATGATAGCAGCACATCACATCTCACTGACAGCGGCACATCACACCCTCACTGACAGCAGCACATCACACCCTCACTGACAGCAGCACATCACACCTCACTGACAGCGGCACATACCCGCCTCACTGACAGCGGCACGTCCTGCCTCACTGACAGCGGCACTTCACACCCTCACTGACAGCAGCACATCACACCCTCACTGACAGCAGCACATCACACCCTCACTGACAGCAGCACATCACACCTCACTGACAGCGGCACATACCCGCCTCACTGACAGCGGCACATCCCGCCTCACTAATAGCGGCACATCACACCTCACTGACAGCAGCACATCACACCTCACTGACAGCGGCACATCCCCTCCTCACTGACGGCGGCACATACCCGCCTCACTGACAGCGGCACATCCTGCCTCACTGACAGCAGCACATCACACCTCACTGACCGCAGCACATCACACCCTCACTGACAGCAGCACATCACACCCTCACTGACAGCAGCACATCACACCTCACTGACAGCGGCACATCACACCTCACTGACAGCGGCACATCCCCTCCTCACTGACAGCGGCACATACCCGCCTCACTGACAGCGGCACATCCTGCCTCACTGACAGCAGCACATCACACCTCACTGACCGCAGCACATCACACCCTCACTGACAGCAGCACATCACACCCTCACTGACAGCAGCACATCACACCTCACTGACAGCGGCACATCACACCTCACTGACAGCGGCACGTCCTGCCTCACTGACAGCGGCACATCCTGCCTCACTGACAGCGGGACATCACACCTCACTATCAACGGCACATCCCGCCTCACTGACAGTGGCACATCACACCTCACTGACATTCCCGCTTCACTGACAGCAGCACATCCCCTCCTCACTGACAGCAGTGCATCCCTGCCTCACTAAATGCGGCACATCCCTGCCTCACTGACAGCAGCACATCACATCTCACTGACAGCGGCACATCACACCTCACTGACAGCGGCACATCCTGCCTCACTGACAGTGGCACATCCCCTCCTCACTGACAGCGGCACATCCCGCCTCACTGACAGCGGCACACCCCGCCTCACTGACAGCGGCACATCCCACCTCACTGACAGCGGCACATCACACCCTCACTGACAGTGGCACATCACACCTCACTAACCGTGGCACATCCTGCCTCACTGACAGCAGCACATCACACCCTCACTGACAGCGGCACATCCCACCTCACTGACAGCGGCACATCACACCCTCACTGACAGTGGCACATCACACCTCACTAACCGTGGCACATCCCGCCTCACTGACAGCAGCACATCACACCCTCACTGACAGCGGCACATCCCACCTCACTGACAGCGGCACATCACACCCTCACTGACAGTGGCACATCACACCTCACTAACCGTGGCACATCCCACCTCACTGACAGCGGCACATCACACCCTCACTGACAGTGGCACATCACACCTCACTAACCGTGGCACATCAATGCCTCACTGACAGCAGCACATCACACCCTCACTGATAGCAGCACATCACACCTCACTGACCGCGACACATCACACCCTCACTGACAGTGGCACATCACACCTCACTAACCGTGGCACATCCCGCCTCACTGACAGCAGCACATCACACCCTCACTGACAGCGGCACATCCCACCTCACTGACAGCGGCACATCACACCCTCACTGACAGTGGCACATCACACCTCACTAACCGTGGCACATCCCACCTCACTGACAGCGGCACATCACACCCTCACTGACAGTGGCACATCACACCTCACTAACCGTGGCACATCAATGCCTCACTGACAGCAGCACATCACACCCTCACTGATAGCAGCACATCACACCTCACTGACCGCGACACATCACACCCTCACTGACAGTGGCACATCACACCTCACTAACCGTGGCACATCCCTGCCTCTCTGACAGCAGCACATCACACCCTCACTGACAGCGGCACATCATACCTCACTGACAGCAGCACATCATACCTCACTGATAGCGGCACATACCTGCCTCACTGACAGCGGCACATCCCGCTTCAGTGACAGCTGCACATCCCGCCTCAGTGACAGCGGCACATCCCGCCTCAGTGACAGAGGCACATCCCGTCTCAGTGACAGTGACACATCACACCTCACTGACAGCATCACATCCCGCCTCACTGAGAGCGGCACATCACACCTCACTGACAGCAGCACATCCCGCCTCACTGATAGCGACACATTACTGCAGATACCTCACCTACCATACCCCCCCTTCCCTCCCCAACCCCCCACACAATGATTGTGGAGCTATATTGCTCTACGGCAATGGCAGCACTGGCAGGTATCTCAACTCCCATACCCCCTTCCCCCCACCCCTCCCCCTTAATCAGTCACACACAGTTTGTGGAGCTCTGTAGCTCCAAACTGTAATAGCAGGCCCCCTCACCTCCACCCATACACCCCCCAACCGACACCATCGACAAGCCCAATCTCCCCTCCCCCTCCTAACAAATACCCCCCCCCCCCCTCCCCACCCCCCTTCCTCGTATTCTCGTAGCTGCTTGTCAGATCAAGAAAACAGCTAGAACCTGATTGATGTGTAAAGGATCACAGGTCTTGGAGAACAGTCACTTGACCATTAAGAGTCACTGTTAGGATGACTCACCCACAGCTGTTAAAGTAGTTGCTTGTTAGTTTTGGTGGCCACAGTTCCTTTAAGCAGGGCAACAATGGGCCTAATTCAGACCTGACCGTTCCTCTGCAAATTTGCATAGGTTTGCGAACGTATAGTCACCGTCCAGACAGAATGAAAAACAGCCCCGTGCAAGTCTGCGTACGCCGTGCGAAAAGCTTTGCATACGCCGGTCAGCTGTAAATCTGTTCGCAGCTCACCACAGAATGATTTTTCCAGTCTGTACAGTCAGTGCTGATCGGGCTGGAGCTGACGTCACACATCTGCCCTGAAAATGCTTTGCAACGCCTGCGTTTTTCCTGACACTTCCACAAAACGGCCAGTTACCACCCACAATTGTCAGCTTCCTGTCGATCAACCTGCTTCTGCCTAGCGATAAAAAAAACAGTATTTTTCTGCAGTTTAGCCTCATGTCTGCGCATTACGATCAGTATGCGCAGTCATTCGATAATCTGCCACCTTGCGATTTTGCACAACAGAGATATGTTAAAGATTGCTTTCCTTAGGGCATATTTATCACAATCCGCATCTCGGATGCGGATGGGATGTGATAAAGTCACCCAAACTCTTTCCCTGCGAATCCTCTCTGCACACTTATCACTGTATTTTCATGAAATATACAGTGAGTGTCTCCGCACATGCACCGATGATGCCAGCACCACTGCCTGGTACCTTGCACTTACTTAGTGATCGGTGTCATGGTGAGCTCCTCCCTGACTCCAGTCATCTGATCACTGGCTATCAGATCTGTGACCTCGTCATGTGATGTCTCTACTGTAAACTGAGATCCCGGTTTACAGCAGACTTCAGATGACCAGGGTCACAAAGCTGGAACCCGGCAATTATATGACCAGGAGGAGCTCCCTAGGTTTATTGTTCACTGAGGGAAGGGGGGGCTGCTGCAGCTGTAAGTGACTTTTAAAAACAAAAACTTTTTTTTTTAGGTTGATCAGCCTGTGATCTTATTATCAGACACACATGGCTGATCACTAGCCCCAGCTACCGACTCTGCTCTGCCTGTCACAGCAGAGAAGGAGCCAGGAGTTGGAGACAACCTGTGGACAATGCTGTCTGTAGATAGCGTTATTATCACAGGGCTTCCTCCAGTATTTTTTCACATTTTTTTTATAGTAAATTCGTTCAGACCACATTTCCCATTACAAGTATGGTAAATACAATCTCATTACTAAAGAAAAGTGATACTAAGGACTTGAAGGAGAAGTTAATGAATTCTACTTCAAGTGCCCTTTAGTACATTTAGGTGATACTAAAATAATATGTAAAAGTAATTTTAATAAATATGCCCGTTTGTGCTAAGAAGTAGACTACCCATGCCCCTCCCAGAGTCCAGTTACAACCTTTTTCTGTGCCTTCTGGTCCTTGGAAAGATTTAATTACAGATCTACATCATCTAATGTGATTACCACATATATATATATATATATATATATATATATATATATATATATAGGATTACATGAGTAGAGGTGCCTACTCACTACTTTTTTTTTTTGTGTGCGTGTGTGAACTCACCCCCCCCCCCCCACCCACCCCAGTGCCCCAGTTCTAATGGTATTGAGTGCTCCATAAAAAGGGGAGTGGTCAGACAAAAGAAATGCGTGGTCACCCAATAGTATCCCCAGTTCAAATTACGGTGCACAGTAGCACGATCTTATGTTATGACACACATTAGTGCCCCTTATACACAAAGCCCACAGTAGTAGCACCCCAAATACACATAATGACAACAGCAGTAGCAACCCTTATACAATGCCCTCAGTAGTAGTGCCCCTTATGCAATGCCCACTGTAGTGGTAGTGCCCACAGTTGTAGTGCCTCTTATGTAGAGAACATAGTACATATGGCCCCCAGTGGTAATGCCCCGTGTAGTATTGCCCCCAGTAGATATGCCCCCAGTATAGATGCCCCCTGTAGTTATGCCCCCAGTACAGATGCCTCCTGTAGTTATGCCCCCAGTACAGATGCCTCCTGTAGTTATGCCCCAAGGACAGATGCCCCCTGTAGTTATGCCCCCAGTACAGATGCCCCCTGTAGAGCTGCCCCAGTACAGACACCCCCCTGTATGCCCCCAGTACAGATGCCCCTGTAGTTATGCCCCCAGTACAGATGCCACCTTTAGTTATGCTCCCACTACAGATGCCCCCTGTAGAGATGCCCACTGCCAGTACAGATGCCCCCTAGTAGAGCTGCCCCCAGTACAGATGCCCCCTATTAGAGCTGCCCCCAGTACAGATGTCCCCTATTAGAGCTGCCCCCAGTACAGATGCCCCCTATTAGAGCTGCCCCCAGTACAGATGTCCCCTATTAGAGCTGCCCCCAGTACAGATGCCCCCTAGAAGAGCTGCCCCTAGTACAGATGCCCCCTATTAAAGCTGCTCCCAGTACAGATGCCCCTATTAGAGCTGCCCCCAGTACAGATGCCCCCTAGTAGTGCGCTTCACACACAAAAAAAGCAAAACAAAAAAAAACCACAATACTCACCAGCCCCGATCCTGCTTCTGGACCGCTGCTGCCCTCCGTCTTGCACCCGTTCTTCGGAACTATGGGAGAGACGTCATGACATCTCTCCCACAGCGCCGCACACAGCTGCACACAGCCGGAAGCCAGAGCTCAGGCGTGAGCTCTGGCTGCTGCTGAGGGTAGGAGCCGGCGCCCGCCAATAACACAATGTCAGCGGGCGCCCGGCATCACCATGCGGCTCCGGGCTCACTTTCTTGGGTAGCTGGGCCAGAGGAGGCGGAATTGCGTTCTGTCTCCAATTGGAACTGGCTGGACTCAGAGGTTTGAGTCGGACAACTTCTGAATGTAAATACAGGTTGAGTATCCATTATCCAAAATGCTTGGAACCAGAAGTATTTTGGACATCAGATTTTTCCGTATTTTGGAATAATTGCATACCATAATGAGATATCATGGTGATGGGACGCAAGTATAAGCACAGAATGTATTTATGTTTCATATACACCTTATACACGCAGCCTGAAGGTAATTTTAGCCAATATTTTTTATAACTTTGTGCATTAAACAAAGTGTGTCTACATTCACACAATTAATTTATGTTTCATATATACCTTATACACACAGCCTGAAGGCCATTTAATACAATATTTTTAATAATTTTGTATATTAAATAAAGCTTGTGTACATTGAGCATTCAGAAAACAAAGGTTTCACTATCTCACGCTCTCAAAAAATTCTGTATTTCGGAATATTCCGGATTTCAGAATATTTGGATATAGGATACTCAACCTGTATATATTTTTTTCCATTTACAGTGGTGAAGGTGTTTTTTAAGATTTGTTTTCAGCTGCAGTTTATTTACACTTTTTTTTGTTGCAGAAGCCTAAATCCCCATGTGATGATAATCCTGCTCTGCTTGACCAAGATACCTACTGCTCCTCAGGCAGCTTGTTTGTTTCTTAAATATTTATAGTTTATATCCTTGCCCTGATTCTGTAGTATCAGATTATACAGTATCCTTACCCAGATTCTGTAGCATCAGATTACATTGATGCCCTGATTCTGTAATATCAGATTAATATCCTTGCCCAGATTCTGTAGTATCAGATTAATATCCTTGCCCAGATTCTGTAATATCAGATTATATCCTTGCCCAGATTTTGTAGTATCCGATTATATCCTTGACCGGATTCCATTTTATCAGATTAATATCCTTGCCTGGATTCCGTGGCATCAGAATCATATCCTTGCCCTTATTCTGTAGTATCATTATAGCCTTGACCTGAATCCGTAGAATCAGATTAATATCCTTGCCTGATTCTGTAGTATCAGATGATATCCTTGCCCAGATTCTGTAGTATCAGATTTATATCCTTCCCCCGGATTCTGTAGTGTCAGATTATACAGAGTTGCCTACCTTTGATGTCACCTCTCCAGGAGAAGCCCAAAGAGGAGACGTTTCTTGAAACTTTGGGGAACGGAGACGGGCTGTCAGTCTTTAGACCCTGCTCCCAAAAGACCGTGATTAATGTGTATGTGGGGGAGGGGCTAAATGGCACAAATTTGTGCCATTTAGCCAGCCCCCTCTATATGTCATTGTAATTCCATATATAAACTCTTAATCCTGACTGTGTCACTAGGAAGCAGGATGCAGGAGATCTGGCTTTTCCGTGAGTGCGAGGTAAGTATGAGAATATATCTTTACACGGATTCTGTAGTATCAGATGAGTCAAAAAAAGAGCTTTTTGGTTTAAATGAGAAGCGTTATGTTTGGGAAAAGGAGAACACTGCATTCCAGCATAAAATCCATCATGGTTTGTGCCTGTTTTGCTGCATCTGGCCCCGGATGACCATTGTCCCATCACTGATGGGACAGTGAATTCTAAATTATACCAGAATATTCTAAAGGAAATAGTCAAGACATCTGTCTATGAGCTGCATCTCAAGAAAACATGGGTCATGCAATAAGACAATGACCCAAAGCTCACAAGTAATTTAACAAAAGAATGGTTAAAGATGAATAAATTAAAAGTTTTGGAATAGCCAAACCAAAGTCATGACCTTAAATCCAATTGAAATGTTGTGGAAGAACCTGAAGCGAGCAGTTCATTGGAGGAAACCCACCAACATAACAAAGATGTTTTGTACGGAGGAATGGGGTAAAATCCCTCCAAGCCGATGTTCAGGAGTAATCAACAATTACCGTAAACATTTACATGCAGTTATTGCTGCACAATCGGGTCATACCAGATACTGAAAGCAAAGGTTCACATACTTTTGACACTCACAGATATGTGACATTGACTCATTTTCCTCAATAAAAAAATTAGCACGTCTAATTTTTTTGTCTCTTTTTTTTATTTGGTTCTCTTTATCTACTGTTTAGGACTTGTGTGAAAATCTGAGGTAGTTGTATGCCAAATTTCAGCAGAAATATAGAAAATTCTGAAGTGTTCACAAACTTTCAAGCACCAATGTACACTGTACCCACAAAGGGATACAACACAATTAAAAATGGAGTACAAGTGGAGAGATATTTTTGAAACAAACATCCCTCTGGATATGGCCACCTCAAAAGGATATTAGCACCAGTGGCCGCGACGACAGTGAGTGTCTCCAATTCCATGAAAGTGATAAATACACCTTCTTTGCATATATAATTCTCCCAACCCTTATGTCATTTAAAAGCTACTAATTGCTGAGAACTGTTGCCAACCACTTAATTGTGGGAAACAAACTTTTATCTATATTGCTAAATAACAGTCTCTATACCATTGCTACACATTGAACTAAATACAATTTTGTACTCAATACACACCTGTTGGTGATTGATTCTGACTGAGTAGCACATTGTTAAGGGCCCTACACACATAAAGATCCGCCGCCGAGCTGCCGACGGCGGTTACGGCCGACGGGCGACCCGGTGGTGGGGGTCAGTGACGGGGGGAGTGAAGTTTCTTCACTCCCCCCGTCACCCGGCTCCATTGAAGTGCAGGCAAATATGGACGAGATCATCCATATTGGCCTGCTTGTACAGCCGACGGGGCACCAGCAATGCTTCAGGCAAGGTTACCATTCCAATCGTAGTCCACGTGGATCGTTAACTATGAAAAATAAAAATGTGAAAAACTCATGTCGACCTTTTCACCTGTCGACCTAGTACATGTCAACTCAATGACCATGTCGACCTATTGACCATGTCGACTTAATGCATGTTGACCTTCAGTGGTCGACCTAATGACTGTCGAACTAACAACCGTATCCCAGATAACAATTATCATTTAGATCTGCACCATATAACACAGCATACTACAGAAAATATATAGCCCCACATTTATCAAGCCTTGGTGGTATATTTACTAAAATTCGTATATGTGTCAATTTGGAGGGAGATTAGACATGAATGACATCGAATGTGTGAATTTGCAACTTTTTGAATTTTTTACGCCTCATTTACTATGCTGTCGTATTCTGCATTTTCGTTTTTTCCGATGTCGATGTCATTCGTAATGTCGGGCAGTGTTTTACGTGAGTGATTAGTAAAACACTGCCGACATTAACACAATGAATCTTGGCCAGATCTGTGAGATCCATGCAGGGCTTCATTGTGTACCTTAAAAAAGTGTTTAAAGAGTTAAAAAAAATAAAAAAATGCGTGGGGTCCCCCCTCCTAAGCAAAACCAGCCTCGGGCTCTTTGAGCCGGTCCTGGTTGTAAAAATATGGGGGGAAAATTACTGGGGTTCCCCCATATTTAAACAACCAGCACCGGGCTCTGCGTCCGGTCCTGGTGCAAAAAATATGGGGGACAAAAAATGTAGGGGTCACCCGTATTTTTTGAACCAGCACCGGGCTCCACTAGTCAGAGAGATAATGCCACAGCCGGGGGACACTTTTATATCGGTCCCTGCGGCCCTGGCATTAAATCACTAACTAGTCACCCCTGGCCGGGGTACCCTGGAAGAGTGGGGACCCTTTTAAATCAAGGGGTCCCCCCCTCCAGCCACCCAAGGGCCAGGGGTGAAGCCCGAGGCTGTCCCCACATCCAAGGGCTGCGGATGGGGGGCTGATAGCCATGTGTAAAAATAAGAATATTGTTTTTTGTAGCAGTACTACAAGTCCCAGCAAGCCTCCCCCGCAAGCTGGTACTTGGAGAACCACAAGTACCAGCATGCGGTGGAAAAACGGGCCTGCTAGTACCTGTAGTACTACTACAAAAAAAATACCCAAATAAAAACAGAACTCACACACCTTGAAAGTAAAACTTTATTACATACATGCACACCTACATTCACACATACTTACCTATGTTCACACGAGGGTCGGTCCACTTCTCCAAGTAGAATCCATGGGGTACCTGTGAATAAAATTATACTCACAGAATCCAGCGTAGATCGGTCCTCTTCTGAGCTTGTAATCCACGTACTTGGCAAAAAAAACAAACCGAAAAACCCGAACCACGCACTGAAAGGGGCCCCATGTTTACACATTGGACCCCTTTCCCCGACTGCCAAGACCCCCCGTGACTCCTGTCACAGAGGGTCCCTTCAGCCAATCAGGGAGTGCCACGTCGTGGCACTCTCCTGATTAGCTGTGCGCTCCTGAGCTGTCAGTCAGGCAGCGCACGGCAGAGATACAATGTAGCGCCTATGCGCTTCATTGTATCCAATGGTGGGAACTTTGCGGTCAGCGGTGAGGTTACTCGCGGTCAACCGCTGACCGCAAAGTTCCCACCATTGGATACAATGGAGCGCATAGGCGATACATTGTATCTCTGCCGTGCGCTGCCTGACAGACAGCTCAGGAGAGCACAGCCAATCAGGAGAGTGCCACGACGTGGCACTCCCTGATTGGCTGAAGGGACCCTCTGTGACAGGAGTCACGGGGGGTCCCAGCAGTCGGGGAAAGGGGTCCAATGTGTAAACATGGGTCCCCTTTCAGTGCGTGGTTCGGGTTTTTCGGTTTGGTTTTTTTGCCAAGTACGTGGATTACAAGCTCAGAAGAGGACCGATCTACACTGGATTGTGTAAGTATAATTTTATTCACAGGTACCCCATGGATTCTACTTGGAGAAGTGGACCGACCCTCGTGTGAACATAGGTAAGTATGTGTGAATGTAGGTGTGCATGTATGTAATAAAGTTTTACTTTCAAGGTGTGTGAGTTCTGTTTTTATTTGGGTATTTTTTTTGTAGTAGTACTACAGGTACCAGCGGGCCCGTTTTTCCACTGCATGCTGGTACTTATGGTTCTCCAAGTACCAGCTTGCGGGGAGGCTTGCTGGGACTTGTAGTACTGCTACAAAAAACAATATTCTTATTTTTACACATGGCTATCAGCCCCCCATCCGCAGCCCTTGGATGTGGGGACAGCCTCGGGCTTCACCCCTGGCCCTTGGGTGGCTGGAGGGGGGGACCCCTTGATTTAAAAGGGTCCCCACTCCTCCAGGGTACCCCGGCCAGGGGTGACTAGTTAGTGATTTAATGCCAGGGCTGCAGGGACCAATATAAAAGTGTCCCCCGGCTGTGGCATTATCTCTCTGACTAGTAGAGCCCGGTGCTGGTTCAAAAAATACGAGGGACCCCTACGTTTTTTGTCCCCCGTATTTTTTGCACCAGGACCGGACGCAGAGCCCGGTGCTGGGTGTTTAAATATGGGGGAACCCCAGTCATTTTTTCCCCCATATTTTTACAACCAGGACCGGCTCAAAGAGCCCGAGGCTGGTTTTGCTTAGGAGGGGGGACCCCCACGCATTTTTTTATCTAATTTTTAACACTTTCCCACCCTTTCCCACTGATAAACATGCACGGATCTCATGGATCCGTTCATGACTATCAGAACATGGTAAAAAAAAAACAGGTCTATTTTAAAACTGCTTTTTTTTACGAATTGTATTTTTTCACGGCAATGTTTGGCTATTGCCGGCAGTGTTTGTGAAATAGAATTTTTAGTAAATTACCGAGTTGTATGAAATAACAGGCGTATTTGACCGATGGTTTATTCATTCGTATTTTTTTTCTTTGACTTCCAAAAAAATACTAATGCCCTCATCACTGCCGAGATTTTAGTTTAGTAAATTCCCAAGATGACACTTTGAAGAAAAAACAGCAAATCGGTCAAAATCGGGAGCTTAGTAAATATACCCCTTGGAGAGTGATAAATGGCACAGTGATAAAGTACAATCAGCTCCGAACTGTCATTTTTCAAATGCAGTCTGTAACATGGCAGTTAGGAGCTGGTTGGCTGGTACTTTATCACTATGCTATTTATCACTCTCCAAGGCTTGATATAGCTGGACCATAATCATTTACATCTGTCCCTGTTCCACTGGAACCTACAATAAAAATTATGTACCACATAAACATGCAATAGGGCCCATTTTGTTAGCAGCATATTACACTTCCAAGATTTTTCGGATTGTGTGAGGATACCAGAGCACACATTGGAAATACATACCAACATGTGGAGAACAAACAAATTACACTCCGATGGCGTCTGAGTTGAAGCCGCAGGAACAAGATATACAGTAATGCCACATTATAGGTCGCTGTAAAAAAAAAAAAAAAACCTCACCACGAGTGTTATATTTCTACCCAAGTTTTCTAAAAATATGATAAAATAGAAAATATTAAGAGACACTATTGGGTTGTAACTGGAGGAAGATAAGTGAGAGCGTGTTGATGCAATTGAGGGCTATGCAATTGGAGGTAAGCCTAACTATGTCTGTTTCCAGGGCAACTTTTGCACATATAAACAGCTGCGCGTCACCGCCATTTTCACTCCGGACTTGGAGAGCAAGGGAGTGTCTCTCTGTGGATGGTGGCGTCGGGTGGGGTCAGTGTGTGCTCTGTAGGGTTGCTGTTTCTGTCACTGTGGTGTACCCAGGGCTGGTGCTAGAGTGTTCGGCTCCACCTTGCAAACTATAAATTTGCGCCTTCCCATATTTTACAAAGGGACAGCGTGCAGAAAAAGGGGCATGGCCACACAATAGTACCCCCATTTCAAACTACGCCACACAGTAGCACAATCTTATTCACATTACCCTGCATATAGTAGTGCTGTTCATACACATAATGTCCCCAGTAGTGGCGCCGGTTATACACATAATAGCCCCTGAAGTAGCGCCGTTTATACACATAATAGCCCCTGTGGTAGCGCCAGTTATACACATAATAGCCCCTGTTGTAGTGCCGGTTATACACATAATAGCCCCTGTAGTAGCGCCAGTTATACACATAATAGCTCCTGTAGTAGTGCCGGTTATACACATAATAGCTCCTGTAGTAGTGCCGGTTATATATAATGCCCTCAGAAGTGCCATTTATACAAATTATGACCCCTCCTCCCATCAGTGGTGCAAGTAGAAAATGTCTTAGTGGTACTGTGTGCGCGCGCCTAAGGTGGGTGTGCCAAAATGGGTGTGGTCAAATGCCACATGGGGCGTGGTCAATGGAAATGGGAGCATGATACACATATGGGGGGCCAGATACACATATGACCCCAATAGTGCCATATACACATATGCACCCACCATGCCAGATACAGTATGCTCCTACAGTGCCTGATATGCCCCCACAGTGCAAGATACATAAATGCTCCACAGTGCCAGATACAAAAATGCCCCACAGTGCCAGATACACAAATGCCCCCAGCAATGCCACATATAACCCCCACAGTGCCACATATAACCCCCACAGTACCAGATATGCTCCACAGTGCCAGATACACAGTGCCCCACAGTGCCAGATACACAGTGCCCCACAGTGCCAGATACACAGTTCCAGATACACAGTACCCCTACAGTGCTAGATACACATTGCCCCACAGTGCCATATACAATGCCTTCCACAAACACATACACATAGATAAATACAAACATAAATACAAACACATACACACACACACACACACACTTTCTCACTCACGCTCCTTCAACATACCATCTGGCTGGCTGGATTTGTAGCAGTTTCTGTCCTCTTCAACCTGGTCCCATGTAGCACCGCCCCTCAGCGTGATTTAGCTACACCCCTTTTTCAGCCAGAGCTACCAGCGCCACTGCCTGTCAAACGGTGGGACAGGCACAGCAGCTGGCAGCAGCAGGGGGCCAAGGCGCAGCAGCAGGGATGCAGAGCAGGGAGAGTGCCTCTCCTGCCTGGCACCTACCTGCTTTGCATCCCTTTGCTGAGTGGGTAGCGCCGGGCCTGGGTGTACCTGTGCTGTTAGGGGTGCTGTCCTGGCTGTCACTGGTGTTTCATGTGCTGTTAAGGGTGCTGCAGCTGTACATGGGTGTTGCTGCCCTGCTGTCACTGTGTTGTACAGGGGGCAGGGGCACTGTCCAGTATGCTGTGAAAATACAGGGGTGCTGGTCCTGTCATGTATGCTGTAAAAATTCAGGGGTGCTGCTGTTAAAATAATATTACACCGTCCCTGTATGCTGTAAAAATTGAGGGGTGCTATTGTTAAAATAAAAGCACACTGGTCCTGTATGCTGTAAAAATACTGGGGTGCTGCTGTTAAAATAATATTACACTGGCACTGTATGCTGTAAAAATTCAGGGGTGCTGTTGTTAAGTTAAAAGTACACTGGTCCTGTATGCTATAAAAATACAGGGGTGCTGCTGTTAAAATAAAAGTACACTGGTCCTGTATGCTGTAAGAATACAGGGGTGCTGTGAAAATAAAGGGGCACTGTTCTGTGTGCTGTAATAATAAAGGGGTGCTGTCCTGTGAAATGGAGAACAACAATTTGGAAGAAAAAAAGTGGAAGATCAGGAACCATTTCCAGTACCTAGTACTAGTGCTGAAGTTGCTGCTGCCACCAGTCATGACATTGACCAGTGCCGTAACTAGACATTTTAGCGCTGTGTGCAAGAAATGGCCTCGGCGCCCCCCCCCCCCCTATGCAAAACAGGGGCAGTGCGCGCCGTAGGCGCGCCAAAAATATATAGGGGCGTGGCAGACAGAGTCCTCTTTTTTACACATTACGGCAGCCAGTCCCACTTTTTACACATTACGGCAGACAGCGTCCCCTTATTACACATTACGGCAGACAGCGTCCCCTTATTACACATTATGGCAGACAGCGTGCCCTTTTTACACATTACGGCAGACAGCGTCCCCCTTTTTACACATTACGGCAGACTGCATCCCCATATTACACATTACGGCAGACTGCTTCCCCTTTTTACACATTAAGGCAGACAGCGTCACCTGTTTTACACATTACGGCAGACAGCGTCCCCTGTTTTACACATTACGGCAGACAGCGTCCCCTGTTTTACACATTACGGCAGACAGCGTCCTCTTATTACACATAACGGTAGACAGCGTCCCCTGTTTTACACATTACGGCTGACAGCGTCCCCTTATTACACATTACGGCAGACAGTGTCCACTTTTTACACATTACGGCAGACAGCGTCCACTTTTTCACACATTACGGCAGACAGTGTCCCCTTATTACACATTACGGCAGACAGCGTTCACTTTTTACACATTACGGCAGACAGCGTCCACTTTTTACACAGTACGGCAGACACCGTGCCCTTATTACACATTACGGTAGACGGCGTTCCCTGTTTTACACATTACGGCAGACAGCGTCCCCTTATTAGACATTACGGCAGACAGTGTGCCCTTATTACACATTACGGTAGACAGCGCCCCCCTTTTTACACACTACGGCAGACAGCGTGCCCTTATTACACATTACAGTAGACAGCGTCCCCTGTTTTACACATTACAGCAGACAGTGTGCCCTTATTACACATTACGGTAGACAGCGTCCCCTGTTTTACACATTGCGGCAGACAGCATCCCCATATTACACATTACGGCAGACAGTGTCCCCTTATTACACATTATGGCAGACAGTCCCTACACACTCTCACACACAGCCTGTCACCTCCAGTCACAACACACACACACACACACACACAGCCTGTCACCTCCAGTCACAACACACACACACACACAGCCTGTCACCTCCAGTCACACCACACACACACACACACACACATCCTCCTCACCCCTCCCCTCCCGCAAACTTTACCTCCAGGAGAGCTTTAGCAGAGACGGCCGCAGAGTAAGAGACCAAACAGCAAAGTCGGGGGGCGTGGCCTAATCGTGGACCCGTGGCCACGCCCCTTTCAGCACCGATAGGCAGGCTGCGAGGAGGAGGCACAGGAGACCAGGAGGCGCAGGACGGACTGGACATATGTCAATCATTTCCAGCGTCCTGATCCTCCGCTGCAGGTACAGTGCTTCTGCAGACAGCGCGGACCTGCAGGTGTTGCCGGCGGTCCTGCGCCCTCAGTGCACATGCGCTGTGTGCCAGGCACCGCCGGCACACACCTAATTACGGCACTGACATTGACTATGCAATTCCATCAACGTTGTCTGCTAAGGCCGATGCCCAATGTCATAGAGGGCATGTATAATCCAAGAAGCAAAATTTAATAATCAGGAATAAAAAGAAATGATCTGATGAGAAACATAAAATTGGCAATATGCCATTCACGACACGAAGTGGCAAGTAAAGGCTAAGGCTTTGGCCTATGTTCATGACTGGTTGCTCAGTTTCTTATGAGGATGAAAGCCCTCCTCCCTCTTGAAAAATTAAAAGAATTAAGCTTGTTAAAGCAAAGGAAAAAAACAACTGTGCATTCAGAGATATCATAAATCCCCAAGGAGAGTCCACGTGTGTCTGCGGTTGCGATGTCTAGACCTGACCTTCCCAAGACTGTATGGAAAGAGGAGGCTCCTATCACCATTTGCACACCCCCTGTAAGTAGTGGGAGGAGCACTGCCAGTCCAGTTGCTGATATTGAGATTGAGGATGTCACTATAGACATACACCAGGATGAGGAGGATATTAGTGTAGCTGGCACTGAGGAGGAAGTTGACGATGAGGATTCTGATGGTAATGTTGTTTGTTTTAATAAGGCACCAGTGGAGACAGTTGTTGTCCATGGGATGAGAAAGCCCACTTTCATGCCTGGGCAAAATACCAAAAAAGCCACCTCTTTGGTGTGGAATTATATCTCCACAAATCTGGACAATAGGTGTCAAGCCGTGTGTTGCATTTTTCAATCCGTAATAAGTAGGGGTAAGGATGTTAACCACCTAGGAACATCCTCCCTTAAACATCACTTGCAGCGCATTTATCAGAAGTCATTGTCAAGTTCAGAAACTTTGGGTAAGAGCATAAACAGTACACTGACACCTAAATCCCTTCTTTCTGTTGTACCCAAGCTCCTGGAAGCCACGCCACCAACTCCCTCAATGTCAATTTCCTCCTCAGTCAGAAACGTCAGTAGTCCTGCAGGCCATGTCACTGGCATGACTGATGAGTACTCGCCTAACCGGGATTCCTCCGGAGGACCCTTGAGTGGTATGCCTACTGCTGCTGCCGCTGCTGTTGTTGCTGCTGGGAGTCGATCATCATAGCATAGAGGAAGTCAGAAGACCACTTGTACTACTTCAACTAAGCATCTGACTGCCCAACAGTCCTTTGCAAGAAAGATGAAATATGACAGCAGTCACCCAGTTGCAAAGCGGATTACTGAGGCCGTAACAACTATGCTGGTGTTAGATGTGCATCCGGTATCCGCCATTTGTGCAGTGGGATTTAGACAGTTGATGGACGTACTGTGTCCCCGGTACCAAATACTGTCTAGATTCCACTTCACTAGGCAAGCGATTTGCGGACTGTGCAGGGACATTAGGAAAAGGGTCCTCAGTGTCCTGAAAAATGCGGTTGTACCCAATGTCCACTTAACCACTGACATGTGGACGAGTGGAGCAGGGCAAACATAGGACTGCATGACTGTGACAGCCCACTGGTTAAATGTATTGCCTCATGCAGCAACAACATTAACGGCACCAGAAGAGGCATCTCACAAATGCAAACTCGTTCCTAGGCAGGCTACGCTGTGTATCGCCAGTTTCCGTAAGAGGCACTCCACTGACAACCTCTTACGGAAACTGAGGGAAATCATCGCACAATGGCTTACCCCACTTAGACTCTCCTGGGGATTTGTGATATCTGACAACGCCACCAATATCGTGCATGCATTACATCTGGGCAAATTCCAGCACGTCCCATGTTTTGCACATATAATTACCTTGGTGGCAATTCAAGCCTATACATCCACCTAAGATATAGACAAAGGAGGGGGAATGCACATGACTCAAGTGTAGTGGTGAATGATTTCCGTGTTGTGCAAAGTTCTCCAACCCTTCCAGCTTGAGTCAGGTCATTCCCCTGTAAATGCCAAATTGCTTTCGAGCAAATATTTAAAATGCCCGCTCTAATATATACTGCGGACGCCAGGCGCATCTTATTACCATATACGATAAAAGTGCGCTGTACGTCGCAAAACACTACATCCCTTAAGAGAAAACAATACACCCACACATTATCTGAGTTCCAAAGCTCATTTATGTATATATTTGTTATTAAAAGGATATGTATTCAATATATCACAATGTACAGTATATATATAGTTACATGGTTACAATTTATACAGTAATCAGTTAATACAAACTAAATCAAATACATACAGTTACAGGCCAGCAAATACATCACCATATCTTTCTCATATAAAGTCTCCCCTCCATATCTCTCTCTCTCTCTCTCTCTCTCTCTCTCTCTCTCTCTCTCTCTCTCTGTAAAATCATGCAGGCACCAGACTGGCAGCATCTCCACCATCGTCTGGGACAAAACAGCAACTTCTGTGTGTCTGCTCAGCAATACACTATGTAGTTTGGGGGAGTGCACACATCTAGTCTAGGAGAGGGAACTTTCCATTGTTCTAATAAGAGTGACTTTAGCTTTCATACATTTAATCATATCTACTTGTTGCAATGAGCTACAACTTAATAACAGGCATCAAATTGATATACACATTAATCTGGTTGCTTTAATACCAAATACGACATGTCTATCTTGCTTCGTTCCAATAATACACATACATGACGTTACTCCATTAAATACATTTAAAACATTATGATGTCAGTAAACAATAACTGCCATCAATTATTAACATAAGAAAACAATATTCAGACAATAATCGGTGACCTAGACACACGTAAGTATTCATTTCGCAAATCAGATGTTTGACCATATTTGGGGAAGACAGGGAGGAGGACGAGACATCCTCTATATGCACTCGGCGGTCACGGGACCACTGGTTGGGTGTGGGACAACATTCAACCTTTAGAGTATGCTGGGACAGTGCTTTGGCCTATAATGTCTGATTTGCGACGAACATGTCACACATACAAGTAGCTATGTCTTTGTACACTGATGTTCGGATTCGATTGAGGTTCTGCTGGGTAGATGAAGAAGACACAAACAAACAAATCGTGAAAGTGACATATAAAAATTTCATGATCTACATATTCCTATCATTTTCTGAACATTGGGGTACATTTACTAAGATTCGTATTTTCCAAATTCATGTCCAAGTTCAATCACGAATGACATCGACAGTGTAAAATTGCAACTTTTTGAAGTGATTACGATGGATTTACTAAGCTGTCGTATTCGGGTTTTTCTTTTCTTCCGATGTCGATGTCATTCGTGATTTTTTACCTATTTTTACGGCAGTGATTAGCAAAACACTGCCGACTTTTTTTACAATCAATCTCGGCCGGATCTGTGTGATCCGTGCTGGGGTTTATTTTATTTTATTTTTTTTATTAAACACTGTAAAATAATAAAAAAAAATGCGTGGGGTCCCCCCTCCTAAGCATAACCAGCCTCGGGCTCTTTGAGCCGATCCTGGTTGCAAAAATATGGGGGGAAAAATGACAGGGGTTCCCCCATATTTAAGCAACCAGCATCGGGCTCTGCACCTGGTCCTGGTCCCAAAAATACCGGGGACAAAAAGAGTAGGGGTCCCCCGTATTTTTAAAACCAGCACCGGGCTCCACTAGCTGGACAGATAATGCCACAGCCGGGGGTCACTTTTATATAGTGCCCTGCGGCCGTGGCATCAAAAATCCAACTAGTCACTCCTGGCTGGGGTACCCTGGGGGAGTGGGGACCCCTTCAATCAAGGGGTCCCCCCCCCCAGCCACCCAAGGGCCAGGGGTGAAGCCTGAGGCTGTCCCCCCCCATCCAATGGGCTGCGGATGGGGAGGCTGATAGCCTTTGTTGTAAAAGAAAAGATATTGTTTTTAGTAGCAGTACTACAAGGCCCAGCAAGCCTCCCCCGCATGCTGGTACTTGGAGAACCACAAGTACCAGCATGCGACGGAAAAACGGGCCCGCTGGTACCTGTAGTACTGCTACTAAAAAAATACCCAAAAAAAGACAATACACACACACCGTGAAAGTATAATTTTATTACATACATACACACATACATACATACTTACCTTAAGTTCCCACGCAGGTCGGTCCTCTTCTCCAGTAGAATCCAAGGGGTACCTGTTGAAGAAATTATACTCACGAGATCCAGGGGTCCAGGCTCCTCGGGAAATCCAGGGGTAATCCACGTACTTGACAAAAAAAACAAAACGGTGTCCCGACCACGAACTGAAAGGGGACCCATGTTTGCACTAGAGATGAGCGCCTGAAATTTTTCGGGTTTTGTGTTTTGGTTTTGGGTTCGGTTCCGCGGCCGTGTTTTGGGTTCGAACGCGTTTTGGCAAAACCTCACCGAATTTTTTTTGTCGGATTCGGGTGTGTTTTGGATTCGGGTGTTTTTTTCAAAAAACACTAAAAAACAGCTTAAATCATAGAATTTGGGGGTCATTTTGATCCCAAAGTATTATTAACCTCAAAAACCATAATTTACACTCATTTTCAGTCTATTCTGAATACCTCACACCTCACAATATTATTTTTAGTCCTAAAATTTGCACCGAGGTCGCTGTGTGAGTAAGATAAGCGACCCTAGTGGCCGACACAAACACCGGGCCCATCTAGGAGTGGCACTGCAGTGTCACGCAGGATGTCCCTTCCAAAAAACCCTCCCCAAACAGCACATGACGCAAAGAAAAAAAGAGGCGCAATGAGGTAGCTGTGTGAGTAAGATTAGCGACCCTAGTGGCCGACACAAACACCGGGCCCATCTAGGAGTGGCACTGCAGTGTCACGCAGGATGGCCCTTCCAAAAAACCCTCCCCAAACAGCACATGACGCAAAGAAAAAAAGAGGCGCAATGAGGTAGCTGACTGTGTGAGTAAGATTAGCGACCCTAGTGGCCGACACAAACACCGGGCCCATCTAGGAGTGGCACTGCAGTGTCACGCAGGATGTCCCTTCCAAAAAAACCCTCCCCAATCAGCACATGATGCAAAGAAAAAGAAAAGAAAAAAGAGGTGCAAGATGGAATTGTCCTTGGGCCCTCCCACCCACCCTTATGTTGTATAAACAAAACAGGACATGCACACTTTAACCAACCCATCATTTCAGTGACAGGGTCTGCCACACGACTGTGACTGATATGACGGGTTGGTTTGGACCCCCCCCAAAAAAGAAGCAATTAATCTCTCCTTGCACAAACTGGCTCTACAGAGGCAAGATGTCCACCTCATCTTCACCCTCCGATATATCACCGTGTACATCCCCCTCCTCACAGATTATCAATTCGTCCCCACTGGAATCCACCATCTCAGCTCCCTGTGTACTTTGTGGAGGCAATTGCTGCTGGTCAATGTCTCCGCGGAGGAATTGATTATAATTCATTTTAATGAACATCATCTTCTCCACATTTTCTGGATGTAACCTCGTACGCTGATTGCTGACAAGGTGAGCGGCGGCACTAAACACTCTTTCGGAGTACACACTTGTGGGAGGGCAACTTAGGTAGAATAAAGCCAGTTTGTGCAAGGGCCTCCAAATTGCCTCTTTTTCCTGCCAGTATAAGTACGGACTGTGTGACGTGCCTACTTGGATGCGGTCACTCATATAATCCTCCACCATTCTATCAATGTTGAGAGAATCATATGCAGTGACAGTAGACGACATGTCCGTAATCGTTGTCAGGTCCTTCAGTCCGGACCAGATGTCAGCATCAGCAGTCGCTCCAGACTGCCCTGCATCACCGCCAGCGGGTGGGCTCGGAATTCTGAGCCTTTTCCTCGCACCCCCAGTTGCGGGAGAATGTGAAGGAGGAGATGTTGACAGGTCGCGTTCCGCTTGACTTGACAATTTTGTCACCAGCAGGTCTTTCAACCCCAGCAGACCTGTGTCTGCCGGAAAGAGAGATCCAAGGTAGGCTTTAAATCTAGGATCGAGCACGGTGGCCAAAATGTAGTGCTCTGATTTCAACAGATTGACCACCCGTGAATCCTTGTTAAGCGAATTAAGGGCTGCATCCACAAGTCCCACATGCCTAGCGGAATCGCTCCCTTTTAGCTCCTTCTTCAATGCCTCCAGCTTCTTCTGCAAAAGCCTGATGAGGGGAATGACCTGACTCAGGCTGGCAGTGTCTGAACTGACTTCACGTGTGGCAAGTTCAAAGGGCATCAGAACCTTGCACAACGTTGAAATCATTCTCCACTGCGCTTGAGACAGGTGCATTCCATCTCCTATATCGTGCTCAATTGTATAGGCTTGAATGGCCTTTTGCTGCTCCTCCAACCTCTGAAGCATATAGAGGGTTGAATTCCACCTCGTTACCACTTCTTGCTTCAGATGATGGCAGGGCAGGTTCAGTAGTTTTTGGTGGTGCTCCAGTCTTCTGTACGTGGTGCCTGTACGCCGAAAGTGTCCCGCAATTTTTCTGGCCACCGACAGCATCTCTTGCACGCCCCTGTCGTTTTTTAAAAAATTCTGCACCACCAAATTCAAGGTATGTGCAAAACATGGGACGTGCTGGAATTTGCCCATATTTAATGCACACACAATATTGCTGGCGTTGTCCGATGCCACAAATCCACAGGAGAGTCCAATTGGGGTAAGCCATTCCGCGATGATCTTCCTCAGTTGCCGTAAGAGGTTTTCAGCTGTGTGCGTATTCTGGAAAGCGGTGATACAAAGCGTAGCCTGCCTAGGAAAGAGTTGGCGTTTGCGAGATGCTGCTACTGGTGCCGCCGCTGCTGTTCTTGCGGCGGGAGTCCATACATCTACCCAGTGGGCTGTCACAGTCATATAGTCCTGACCCTGCCCTGCTCCACTTGTCCACATGTCCGTGGTTAAGTGGACATTGGGTACAACTGCATTTTTTAGGAGACTGGTGAGTCTTTTTCTGACGTCCGTGTACATTCTCGGTATCGCCTGCCTAGAGAAGTGGAACCTAGATGGTATTTGGTAACGGGGGCACACTGCCTCAATAAATTGTCTAGTTCCCTGTGAACTAACGGCGGATACCGGACGCACGTCTAACACCGACATAGTTGTCAAGGACTCAGTTATCCGCTTTGCAGTAGGATGACTGCTGTGATATTTCATCTTCCTCGCAAAGGACTGTTGAACAGTCAATTGCTTACTGGAAGTAGTACAAGTGGGCTTACGACTTCCCCTCTGGGATGACCATCGACTCCCAGCGGCAACAACAGCAGCGCCAGCAGCAGTAGGCGTTACACGCAAGGATGCATCGGAGGAATCCCAGGCAGGAGAGGACTCGTCAGACTTGCCAGTGACATGGCCTGCAGGACTATTGGCATTCCTGGGGAAGGAGGAAATTGACACTGAGGGAGTTGGTGGGGTGGTTTGCGTGAGCTTGGTTACAAGAGGAAGGGATTTACTGGTCAGTGGACTGCTTCCGCTGTCACCCAAAGTTTTTGAACTTGTCACTGACTTATTATGAATGCGCTGCAGGTGACGTATAAGGGAGGATGTTCCGAGGTGGTTAACGTCCTTACCCCTACTTATTACAGCTTGACAAAGGGAACACACGGCTTGACACCTGTTGTCCGCATTTCTGGTGAAATACCTCCACACCGAAGAGCTGATTTTTTTGGTATTTTCACCTGGCATGTCAACGGCCATATTCCTCCCACGGACAACAGGTGTCTCCCCGGGTGCCTGACTTAAACAAACCACCTCACCATCAGAATCCTCCTGGTCAATTTCCTCCCCAGCGCCAGCAACACCCATATCCTCCTCATCCTGGTGTACTTCAACACTGACATCTTCAATCTGACTATCAGGAACTGGACTGCGGGTGCTCCTTCCAGCACTTGCAGGGGGCGTGCAAATGGTGGAAGGCGCATGCTCTTCACGTCCAGTGTTGGGAAGGTCAGGCATCGCAACCGACACAATTGGACTCTCCTTGTGGATTTGGGATTTCAAAGAACGCACAGTTCTTTGCGGTGCTTTTGCCAGCTTGAGTCTTTTCAGTTTTCTAGCGAGAGGCTGAGTGCTTCCATCCTCATGTGAAGCTGAACCACTAGCCATGAACATAGGCCAGGGCTTCAGCCGTTCCTTGCCACTCCGTGTGGTAAATGGCATATTGGCAAGTTTACGCTTCTCCTCCGACAATTTTATTTTAGGTTTTGGAGTCCTTTTTTTACTGATATTTGGTGTTTTGGTTTTGACATGCTCTGTACTATGCCATTGGGCATCGGCCTTGGCAGACGACGTTGCTGGCATTTCATCGTCTCGGCCATGACTAGTGGCAGCAGCTTCAGCACGAGGTGGAAGTGGATCTTGATCTTTCCCTAATTTTGGAACCTCAACATTTTTGTTCTCCATATTATAATAGGCACAACTAAAAGGCACCTCAGGTAAACAATGGAGATGGATGGATTGGATACTAGTATACAATTATGGACGGGCTGCCGAGTGCCGACACAGAGGTAGCCACAGCCGTGAACTACCGCACTGTACTGTGTCTGCTGCTAATATATAGACTGGTTGATAAAGAGATAGTATACTCGTAACTAGTATGTATGTATAAAGAAAGAAAAAAAAAACACGGTTAGGTGGTATATACAATTATGGACGGGCTGCCGAGTGCCGACACAGAGGTAGCCACAGCCGTGAACTACCGCACTGTACTGTGTCTGCTGCTAATATATAGACTGGTTGATAAAGAGATAGTATACTCGTAACTAGTATGTATGTATAAAGAAAGAAAAAAAAACCACGGTTAGGTGGTATATACAATTATGGACGGGCTGCCGAGTGCCGACACAGAGGTAGCCACAGCCGTGAACTACCGCACTGTACTGTGTCTGCTGCTAATATATAGACTGGTTGATAAAGAGATAGTATACTCGTAACTAGTATGTATGTATAAAGAAAGAAAAAAAAACCACGGTTAGGTGGTATATACAATTATGGACGGGCTGCCGAGTGCCGACACAGAGGTAGCCACAGCCGTGAACTACCGCACTGTACTGTGTCTGCTGCTAATATATAGACTGGTTGATAAAGAGATAGTATACTCGTAACTAGTATGTATGTATAAAGAAAGAAAGAAAAACCACGGTTAGGTGGTATATACAATTATGGACGGGCTGCCGAGTGCCGACACAGAGGTAGCCACAGCCGTGAACTACCGCACTGTACTGTGTCTGCTGCTAATATATAGACTGGTTGATAAAGAGATAGTATACTCGTAACTAGTATGTATGTATAAAGAAAGAAAAAAAAACCACGGTTAGGTGGTATATACAATTATGGACGGGCTGCCGAGTGCCGACACAGAGGTAGCCACAGCCGTGAACTACCGCACTGTACTGTGTCTGCTGCTAATATATAGACTGGTTGATAAAGAGATAGTATACTCGTAACTAGTATGTATGTATAAAGAAAGAAAAAAAAACCATGGTTAGGTGGTATATACAATTATGGACGGGCTGCCGAGTGCCGACACAGAGGTAGCCACAGCCGTGAACTACCGCACTGTACTGTGTCTGCTGCTAATATAGACTGGTTGATAAAGAGATAGTATACTACTAATATTATATATACTGGTGGTCAGGTCACTGGTCACTAGTCACACTGGCAGTGGCACTCCTGCAGCAAAAGTGTGCACTGTTTAATTTTAATATAATATTATGTACTCCTGGCTCCTGCTATAACCTATAACTGGCACTGCAGTAGTGCTCCCCAGTCTCCCCCACAATTATAAGCTGTGTGAGCTGAGCAGTCAGACAGATATATAATATATATAGATGATGCAGCACACTGGCCTGAGCCTGAGCAGTGCACACAGATATGGTATGTGACTGACTGAGTCACTGTGTGTATCGCTTTTTTCAGGCAGAGAACGGATATATTAAATAAACTGCACTGTGTGTCTGGTGGTCACTCACTATATAATATATTATGTACTCCTGGCTCCTGCTATAACCTATAACTGGCACTGCAGTAGTGCTCCCCAGTCTCCCCCACAATTATAAGCTGTGTGAGCTGAGCAGTCAGACAGATATATAATATTATATATAGATAATAGATGATGCAGCACACTGGCCTGAGCCTGAGCAGTGCACACAGATATGGTATGTGACTGAGTCACTGTGTGCTGTGTATCGCTTTTTTCAGGCAGAGAACGGATTATAAATAAAAGTGGTGGTCACTGGTCACTATCAGCAAAACTCTGCACTGTACACTACTGAGTACTCCTAATGCTCCCCAAAATTAGTAAATCAAGTGTCTAAACGGAGAGGACGCCAGCCACGTCCTCTCCCTATCAATCTCAATGCACGTGTGAAAATGGCGGCGACGCGCGGCTCCTTATATAGAATCCGAGTCTCGCGATAGAATCCGAGCCTCGCGAGAATCCGACAGCGTCATGATGACGTTCGGGCGCGCTCGGGTTAACCGAGCAAGGCGGGAAGATCCGAGTCGCTCGGACCCGTGAAAAAAAACATGAAGTTCTGGCGGGTTCGGATTCAGAGAAACCGAACCCGCTCATCTCTAGTTTGCACATGGGTCACCTTTCCACGAATGCCAGAAACCCACTTTGACTTCTGTCTAAGTGGGTTTCTTCAGCCAATCAGGGAGCGCCACGTTGTAGCACTCTCCTGATCAGCTGTGTGGTCCTGTCCTCACTGACAGGCAGCACACGGCAGTGTTACAATGTAGCGCCTATGCGCTACATTGTAACCAATGATGGGAACTTTCTGCCCTGCGGTTGACCTAAAGTGACGTCACCGCTGAGCAGAACGTTCCCATCATTGGTTACAATGTAGCGCATAGGCGCTACATTGTAACACTGCCGTGTGCTGCCTGTCAGTGAGGACAGGACCACACAGCTGATCAGGAGAGTGCTACAACGTGGCGCTCCCTGATTGGCTGAAGAAACCCACTTAGACAGAAGTCAAAGTGGGTTTCTGGCATTCGTGGAAAGGTGACCCATGTGCAAACATGGGTCCCCTTTCAGTTCGTGGTCGGGACACCGTTTTGTTTTTTTTGTCAAGTACGTGGATTACCCCTGGATTTCCCGAGGAGCCTGGACCCCTGGATCTCGTGAGTATAATTTCTTCAACAGGTACCCCTTGGATTCTACTGGAGAAGAGGACCGACCTGCGTGGGAACTTAAGGTAAGTATGTATGTATGTGTGTATGTATGTAATAAAATTATACTTTCACGGTGTGTGTGTCTTGTCTTTTTTTGGGTATTTTTTTAGTAGCAGTACTACAGGTACCAGCGGGCCCGTTTTTCCGTTGCATGCTGGTACTTGTGGTTCTCCAAGTACCAGCATGCGGGGGAGGCTTGCTGGGCCTTGTAGTACTGCTACTAAAAACAATATCTTTTCTTTTACAACAAAGGCTATCAGCCTCCCCATCCGCAGCCCATTGGATGGGGGGGGACAGCCTCGGGCTTCACCCCTGGCCCTTGGGTGGCTGGGGGGGGGACCCCTTGATTGAAGGGGTCCCCACTCCCCCAGGGTACCCCGGCCAGGGGTGACTAGTTGGATTTTTGATGCCGCGGCCGCAGGGCACTATATCAAAGTGACCCCCGGCTGTGGCATTATCTGTCCAGCTAGTGGAGCCCGGTGCTGGTTTTAAAAATACGGGGGACCCCTACTCTTTTTGTCCCCCGTATTTTTGGAACCAGGACCAGGCGCAGAGCCCGATGCTGGTTGCTTAAATATGGGGGAACCCCTGTCAATTTTTTCCCCATATTTCTGCAACCAGGATCGGCTCAAAGAGCCCGAGGCTGGTTATGCTTAGGAGGGGGGACCCCACGCAATTTTTTTTAATAAAATAACAACTTTCCCACCCCTTCCCACTGATATACATGCACGGATCTCATGGATCCCTGCATGCCTATCCAATCACGGAAAAAAAAAGTAGGTCTGTTTTTTTTTAGCACTTTTTTACGAGTTGTAATTTTTCACGGCAGTGTTTGTTTGTTTTTTGCTTTGCACTTCTTAGTAAATGACCGAGATTCATACTTAAACAGCCGCGTTTTGACCGATGGTGTATTCATTCGTAATTTTTTACCTGAACTTGCAAAAAATTACGAATGCCCTCATCACTGCCGTGATTAGTGTTTAGTAAATTACCGAGATGACACTTTGATGAAAAAAAGGCATCTCGGTCAAAATCGGGAGCTTAGTAAATTTCCCCCATTGTTTCCATTTCTGGAACATATGCTAGGTCTGTTTAATCATTGAACAAGGGTTATAAGTAGTGTCCTTCATAAATAACATAAACCTTCGGAGGTCGGGGAGAGCCACTCATAAACCTTTCTTCCACACATATTAATGAGCTCTTTATCTGCTATGTGTGAATAGCCATTGTCTGATTGTTCCTGATTAGCTCCCAATTTCCTGAAATTGGTGAGATTTAAACATACCAAGGATTTATCTATGGTACTGGTGGATCTTAAGGCTTGGGGGTCTGGTTATATTATATTCTTTGTCCATAGGTCCCCTCCCCTTTCCGTGTAATTCAAGTACCTCAGCTAACTCTAAAAAAAATATGGCACTAATCCTGCATCTTTTTGTCTTAGAGGTACCTGTGAGCACATCCAACATTCCATTTGGTTTAAGACCTTTACCCACTAGTGAGTGGTAATCACTCAAGGGATGTCTGTCACCTTATTGCTAGACTGACATCTCTGGATGCTCTTATCTTCAAATATGGGGTCACAATAACTACAAAATACAGTATTCCTCAGACAATAGCCTATCACATTAACTCCGAACTCCGGAACTACTAGACCTTGATTTTTCTATGGCTTTAACAAACTGATCGGCTAATCCTGGGATCCTATAAGGAAATCACTCCTTCCTCCAGAACAAGTTCCAGTCCCACCCTCGACTCATAAAAAAACCGCGCAAAAATAGAATGTCCTGAAAAAAATGGTTTGTCAGCAGGAAAGATAGAAAAGAGAAATAGAAGCAAACCAACTCTTGTCTATAGGAAATCAATTACAACGACTGGTCTTTCTGTGATCCTTTAGCACGCTCAGGTAGTGTTCAACAGTGCCGCCTCTCAGTCTTCACGGAACAGACTCTCTGGTGATACTTTTGCGATCTCACTCCATTTACGAGTTCCTTCCAGACTACCGACTTTCCTGCAATGGGAATCGTGGACCCAAGTCTCTCTCTTGGCTACTTTCACTGGGATAGTGCTGTCAACAAAACTTGGTATGGTCCTTCCCACCTATTAGGCAACCTGAGCATAAGAACAATCACACAGTCTCTTGGTTCACAATCAAGACAGTTAGTAGTTGGCATACCAGGAATCAACAGTTTCAATGTCTTTTGTCAAGTTCTCAAATGCTGGCTCATCTCAATAAGGTACTGTACTGTCACCTCATTGGTGTATTTCTGATCATTGTGCGGATCAATCATGACATGAGGTTGTCTTCCAAAAAAAACAAAAAGACACAAAAACCAAAACAAAAATTTCGAAGAGGGTGATTCGTTAAGTGAAGATCTGGGAGTAATTCCTATGGTACATAATACTAGTGGCAGTATCTATGATCACAATAGTCCAATTTCAAGTTTTGCTCCTACTTCTAGGGGTACCATTATCTACACACATATTTCTGCGCAATTTTTCTTTGCTGTAAACACAGCAGCATCCGTGGCGGCAGGAAATGCCCCTACCCAGTTTCAGAAAACATCAGTGCACACCAATACATAACAATAATTCCAAAAGGGTGTTAACTGTACGAAGTCGATTTGTATTACCTGAAAAGGTCCATCTGCAGGAGGGATATGGGATGGCTCTGTTGGTATTGCCTTACCAATATTCTTCCTCAAGCAAGTAAGACATGCCATTGCTTCCTTACCTGCATGAGAAGAAAACCCTGGTGCACTCCAGTAGGCTCTTACCAGCTTGCACATACCTTCCTTACCCTAGGTGAGTCAGACCATATGCCGCCTCAGCTAGGCTTGGGAGATATGCTCTGGGGGCCACTGGCTTACCTTGTCCATCTCTCCAGAGTCCTGGGGACTCCTAACCATACCCCTTCGACTTCCAGACCTCCTTTTCCTGTACAGAACACAAATTTGTATCTTAATTTAACTGTTGTGTGTTTGCAATGTAGAGTACCATGAGCATAACTCCAAAAAAAAGAAAAAGAAAAAAACATCTCTAGAGGAGAGAAAGAAGGAGAAAATGAAAAAGAAAATGTCAGGTTTGCCATTCACCAACAGGCATATCAGTGTCTATACAAAATTTCCCTTCACCAGTATTCTCATCCTTCCTCCACCCTTTGTGCATGACAAGGCACACTGCAGTAATACTGGTGTTATCGTGCTGATGAGATATACTGGGTTCGGGCAGAACTCTAAAGGACCAATTAGGCATGTAGTGTTTGAACTGTAATCGGGTCCATGTATTGTACCACCCTGTGTGAACGCAAAAGATGAAGAGGAAACTGTGGAGAAACAGAATAGAGGTTGGTGACAGATAAGTTTGTAGAAGTGGAGAAGATTTTATTAAAATTTGACAACTGGATTAGGCACTACGGGGAAGTGATTCTCTACTTGGTCTACTCCCCTTAAAAAAATTCTGTGTTTGTTGTATCGCTATTGGGACTATCCCAGCCATCAATCCAGTGTCCTGTCCATCCTAAGTTCATAGGGAACCCGGTATCTGTGAGATAATTTCCTTTACCTGTGATGGACATGAATCTAGAACAGTGAAATGTAACATTAGTCTTCGTGGGTATCTAACATACTTTGTACTTCCTGAGCGGGAGTACATTATATGTATATCATATCTAACAAAGCTGCTGTTAAGTTAATCAGGGGCCATTTCTGCTAGGAAAAAGAAGCAAAAGTTTAGAGGCCCCATCTTAACCCCAGCAAGTTTTGTCAAAGGGTAATGTTGCATTTATTTTGTTCTTCCCATTAGCCGAATCTGTGTTTTCTATATGGCTCGTGATTCCTTACTATATGTCCCTTGGTCCCGTCTATGTGTTTAATAATGTGGCTTGTGTTTTCTGTCTAGGGGGTCTATATTGACTATGTGTCCTCCTACTCCTACAATCTCTGGCAAAATGCCCTTCCTTCCTACAAGTGTAACATATTATTGACCTTGACTTACCATTAGGGATCTGGGGTTTGGACTGATGGGTCTTTCCTGTATGTGCCTGTATACTTACCATCCTCAACCTCTCTACCTGTTGTTCTCTGCGCCTAGCAATTTTCTTGTGATGGTCAATAGCGCACTCTCTAAGATTAGCTACTGTGACCCATTTCCAATTTGGCAAAGAAGTCTGCACCCTGACCCTCAATGCCTTATTGAGTCCGTCCATTAGCACAGAGACAGCCAACTCCCATTTGCAGAATTAGTGTTTACCAATGATCTTATCCAGACGGAGAGTTTTCTATTACAGTTCCACTGGTCTCAGCCACTTCCCTCGCAGGCTACTGCTCTTCTTTTACCGGTTGGATGCATGATAAATGGCTGAAACCAATCAGGTCACCTTCTCCTCCTAAATAAAACTTCAACATTCATTAGTACATATATAGGTTACAGTCATATTTTTCATATTTTTATTATTTTCTATAGTTTGTATGCTGGCCGTAACTGCTTCCACATCTACATATGGCGGTGTACTTGCTTTCTCTTTTTCTTCCTACTTGTTTATTGTTGCTACAAGTTCAAACAGTTCTTATATTTCCATTCTTGTCTTATATGACTTTGGTCAGACATATCACCTGCAATACCTTAGGATCAAACTCACCAACCCCTCTTGCTGCCATAGGTTTAAACAATTTGTATGTCTGACCCTTTGTTTTCTAGATTTGATCAGGCATATTCTACTCCTTATGTTCTGTAATACCCCTGGATCAAAGCTGCCCATCCTTGGAAATTAGGTTTTATCTTCCGCAGTCATACGTAACCATTCATTGCAAAAAGCCTCCGTGTGTGAACCATATTGTTCACACATAATAAGCCTTGCTGACCCTCTCGGCCGCACTTCTGACCTTCTCTGTCCCACTTCTTCAGCCTGAACTCTAGCTACCAAACGCCCACTGCTTGTGCAATTGGATCCCATCGCAGATTTTTTGGCAATAAACGCAATCCCCAATGCACACCGCAAATAGACGGTGAAAGACACCTAGCGCTTTCACTCGCTCCTTCTCTGCTGACGTACCACGACTCACTCCAATAGTGACCACCGCGTACCCAGTGAGGCCCTAACTGGCTTCTATTCACTGGAAGTTTTATGAATAACTTACCTTTTCCAGTGAATATTCACTGTTGAAGATTTTCCTGAGAGAGACCAGCGAAAACTTCCCTTTTTGACTTACACAAATCACGCTTGCGTGTACTCTACACAGCGCTAATGATACTGCGAGTTTACGCAAAAGCTCGTAAAGGGGTATCAAGTTGCGCTATGTATCGCACCCACAAACATGCGGTCCAATCGCACAGCGTATAGGTACTTGTTACCTATCCGCCTTACGACCACTGGAATCGAATCACAAGCTGCGAAACCTCAGCTGGAGCGTAATACAAAACCTTTAAACTTCAATTCACAATTTCTATACTTCTGCACAATGCACAATTCTATATTACGCTCCTCTACAAATCTCCTCACGATTTGCATATTATCTCTATCTATATTAACGTGAGTCAGCCGCCTCACGCCCCCAAGCCTTCACGGGATCCCGAATTCCGGGGTTCAAATCCACTCACTCCTACTTTCACTAACTCAAATACACCTTGTTTTTCTTTTCTGTACAAAAATTTTTTACTCCCTTAGGTCGGCCGCTTTACCCCAGAGGTACTTACAGTTTTTAAACTAAATTTGTAAGGTAACCTGTTTTTTGAAATCGGATAGTTATGTGCTATTGTATTAAATGTATACTATCCTGCGTTTAATTGAACAAATATTGTGTAATTTGTACCTTGCGTAATCATGCGACCAGCGTGCCTTTTATGCCACGAGCACTTTCCTGTACTTTGTCCAGACCACGTGTTCAAACGTGCCCCGCAATAAAACAAATCACACAATCTATAAATGTGAGCAATACAAACTATAGTCGCCCACAAACACAACCCACACTTGTTCTGTATAACCCAGAACTGCGTTTTGTGTTATTATAATTACTCCCTTAAATACATTTATTTCAAATTTATCTGTATAGCGAACAAATGTATCCGGTTTCACACAGATCTAAAATGACTAATAACCTATAATTGAAATGCTATGATTCAGATTGGATAGCTATCTTGCAGAACATACACTGATAAAAATATACACATAATTACAATAATATTATATATATGTATCATTCACTGGCCTCCTATGAGACACGTTACCTCTTCACTGCCTCTAATTTGCATATCAAAGATATTTGCTGTTCACTACTAAAAAAAAAAGTAGTTACACAGGTTAATTTGCATTTCAATGGCTATACTCCACAAGTCTTGGAAGAAAAGAAAGAAAGAAAAAAAAACCTCTTTTTTCTTTTTTTCTTTTTCACAGACAAGAAGGAAAGAAAAAAAATTCACTTATCTCACCATTTACTCTCACTAGGCCCAATTGAAACTATTTGTAATTGACTATGGCATGGGTTAAATAAATTCATTGGTAACTCATAAATGGTGCTGGATGTGACAAAGGAAACTGATTGTTCTGAGCACACTGAAAATCAGCTATTTAGAAAGTGACCTTCCTAAAATGGCCACTGCTCCTCCCCCTTCCACATCCATGAGGTTTACACAAGATGGTGGACACACCATGTGGTTAGTCCAAAATGGAGGACAGACCATGCGGCTCCTTTGTCACAAAGAAAACAAACCCTATACAGGCACCAATGTTACTTTAGGACTGAGTTTAAAAATATACAAAATTTCTCAGCATGCTTACACAGCCATATCATGGATATGCAGCAACTTTTAAATGTAATTTAAATCCTACTTAACAGATAAACAATCCAATCTGAATCAAACACAATATGACTTATTTGAACTTTGTTTTGCAACAATAAAAATACGCTTTAGCATCTTAAATATTATGAGAAACACATTGTCCCTTGATTTTCATATCAGCGGCTTACTGGTAACACAACAGAACACACGGATGTGATTTCTCAGTGTCACAATGCGTCCACCGTTAGCTGATTGACCACAGCATCGCGTTTGTAATCTACAGTGCATCATTAAGACCGTGATATCGCGGATGCAGCCTCCATCTGTAAATGCCAAATTGCTTTCTAACAAATATTTAAAATGCCCGCTCTAATATATACTGCGGATGCCAGGCACATCTTATTACCATATACGATAAAAGTGCGCTGTATGTCGCAAAACACTACATCCCTTAAGAGAAAACAATACACCCACACATTATCTGAGTTCCAAAGCTCATTGATGTATATATTTGTTATTAAAAGGATATGTATTCAATATATCACAATGTACAGTATATATATAGTTACATGGTTACAATTTATACAGTAAGCAGTTAATACAAACTAAATCAAATACACACAGTTACAGGCCAGCAAATATATCACCATATCTTTCTCATATAAAGTCTCCCCTCCATATCACTCTCTCTCTCTCTGTGTAAAATCATGCAGGCACCGGACTGGCAGCATCTCCACCATCGTCTGGGACAAAACAGCAACTTCTGTGTGTCTGCTCAGCAATACACTATGTAGTTTAGGGGAGTGCACACATCTAGTCTAGGGGAGGGAACTTTCTCATTCATGATGAGTCACTGTTCAGTTCATATGCAAACCAGGTTCAGCCTTGAAGACATCAAAAGGGCTGGCCTGAGTTTCCTGTCCATCACATGCTTGGAATGTCCATTGTTCTAATAAGAGTGACTTCAGCTTTCATACATTTCATCATATCTACTTGTTGCAATGAGCTACAACTTAATAACAGGCATCAAATTGATATACACATTAATCTGGTTGCTTTAATACCAAATACGACATGTCTATCTTGCTTCGTTCCAATAATACACATACATGATGTTACGCCATTAAATACATTTAAAACATTTTGATGTCTGGCGCTTGATATGTTATAATTATTTGCTGTATGAAATATGTGTCGAATCTATCTCTGTGGCATGTCTGTATAAATGCATATGTTACCATATATTGCTGTGCTCGCTGCGCGTATTTGCAAGCATAGCGACTCATATGTGTGGAGTCTGTATGTTCTCTCTATGTAATATTTTTTACTTCGACACCCCTCATCAGGCTTTTGCAGAAGCAGCTGGAGAAATTGAAGTAGGAGCTAAGATGGAGCGATTCGGCTAAGTATGTTGGACTTGTGGATGGAGCCCTTCATCCGCTTTGCCCGGATTCAAGGGTGGTCAATCTGTTGAAATCAGAGCACTACATTTTGGCCACCGTACTCGATCCTAGGTTGAAAGCCTACGTTGTATCTCTCTTTCCAGCATACAGAATTCTGCAGAGTTTCAAAGACCTGATGGTGAGAAAATTGTTAACTCCAGCGGAACATGACCCGTCAACAGCGCCTTCCTTTTCTCCCGCAACTGGGGCTGCGAGGAAAAGGATGACATTTCCTAGCCCACCCAGTGGCGGTGATGCAGGGCAGTCAGGAGCAAGTGTTGACATCTGGTCCGGACTGAAGGAGCTGCCAACAATTACTGACATGTCTACTCTCACAGCACATGATGCTGTCACCATGAGTCATTGGCGGACAGGAAGAACTTGGAAGGAGTGCAGGAGAGGTGGGAAAAACTGAAAAGTACAATACTAAGGGCAACAGACTTTTGAATCAAAAGGGTTAGGAAAAGCACCAGGAAAAGGAAACCAATGTGGTTCACAAAAGAAGTATCAACTAGTGTGAAAGCAAAAAAGATGGCTTTTAGGAAATACAAACAGACTCAAAATAATAACGATAAAGAGGTGTATCTTGACAGAAGGAAGGATGCTAAAAAAGTGATCAGACATGCAAAGTCAGAAGCTGAGGAGAAAATGGCCCAGTCAGTAGATAAAGGGGGCAAAACTTTTTAAGTATATAAGTGAAAGGAGAAAATCAAATGGAGGAATAATAAGACTTAAGACAGAGAGTGAACATTTGGTGGACGGAGATAAAGCAATAGCAGATCACCTAAATAATTCATTTTGCTCAGTATTTACTACAGAAGGAGAGGGGAAGGGGTCACAGTTAAGTTGCAAGGACATTCATAAAAATAAGGTAGATGAAAGTACATTTACAGAGGAGAAGGTCCTAACAGAACTTTCAAAACTAAAAGTGGATAAATCAATGGGGCCAGATGGGATACACCCAAGGATACTAAAAGAGCTAAATGATGTGCTGGTTACACCTTTAACATAATTATTTAACCAGTCACTAAATTCATGTGACATTCCAGAGGACTGGAAAAGAGCGAATGTAGTTCCATTGCACAAAAGTGTTAGCAAGGAAGAAGCAAGTAACTACAGACCAGAAAGCCATACATCAGTAGTAGGGAAAGTAATGGGAAAACTATTAAAAGAAAGAGTTGTGGAATATCTTAAATCAAACAATTTACAGGATCCAAAACAGCATGGATTTACCGGTGGGAGAACATGCCAAACAAATCTTATTGACTTTTTTCACTCTGTGACGAAAATAATAGATCAAGGGGGAGGTGTAGATATAGCATATCTAGACTTTAGTAAGGCATTTCACACTGTCCCACATCGCAGACTGCTAAATAACCTTGAAAGCATAGGGGTGGATTATAAAACAGTTAAATGGATAAGAACCTGGTTGCAGGAAGGAAACAGACAGTTGTAAAACTGGAGGGAGGCAGGTTCAGGGGAAATTTAAGGAAAATTACTTCAGAGGAAGGGCAGTGGATAATTGGAATAGCCTCCCATCAGAGGTGGTAGAGGCTAAGACTGTAGAGCAATTTAAATATGCTTGGGATAGGCATATGAATATCCTTACAAAGAAATAAGGTTCAAAAAGGGTTGAGATTACTTAAAGGATAAAAAAAAGGGGGCAGACTAGATGGACCAAGTGGTTCTTATCTGCCGTCAAATTCAATGTTTCTATGTAAAGAATGGAGGAGGATTATATGGGTGACAGCATCCAATTAGGCATGTCAGACAGTCCGTATGTATACTGGCAGGAAAAAGAGGCAATTTGGAGGCCCTTGTACAAACTGGCTTTATTTTGCCTAAATTGCCCCCCTCCAGTGTGTACTCTGAAAGACTGTTTAGTGCAGCCGGTAACCTTGTCAGCGATCAGCATAGGAGGTTACTTCCACAAAATGTGGAGAAGATGATGTTCATCAAAATGAATGAGAAATTCTTCCAGGAAGACCTTTACCAGCAATTGCCTCCAGAAAGTACACAGAAACCTGTGATGATGGATTCCATTGGGGATGAATTAATACTCTGTGAGGATGAGGATGCACACACTGAAAGGGGTGAGGAATCGGTGGATGAGGATGAGGATGACAACTCGCCTCTGTAGAGCCAGTTTGTGCAAGGAGAGATTGATTGCTTCTTTTTTTGTGGGGGCCCAAACAAACCAATCATTTCAGCCGCAGTCGTGTGGCAGACCCTGTCGCTGAAATGATTGGTTTGTTAAAGTGTGCATGTCCTGTTTATACTGTACATCATAAGGGTGGGTGGGAGGGCCCAAGGACAATTCCATCTTGCACCTCTTTTTTTTTCTTTGCATTATGTGCTCTTTGGGGCCTAGTTTTTAATACTGCCTTCCTGTCTGTCACTGCAGTGCCACTCCTAGACGTTCCAGGTGTTTGTGCCGCCCACTTGTGTCACTTAGCTTAGTCAAACAGTGACCTCGGTGCAACCTTTCGGCATAAAAACAATATTGTGAGGTGTTCAGAATACACTGGAAATGAGTGGAAATGAATGTTATTGAGGTTAATAAATAATACCTTAGGATCAAAATTACCCCCAAATTCTGTGATATTTTTTTTTTCAAAAATCATCCAGATCTAAAACCAAAATCCGAAAGGGTGGTTTTGGCAAAACCAATCCAGATCCAACACACGAGCTGAGATCCAGATCCAAAACCAAAACACAAAACCCGAAAAGTGCCCGCCGCACATCTCTAGTATTAAGGGCCTAATTCAGACCTGATCGTAGCAGCAAATTTGTTAGCAGATGGGCACTGCAGGGCCAGGGGGGCAGATATAACATGTGCAGAGAGAGGTAGAGTTGGGTGGGTTATGGGGGTAATTCCAAGTTGATTGCAGCAGGAAATTTTTCAGCAGTTGGCCAAAACCATGTGCACTGCAGGGGGGGGCAGATATAAAATTTGCAGAGAGAGTTAGATTTGGGTGGGTTATTTTGTTTCTGTGCAGAGTAAATACTGGCTGCTTTATTTGTACACTGCAATTTAAATTGCAGATTGAACTCACCACACCCAAATCTTTCTCTCTCTGCACATGTTATATCTGCCCCCCCCCCCCCCCCCCTGCAGTGCACATGGTTTTGCCCAACTGCTAAAAAATTTCCTGCTGCGATCAACTTGGAATTACCCCCTATATTGTTTCTGTGAAGGGTAAATACTGGCTGATTTATTTTTACGCTGCAACTTAAATTGCAGATTGAACACACCACACCCAAATCTAACTCTCGCTGCACATGTTATATCTGCCTCCCCTGCAGTGCACATGGTTTTGCCCATCTGCTAACAAAATTGCTGCTATGATTAGGTCTGAATTAGGACTTAAGAGCGTTCAAGGCAGCATTTTAGAAAGTATGAGGTTTTTCTGTATAAAAGGACAGGCTTTGAAGTTGGAGGAAAAAGACTGAAAGGCAACATAAGGAATAACTGTTTTGCAGAAAGTAATAGACCCATGGGGCGGTATTCAAATGATATGTCATGCCCAATGTCCTTTCTAAAGTGATCCCCGTTATTGTGCATATTGCGCCCATAACATTCAGGTTTAGCTGTGAAATGGGTTGGGTTCCTTCGCTAACGCGGGGGTAGCGAGCTGAAATGATTATACCACGCCCGTCAGCAGAAACAGAACGGGTGTGAAAAGGGGTGAAAAGAATTGAATACCACCCATGGAATACTGTAGCAGTTGTGCTGAGGACTGGTATAGAAAATGAATTCAATAATGCATAGGACTACTGTATGCACAGTATGGATATTGTTTAAATACAAAATAAAAGATTATCCAGAAATAACTGATTAAATAAACCTCCAAAGCAAACACACACAAAATAGCAGTGGATATACATACAATATTTTCTGACACTAAATTATATGTTTATTATTTATATGTGGGAGCAGAAGTGTAAAAGGAAGCATTTTGCATATCATATATGTCCTCTATTGTATTTAAAACATTATTGTAATGATAAAGTGGCATTTAAAATTAAAAATAAGGTTCTGTCATTCTTTCTTTATGCTGCAGCATCTCCCAGATGCCATTTTAATCCATGCAATCAACCGGTGAGTCAGACATGAGGGAATAAGGAGATCAGTAATGGCATTGTGCAAATAACAATGGTCTTTGACAATGTATAGGAAGGGGGGTTTTCTTTAAAGAATATTTATGTTTTTAAGTCAGTGAAGCATATGTTGCATTCCAAGGCTCAGTTAACAAATGTCACTTGCATATTAATAGGCTGTTACTAAAAGGCACAACAGAAACACATTCAATATATTTTTAATGCAGTAATTTAGTCTGTCGCCATTACGTCCCATTTGCTTGGGCTGTGATAATCCAACCATGGTAATCATCCATTTGGCATGGGACAGGAATGCCAAGAGCCAGGATCAATCCACACATGTTGCACTCGACCACAAGGCTGTAGACATGCTGACTTTACAATCCAGTCAGGCTTCCAGTTTCCTTTACTTTAATCATTATCTGATGTCTAGAACTTTTCCAGCTGCTTCACGTGGATGTAATTTAAGGTCCACACTTCCAAGGAGAACAGGAAAAATATTTCCTATTCATTTCACATATTTAGATATAATTAGCCTCAAATGAGGTATGGCATACATTAAACAGATTGGTATTTATTGGATTAATTGTCATATGTTTTGTGATATAAGAAACAAGGTAAATGTTGGAGGGGAACAGCCTGAAGAGCTCATTAGTGGTCACGTTCCTGTACTCAGAGTAAAGGTGCTTGAAATGCCAGCCCAGACCACTCTATTTTTACCATCAGTAAAGTACCCAATAAAAGTATGGTTTTCTAGCAATGTTTGGAATGAATAGGAAATTACATTCTCGCCTTAAGACTGGAGAGTGGTAAGAAATTGTGTTGTACTACACAGGGATGTATGTATTACTTAAATAATGATGGGGACAAGGGCATAGCTATCATAGCTGCTGGCAGTGTAGCTGCTATGGGGCCCAGAACTGAGAGGGGCCCACCTTTCCTGTTAGTTATACACAAGGGCGTAGCTATTATGGATGCAGGGAGTGCAGCTGCTATGGAGCCCAGAACTGAGAGGGACCACCTTCCCTGTCACAGTTACATGTGTTTTATACAAAGGAGTAGCTACCATAGGTGCAGGGAGTGCAGCTGCTATGGGGCCCAGAACTGAGAGGGGCACTTTCCCTGGTACAGTTGCATGTTATTTACAAGGGTGTAGCTACCATAGGTGTAGGGAGAGCAGCTGTTATGGGGCCCAGAACTGAGAGGGACCACCTTACCTTTCACAGTTACATGTGTTTTATACAAGGGAGTAGCTACCATAGGTGCAGGGAGTGCAGCTGCTATGGGGCCCAGAACTGAGAGGGACCACCTTACCTGTCACAGTTACATGTGTTTTATACAAGGGAGTAGCTACCATAGGTGCAGGGAGTGCAGCTGCTATGGGGCCCAGAACTGAGAGGGACCACTTTCCCTGTCACTATTACATTTGTTATCATGGGGATCATGTGTGAAAGTGGAAAAACGCTTTTGCACATCTTACTCCCACCTTTAAGACTTATGCTCCACCCCTCTTATGGAATGCCTTAAATCGCCTTACCAGACTCTGCCCAAGACTGCAGTCTTTCATTGCAATGTCTACTACTAGCTACCATTCTTTCTCTAGCTCCTATTGTCACAGCATTACCTTGTCCCTCTAGACCACAGGTTATCAAACTCGGTCCTCAGGACCCCACACGGTGCATGTTTTGCAGGTCTCCTCACAGAATCACAAGTGAAATAATTAGCTCCACCTGTGGACCTTTTAAAATGTGTCAGTGAGTAATTAATACACCTGTGCACTTGCTGGGTAACCTGCAAAACATGCACTGTGTGGGGTCCTGAGGACTGAGTTTGAGAACCACTGCTCTAGACCATGGGTCTTCAACCTGTGACCCGCCAGCTGTTGTGGAACTACACATCCCAGCATGCCCTGCTCAGTTTTAGCATGCCTTAATAGCAAAACTGTGGCAGGGCATGCTGGGATGTGCAGTTCGCAGGTTGAAAACCCATGCCGTAGACCACAGGTTCTAAAACTCAGTCCTCAGGACCCCACACAGTGCATGTTTTGCAGGTCTCCTCACAGAATCACAAGTGAAATAATTAGCTCCACCTATTAAAATGTGTCATTGAATAATGAGTACACCTGTGCATTTGCTGGGTGACCTGGAAAAACGTGAGCTGTTTGGGGTCCTGAGGACCGAGTTTGAGAACCACTGCTCTAGACTGCACACTCTTACGAGCAGGATCCTCTCCACTCTCTGTCTAAGGTCTGCATTAATCTAGCATGTCCTTGTCCTATGTATGATTTGTTTCTTATACGATTTGTTGTACCAGCTGTCTAGAGTTCTGTAGCACTTTATTGAAAATAATTGCAATTATTAATTGTAGGTATATTTTATTAATTTGATTTCTCAATTATGGGCCTCTACCTCTGACACTACACTCCCTCTCTTCTCCCGTGCTTCCCTCTTCACATCTACAAATGTACTTCTTGAAATCCAGCACTAGTATATTTGAATTCTCAGGAGAGTAATTTGAAAGTTGCAAGTATAACCATATGTACATTTGGTGACACGGACAAGACAGTAAATGAATTAAACAGCCATGAAACTAAAGGTGAGAAATTTGCTTGCGTAAAACAAAACAAAAAAACGTACAGTATGTGGGCCGTATGCACTATTAGCATAATGTATGTAGACACTACTAGTATAAAATGTGTGGCTATTACTGGTTTAAAATGTACAGTATACTCATGTAGGTGCAAAGCATACAGTATAAGGACACTAGTGGAATAAATTGTGTGGAACTGCTGCTATAAAACATGTTCATTAAAGCTATAAAAATTACATGGACATTAGTGGTATAAGATAAATGTGCACACTATCCGTATAAGATATAGATATATACAGGGGCGCAGCCAGAAATTTGTGGGCCCCATAGCAACATTTTGAAGGGGCCTCATCCCAATGCTTCTAGAGAGACACTTCTCTGCAGCAGTTGTTAATTTTATGCCCTGTAATAGTGCCCTAGTTCATTTTCTGAACCATAGTAGAGCCTTATTTAATGTTATGCCCCATAGCAGTGCCCTAGTTTATTTTATAAATCGCAGTAGTGCTTAAGCTCACCCTGTGTCTCATTTCAGAGCTGCCAGTACACATTATGCCGCACAGTACCCCCAATTCACATTATGATATATAGTGCTCCGTTTTCATATTGTGCCTCATTACAGTGCCCCGGTTCATATTATAGAACATTAAAATGTCCTCCAGTTCATTTTATACTACACTACAATGAGCAGGTCCAGGGGCATACCTAGATATAAAAAGTTTGAAAGGACCCCTACGTACCACCCAATGGCGAAAAATGGATATAGCACATGTAACTGTGACAGGGAAGGTGGGCACCTCTCAGTTCTTGGCCCCATAGCAGATGGGGCCCTTCACCTATGGTAGCTACGCCCTTGGATATATAGATGCTACTGGCGTAAATTATGTGCCCATTGCTGGTATATGACATGTAAGCACCAAAGGTATAAAAATTGCTGCACCTACTAGTATTCATGTGTGCCACTAATGGTAAAAGGCATGTGGGCAATTAAGGTGTAATTATGCATAGCACTGCTTGATACAATGTCTTGGCCACTGATGTTATGTGAGTGAATATGAATTAATATTTGTGACCATACATAATAATTCTGCTTGGCGTAGCAATTCTGCACAGTAACAACTACTTTTACATTTTGATACATGGCTTTAAGATGTATTTTCATTAATGTTACTAATTAAGAAAACAATTCTGCACATTCAGTAGATTTTGAACACTTTAACTTTGGTGGCTGATGATTGGATGTGATGATTACATATGATTTATGAATTGAGGAAAATGGTTTTATTTGACAGGTTAAATAGTCTCATCAATATGATGTTTTATCCCTTGTTTAGAAGTGAAGTTTTTGAAGTTGTTAAACTACAAGTTCCAAGACGTCACATTTGTATGAGGAATCCCAACAGTGCAGGGACTTGTTAATGAACACTGGACCACTAGGAATGGGGGAATATGCGCCCACATGGTCCTTGATGGCCTACTGGGACAAGACTGTCTTTTTTTTTTTTTAGCAATTTGTTTATCATATTTACAAATACATTTTACTGTGCTTACATGATTAAATAAAATATGTCATGCAGCATGTAGTGGATGTGGAGGAAGAGTGACCTGGCCACATTCTTCACCCAAATGACCAGGCCAGCAGTGGCTCATTTCCACACTATTTTGCATCTGGTCTTACAGTCTCTCTCGATAAAAAAAAAAAAAGACTAGATGGGCGGCAGCTGACTGGCTCTGACAGTCACTGCTCGTCTCTGTAGTGTTTCCCTAATCTTCCTGACAAATGTTGAAGACTGCATTTTAATATTTCCCAACACTTTCTTATACCTGTTCCTTTTTCATACTGCTGAAGAAGAGCATTCTCCTGTGCTGCAGTTAATCCTTCCCTGGGCTCCTGGACATCCACCTGGGTCTATGCCACCTCTTACCACTAGTTAAATCTGTGCTTACTCTGAACCCTGTTGGGTGGTTGACTTTCTAGAGTTATCTTGTGGTTCCTAGAACAATCAGTAAATTGCCATTACTAATCACGTCTGTTGGAGCTACTTGGCCCCCAGACGCTCACCAGATGCATTAACTATGAGCCACTATGGTGCCCCAGTCATAGAAGAATAAACTCTGCCTGCAGTAGAGTCCTTTACTAGCAATAGCTACCACTGGATTTGGTGGTGGGTGTAGCTGTTGCAGTACCTCTTTGTTGCTGAATCTGACTAGAGCCTTTAAAACTACCCCCATGACTTGGGTCCCTGACATCCAATTTCCTTCAAGCCAAATATTGCTCCAGGAGAATAGAACCCAGCCAGGTAACTCTGCTGAGTACATAAATTTAAAACCTCCAACTTCATAATATTCAGCCAAGTTAATAGGGTTGTTACCTTTAGATTTTACACGGGCCTATATTTAATTATACCGTATCATACTGTATATATGTTATTCATACCTCCCAAAATTCATAAACTATGAATCATGACACGGGTTGCTGCAGGGATGTGCGGTGAGTTAAATGAATCAGGAGGCACTGGCTTGTACCAGAGCCAGATTTACACACAATATATGGGCCAAATGGTACATGTGGGCAGAAACTGCTGGAAATTTGGTGAGTATTGATCAGAGATGTGCGGAAAAGATAGACAGGTGAGGCACTGCCTCACCTGCCAAAGACATTTTACTCCAGAGTTTTGGCTATAAAAATGATTAGAATAATACAAATAAGATATCTGAAACAAATTCTTTGTACTTTTCATATACTTTAAACTCTTGCACAAACGTTAGTATGACAGGAAAGGCTCTGTCTTACCTGCCTCATCCCACCGCACGTCACTGGGTTGCTGTTGGCATGGCTACATCATAGGGGTGTGTGGCTATGACCTCAGTGGTCATGTTCATGTTCTAAAGTGCTATACAACTCTGAACTACTACAGAAATACATTTTATTGCTGCATTAACTGGAAACAAATACCTCCCAACATCTGGGATGAATGGCCAAACTGGGATGAATGTTCTACTCATAGGATGTTGAGTCAATCACCTCAAGTTTGACTGTTCCACTGAGATTGGAAGTCTTGGGGAGGCATGAGAATGGGAGTTATGAGACTGTAAAGCTATATTAACTGTACTGTATATCACATTTGCCATTGGTCTGCCTTTAGATGTTAACGTGGTATCCCCATAGTATCACAGTACACATTGGCATTATCTATTTTACATCCTGGTTAAGACTTTGATGTCGCTCTTTAGACTGCTCAAATTGGCGGAAAGGTATTATAATAAAAATATGACACCAGTGGATCTCATTTTATATTTAAAAATAAGCATACTCTGCTTAAATTCAGTAATGCAAGAAGCCTGACTGCTATAGACAATAAAGTTGAAGGAATATTAAACAAAGCAAAACAAAAAAATACTTGATTTACACAAAGGGACTGCTGCTTTTAGAAATGCATATGGCTTTGAGCTGCTAAGCCCATAGCAAGAACTCTCTAATTTGTGGTGGCAAAATAACTAGCTCTCCACATGTTATTTCTGGTTACTACTTGACTCGATAATTCACACCACATGAATGCTATATTAAAGGATCTCCCAAATGAAAATAGTCCTTATTTGTCTTCATTAAAATCTGTCCCACTGCTCATTTTTCAACTTTAAAATAATAAAGGTAAAGTTCATACAACCGCTGGTAACAATAGAGGCAGTGGTGTACATAGAAATTTCTTAAATAATAGAGAGAGAAAATGAAAACATGCAGGAACTAAGCTCCCAAACAGTCAGCTGTACCATTTCGCAGCAGAGGTGACTATGGATTATAGTTTAACCCTATGGAATCGGTGGCATATATTTTTTTAATATATATTTTCACATTTGAAAACACTGGGGCTGGTTCATTGTATACATCTATGTGACCTATCCATATGTTTCATTTCATAGCTGTCATTATTATCAGCATGCACTTGTACTAGCCCTATCTTTGATGCAAGAAATCTGTATGAAAACGAAATTTGTGCAACTTGGAATTTCTTGTACAGTAGATATGCTGTTTCTCCTCCCCTTTGGCTCCAAGCTCCTTGAGAAGATCATCTACTTCCACGTTACCTCACTTCTAACTGTACGTTCAATTCTTGACCATCTTCAATCCAGTTTTCACCACTCCCATCCCAAATGAAACAACTCTCACCATGGTCACAAATCACCTTCTCTTTTCCGTATAGAAAGGCCCCATACATCAGCAATCAATTGGAGCAATCTGGCGCTTTGCAGATGATTGTGTAAATTAATCAGCAATGTACAGTATGGGGTTCACAGATCTCAGACTATGACCAAAAAGTGATTGAGATTGGTAAATCAGGTTTTCAACATGTTTCACAGATTAATTGGGGCTGTAGATTGCTAGTGTATGGTAGCAATCAGCAGATTTGCAGACAATTACAAGTAAAATGATAAGCCTCTCAAGATGGTCAGATCTGTATTTGCTGAAAATGATGTGCAAACAACTGATAATGGCACCTGAGAGTTAGGTGCCATTATCCTTCTGATGAAGCCGCTGAGTTTGAAAAGGTGGAGAAACGTGAAGAGGACATGGATTGTCACCTGCGGTAGTGGTATTTATTCACAAAATTCCTGCACTGGTGTCACGAGGACTGGAGGATTACAAAGAGGGTGAGACGTCACCAGGCTAATAGCTGTATACCAGTCTGATGCACGCTGAGCGGTTCATAAACTACAAGGTGGCCACACAAGTACTTCCAACTTATGAACTCAGTATTAACATACGGACTGTGGTTATTAGAGATGAGCGCCTGAAATTTTTCGGGTTTTGTGTTTTGGTTTTGGGTTCGGTTCCGCGGCCGTGTTTTGGGTTCGAACGCGTTTTGGCAAAACCTCACCGAATTTTTTTTGTCGGATTCGGGTGTGTTTTGGATTCGGGTGTTTTTTTCAAAAAACACTAAAAAACAGCTTAAATCATAGAATTTGGGGGTCATTTTGATCCCAAAGTATTATTAACCTCAAAAACCATAATTTACACTCATTTTCAGTCTATTCTGAATACCTCACACCTCACAATATTATTTTTAGTCCTAAAATTTGCACCGAGGTCGCTGTGTGAGTAAGATAAGCGACCCTAGTGGCCGACACAAACACCGGGCCCATCTAGGAGTGGCTCTGCAGTGTCACGCAGGATGTCCCTTCCAAAAAACCCTCCCCAAACAGCACATGACGCAAAGAAAAAAAGAGGCGCAATGAGGTAGCTGTATGAGTAAGATTAGCGACCCTAGTGGCCGACACAAACACCGGGCCCATCTAGGAGTGGCACTGCAGTGTCACGCAGGATGGCCCTTCCAAAAAACCCTCCCCAAACAGCACATGACGCAAAGAAAAAAAGAGGCGCAATGAGGTAGCTGTGTGAGTAAGATTAGCGACCCTAGTGGCCGACACAAACACCGGGCCCATCTAGGAGTGGCACTGCAGTGTCACGCAGGATGTCCCTTCCAAAAAACCCTCCCCAAACAGCACATGACGCAAAGAAAAAAAGAGGCGCAATGAGGTAGCTGTGTGAGTAAGATTAGCGACCCTAGTGGCCGACACAAACACCGGGCCCATCTAGGAGTGGCACTGCAGTGTCACGCAGGATGTCCCTTCCAAAAAACCCTCCCCAAACAGCACATGACGCAAAGAAAAAAAGAGGCGCAATGAGGTAGCTGACTGTGTGAGTAAGATTAGCGACCCTAGTGGCCGACACAAACACCGGGCCCATCTAGGAGTGGCACTGCAGTGTCACGCAGGATGTCCCTTCCAAAAAACCCTCCCCAATCAGCACATGATGCAAAGAAAAAGAAAAGAAAAAAGAGGTGCAAGATGGAATTGTCCTTGGGCCCTCCCACCCACCCTTATGTTGTATAAACAAAACAGGACATGCACACTTTAACCAACCCATCATTTCAGTGACAGGGTCTGCCACACGACTGTGACTGATATGACGGGTTGGTTTGGACCCCCCCCAAAAAAGAAGCAATTAATCTCTCCTTGCACAAACTGGCTCTACAGAGGCAAGATGTCCACCTCATCTTCACCCTCCGATATATCACCGTGTACATCCCCCTCCTCACAGATTATCAATTCGTCCCCACTGGAATCCACCATCTCAGCTCCCTGTGTACTTTGTGGAGGCAATTGCTGCTGGTCAATGTCTCCGCGGAGGAATTGATTATAATTCATTTTAATGAACATCATCTTCTCCACATTTTCTGGATGTAACCTCGTACGCCGATTGCTGACAAGGTGAGCGGCGGCACTAAACACTCTTTCGGAGTACACACTTGTGGGAGGGCAACTTAGGTAGAATAAAGCCAGTTTGTGCAAGGGCCTCCAAATTGCCTCTTTTTCCTGCCAGTATAAGTACGGACTGTGTGACGTGCCTACTTGGATGCGGTCACTCATATAATCCTCCACCATTCTATCAATGTTGAGAGAATCATATGCAGTGACAGTAGACGACATGTCCGTAATCGTTGTCAGGTCCTTCAGTCCGGACCAGATGTCAGCATCAGCAGTCGCTCCAGACTGCCCTGCATCACCGCCAGCGGGTGGGCTCGGAATTCTGAGCCTTTTCCTCGCACCCCCAGTTGCGGGAGAATGTGAAGGAGGAGATGTTGACAGGTCGCGTTCCGCTTGACTTGACAATTTTGTCACCAGCAGGTCTTTCAACCCCAGCAGACTTGTGTCTGCCGGAAAGAGAGATCCAAGGTAGGCTTTAAATCTAGGATCGAGCACGGTGGCCAAAATGTAGTGCTCTGATTTCAACAGATTGACCACCCGTGAATCCTTGTTAAGCGAATTAAGGGCTGCATCCACAAGTCCCACATGCCTAGCGGAATCGCTCCCTTTTAGCTCCTTCTTCAATGCCTCCAGCTTCTTCTGCAAAAGCCTGATGAGGGGAATGACCTGACTCAGGCTGGCAGTGTCTGAACTGACTTCACGTGTGGCAAGTTCAAAGGGCATCAGAACCTTGCACAACGTTGAAATCATTCTCCACTGCACTTGAGACAGGTGCATTCCACCTCCTATATCGTGCTCAATTGTATAGGCTTGAATGGCCTTTTGCTGCTCCTCCAACCTCTGAAGCATATAGAGGGTTGAATTCCACCTCGTTACCACTTCTTGCTTCAGATGATGGCAGGGCAGGTTCAGTAGTTTTTGGTGGTGCTCCAGTCTTCTGTACGTGGTGCCTGTACGCCGAAAGTGTCCCGCAATTCTTCTGGCCACCGACAGCATCTCTTGCACGCCCCTGTCGTTTTTTAAAAAATTCTGCACCACCAAATTCAAGGTATGTGCAAAACATGGGACGTGCTGGAATTTGCCCATATTTAATGCACACACAATATTGCTGGCGTTGTCCGATGCCACAAATCCACAGGAGAGTCCAATTGGGGTAAGCCATTCCGCGATGATCTTCCTCAGTTGCCGTAAGAGGTTTTCAGCTGTGTGCGTATTCTGGAAAGCGGTGATACAAAGCGTAGCCTGCCTAGGAAAGAGTTGGCGTTTGCGAGATGCTGCTACTGGTGCCGCCGCTGCTGTTCTTGCGGCGGGAGTCCATACATCTACCCAGTGGGCTGTCACAGTCATATAGTCCTGACCCTGCCCTGCTCCACTTGTCCACATGTCCGTGGTTAAGTGGACATTGGGTACAACTGCATTTTTTAGGACACTGGTGAGTCTTTTTCTGACGTCCGTGTACATTCTCGGTATCGCCTGCCTAGAGAAGTGGAACCTAGATGGTATTTGGTAACGGGGGCACACTGCCTCAATAAATTGTCTAGTTCCCTGTGAACTAACGGCGGATACCGGACGCACGTCTAACACCAACATAGTTGTCAAGGCCTCAGTTATCCGCTTTGCAGTAGGATGACTGCTGTGATATTTCATCTTCCTCGCAAAGGACTGTTGAACAGTCAATTGCTTACTGGAAGTAGTACAAGTGGGCTTACGACTTCCCCTCTGGGATGACCATCGACTCCCAGCGGCAACAACAGCAGCGCCAGCAGCAGTAGGCGTTACACGCAAGGATGCATCGGAGGAATCCCAGGCAGGAGAGGACTCGTCAGAATTGCCAGTGACATGGCCTGCAGGACTATTGGCATTCCTGGGGAAGGAGGAAATTGACACTGAGGGAGTTGGTGGGGTGGTTTGCGTGAGCTTGGTTACAAGAGGAAGGGATTTACTGGTCAGTGGACTGCTTCCGCTGTCACCCAAAGTTTTTGAACTTGTCACTGACTTATTATGAATGCGCTGCAGGTGACGTATAAGGGAGGATGTTCCGAGGTGGTTAACGTCCTTACCCCTACTTATTACAGCTTGACAAAGGGAACACACGGCTTGACACCTGTTGTCCGCATTTCTGGTGAAATACCTCCACACCGAAGAGCTGATTTTTTTGGTATTTTCACCTGGCATGTCAACGGCCATATTCCTCCCACGGACAACAGGTGTCTCCCCGGGTGCCTGACTTAAACAAACCACCTCACCATCAGAATCCTCCTGGTCAATTTCCTCCCCAGCGCCAGCAACACCCATATCCTCCTCATCCTGGTGTACTTCAACACTGACATCTTCAATCTGACTATCAGGAACTGGACTGCGGGTGCTCCTTCCAGCACTTGCAGGGGGCGTGCAAATGGTGGAAGGCGCATGCTCTTCACGTCCAGTGTTGGGAAGGTCAGGCATCGCAACCGACACAATTGGACTCTCCTTGTGGATTGGGATTTCGAAGAATGCACAGTTCTTTGCTGTGCTGCTTTTGCCAGCTTGAGTCTTTTCATTTTTCTAGCGAGAGGCTGAGTGCTTCCATCCTCATGTGAAGCTGAACCACTAGCCATGAACATAGGCCAGGGCCTCAGCCGTTCCTTGCCACTCCGTGTGGTAAATGGCATATTGGCAAGTTTACGCTTCTCCTCCGACAATTTTATTTTAGGTTTTGGAGTCCTTTTTTTACTGATATTTGGTGTTTTGGATTTGACATGCTCTGTACTATGACATTGGGCATCGGCCTTGGCAGACGACGTTGCTGGCATTTCATCGTCTCGGCCATGACTAGTGGCAGCAGCTTCAGCACGAGGTGGAAGTGGATCTTGATCTTTCCCTAATTTTGGAACCTCAACATTTTTGTTCTCCATATTTTAATAGGCACAACTAAAAGGCACCTCAGGTAAACAATGGAGATGGATACTAGTATACAATTATGGACTGCCTGCCGACTGCAGACACAGAGGTAGCCACAGCCGTGAACTACCGTACTGTACTGTGTCTGCAGCTAATATAGACTGGTTGATAAAGAGAAGATGTCTATGTAACTATGTATGTATAAAGAAGACTGAAAAAAATCCACGGTTAGGTGGTATACAATTATGGACGGACTGCCTGCCGAGTGCAGACACAGAGGTAGCCACAGCCGTGAACTACCGTACTGTACTGTGTCTGCAGCTAATATAGACTGGTTGATAAAGAGAAGATGTCTATGTAACTATGTATGTATAAAGAAGAATGAAAAAAAACCACGGTTAGGTGGTATACAATTATGGACGGACTGCCTGCCGAGTGCAGACACAGAGGTAGCCACTGCCGTGAACTACCGTACTGTACTGTGTCTGCAGCTAATATAGACTGGTTGATAAAGAGAAGATGTCTATGTAACTATGTATGTATAAAGAAGAATGAAAAAAATCCACGGTTAGGTGGTATTACAATTATGGACGGACTGCCTGCCGAGTGCAGAGACACAGAGGTAGCCACAGCCGTGAACTACCGTACTGTGTCTGCTGCGACTGGATGATAAATGATATAAAAAATATATATATATCACTACTGCAGCCGGACAGGTATATATTATATATTATATAATGACGGACCTGCTGGACACTGTCTGTCAGCAGAATGAGTTTTATTTTTATAGAATAAAAAAAAAAAAAACACACAAGTGAAGTCACACGACGAGTGTTTAACTTTTTCAGGCAATCACAATATAAGTATACTACTAACTATACTGGTGGTCAGTGTGGTCAGGTCACTGGTCAGTCACACTGGCAGTGGCACTCCTGCAGCAAAAGTGTGCACTGTTTAATTTTAATATAATATGTACTCCTGGCTCCTGCTATAACCTATAACTGGCACTGCAGTAGTGCTCCCCAGTCTCCCCCACAATTATAAGCTGTGTGAGCTGAGCAGTCAGACAGATATATAATATATATAGATGATGCAGCACACTGGCCTGAGCCTGAGCAGTGCACACAGATATGGTATGTGACTGACTGAGTCACTGTGTGTATCGCTTTTTTCAGGCAGAGAACGGATATGTTAAATAAACTGCACTGTGTGTCTGGTGGTCACTCACTATATAATATATTATGTACTCCTGGCTCCTGCTATAACCTATAACTGGCACTGCAGTAGTGCTCCCCAGTCTCCCCCACAATTATAAGCTGTGTGAGCTGAGCAGTCAGACAGATATATAATATATATAGATGATGCAGCACACTGGCCTGAGCCTGAGCAGTGCACACAGATATGGTATGTGACTGACTGAGTCACTGTGTGTATCGCTTTTTTCAGGCAGAGAACGGATATATTAAATAAACTGCACTGTGTGTCTGGTGGTCACTCACTATATAATATATTATGTACTCCTGGCTCCTGCTATAACCTATAACTGGCACTGCAGTAGTGCTCCCCAGTCTCCCCCACAATTATAAGCTGTGTGAGCTGAGCAGTCAGACAGATATATAATATATATAGATGATGCAGCACACTGGCCTGAGCCTGAGCAGTGCACACAGATATGGTATGTGACTGACTGAGTCACTGTGTGTATCGCTTTTTTCAGGCAGAGAACGGATATATTAAATAAACTGCACTGTGTGTCTGGTGGTCACTCACTATATAATATATTATGTACTCCTGGCTCCTGCTATAACCTATAACTGGCACTGCAGTAGTGCTCCCCAGTCTCCCCCACAATTATAAGCTGTGTGAGCTGAGCAGTCAGACAGATATATAATATATATAGATGATGCAGCACACTGGCCTGAGCCTGAGCAGTGCACACAGATATGGTATGTGACTGACTGAGTCACTGTGTGTATCGCTTTTTTCAGGCAGAGAACGGATATATTAAATAAACTGCACTGTGTGTCTGGTGGTCACTCACTATATAATATATTATGTACTCCTGGCTCCTGCTATAACCTATAACTGGCACTGCAGTAGTGCTCCCCAGTCTCCCCCACAATTATAAGCTGTGTGAGCTGAGCAGTCAGACAGATATATATAATATTATATATAGATAATAGATGATGCAGCACACTGGCCTGAGCCTGAGCAGTGCACACAGATATGGTATGTGACTGAGTCACTGTGTGCTGTGTATCGCTTTTTTCAGGCAGAGAACGGATTATAAAGTAAACTGCACTGTCCTCACTAGTAAACTCTCTCCACTCAGTCTCTACACTTCTACAGTAACAGTACTCCTCCTAGTCAGCTCCAGTAAATCTCTCTCAGTCTCTTATAATCTAAATGGAGAGGACGCCAGCCACGTCCTCTCCCTATCAATCTCAATGCACGTGTGAAAATGGCGGCGACGCGCGGCTCCTTATATAGAATCCGAGTCTCGCGATAGAATCCGAGCCTCGCGAGAATCCGACAGCGTCATGATGACGTTCGGGCGCGCTCGGGTTAACCGAGCAAGGCGGGAAGATCCGAGTCGCTCGGACCCGTGAAAAAAAACATGAAGTTCTGGCGGGTTCGGATTCAGAGAAACCGAACCCGCTCATCTCTAGTGGTTATGAGCTTGCAAGCATTTATACTAATATAGACTATGCTGAACTAACAGTGCTTCTTAAGGGAACTTGCTTTTTAACCTGGGCTTGTTGGACTAATGGACTCTAACAGACTACCATTACTAATATACTGCTAATAGCATTTCATTACAGAAGTGGCTGTGTTATTAATAGAGATGAGCGCCGGAAATTTTTCGGGTTTTGGTTTTGGGTTCGGTTCCGCGGCCGTGTTTTGGGTTCGACCGCGTTTTGGCAAAACCTCACCGAATTTTTTTTGTCGGATTCGGGTGTGTTTTGGATTCGGGTGTTTTTTTCAAAAAACCCTAAAAAACAGCTTAAATCATAGAATTTGGGGGTCATTTTGATCCCAAAGTATTATTAACCTCAAAAACCATAATTTACACTCATTTTCAGTCTATTCTGAATACCTCACACCTCACAATATTATTTTTAGTCCTAAAATTTGCACCGAGGTCGCTGTGTGAGTAAGATAAGCGACCCTAGTGGCCGACACAAACACCGGGCCCATCTAGGAGTGGCACTGCAGTGTCACGCAGGATGTCCCTTCCAAAAAACCCTCCCCAAACAGCACATGACGCAAAGAAAAAAAGAGGCGCAATGAGGTAGCTGTGTGAGTAAGATAAGCGACCCTAGTGGCCGACACAAACACCGGGCCCATCTAGGAGTGGCACTGCAGTGTCACGCAGGATGTCCCTTCAAAAAAACCCTCCCCAAACAGCACATGACGCAAAGAAAAAAAGAGGCGCAATGAGGTAGCTGACTGTGTGAGTAAGATAAGCGACCCTAGTGGCCGACACAAACACCGGGCCCATCTAGGAGTGGCACTGCAGTGTCACGCAGGATGGCCCTTCCAAAAAACCCTCCCCAAACAGCACATGACGCAAAGAAAAAAAGAGGCGCAATGAGGTAGCTGACTGTGTGAGTAAGATAAGCGACCCTAGTGGCCGACACAAACACCGGGCCCATCTAGGAGTGGCACTGCAGTGTCACGCAGGATGGCCCTTCCAAAAAACCCTCCCCAAACAGCACATGACGCAAAGAAAAATAAAAGAAAAAAGAGGTGCAAGATGGAATTGTCCTTGGGCCCTCCCACCCACCCTTATGTTGTATAAACAGGACATGCACACTTTAACCAACCCATCATTTCAGTGACAGGGTCTGCCACACGACTGTGACTGATATGACGGGTTGGTTTGGACCCCCCCAAAAAAAGAAGCAATTAATCTCTCCTTGCACAAACTGGCTCTACAGAGGCAAGATGTCCACCTCATCATCATCCTCCGATATATCACCGTGTACATCCCCCTCCTCACAGATTATCAATTCGTCCCCACTGGAATCCACCATCTCAGCTCCCTGTGTACTTTGTGGAGGCAATTGCTGCTGGTCAATGTCTCCGCGGAGGAATTGATTATAATTCATTTTAATGAACATCATCTTCTCCACATTTTCTGGATGTAACCTCGTACGCCGATTGCTGACAAGGTGAGCGGCGGCACTAAACACTCTTTCGGAGTACACACTTGTGGGAGGGCAACTTAGGTAGAATAAAGCCAGTTTGTGCAAGGGCCTCCAAATTGCCTCTTTTTCCTGCCAGTATAAGTACGGACTGTGTGACGTGCCTACTTGGATGCGGTCACTCATATAATCCTCCACCATTCTTTCAATGTTGAGAGAATCATATGCAGTGACAGTAGACGACATGTCCGTAATCGTTGTCAGGTCCTTCAGTCCGGACCAGATGTCAGCATCAGCAGTCGCTCCAGACTGCCCTGCATCACCGCCAGCGGGTGGGCTCGGAATTCTGAGCCTTTTCCTCGCACCCCCAGTTGCGGGAGAATGTGAAGGAGGAGATGTTGACAGGTCGCGTTCCGCTTGACTTGACAATTTTCTCACCAGCAGGTCTTTCAACCCCAGCAGACTTGTGTCTGCCGGAAAGAGAGATCCAAGGTAGGTTTTAAATCTAGGATCGAGCACGGTGGCCAAAATGTAGTGCTCTGATTTCAACAGATTGACCACCCGTGAATCCTTGTTAAGCGAATTAAGGGCTCCATCCACAAGTCCCACATGCCTAGCGGAATCGCTCCGTGTTAGCTCCTCCTTCAATGTCTCCAGCTTCTTCTGCAAAAGCCTGATGAGGGGAATGACCTGACTCAGGCTGGCAGTGTCTGAACTGACTTCACGTGTGGCAAGTTCAAAGGGCATCAGAACCTTGCACAACGTTGAAATCATTCTCCACTGCACTTGAGACAGGTGCATTCCACCTCCTATATCGTGCTCAATTGTATAGGCTTGAATGGCCTTTTGCTGCTCCTCCAACCTCTGAAGCATATAGAGGGTTGAATTCCACCTCGTTACCACTTCTTGCTTCAGATGATGGCAGGGCAGGTTCAGTAGTTTTTGGTGGTGCTCCAGTCTTCTGTACGTGGTGCCTGTACGCCGAAAGTGTCCCGCAATTCTTCTGGCCACCGACAGCATCTCTTGCACGCCCCTGTCGTTTTTTAAAAAATTCTGCACCACCAAATTCAAGGTATGTGCAAAACATGGGACGTGCTGGAATTTGCCCATATTTAATGCACACACAATATTGCTGGCGTTGTCCGATGCCACAAATCCACAGGAGAGTCCAATTGGGGTAAGCCATTCTGCGATGATCTTCCTCAGTTGCCGTAAGAGGTTTTTAGCTGTGTGCGTATTCTGGAAAGCGGTGATACAAAGCGTAGCCTGCCTAGGAAAGAGTTGGCGTTTGCGAGATGCTGCTACTGGTGCCGCCGCTGCTGTTCTTGCGGCGGGAGTCCATACATCTACCCAGTGGGCTGTCACAGTCATATAGTCCTGACCCTGCCCTGCTCCACTTGTCCACATGTCCGTGGTTAAGTGGACATTGGGTACAACTGCATTTTTTAGGACACTGGTGAGTCTTTTTCTGACGTCCGTGTACATTCTCGGTATCGCCTGCCTACAGAAGTGGAACCTAGATGGTATTTGGTAACGGGGGCACACTGCCTCAATAAATTGTCTAGTTCCCTGTGAACTAACGGCGGATACCGGACGCACGTCTAACACCAACATAGTTGTCAAGGCCTCAGTTATCCGCTTTGCAGCAGGATGACTGCTGTGATATTTCATCTTCCTCGCAAAGGACTGTTGGACAGTCAATTGCTTACTGGAAGTAGTACAAGTGGGCTTACGACTTCCCCTCTGGGATGACCATCGACTCCCAGCAGCAACAACAGCAGCGCCAGCAGCAGTAGGCGTTACACGCAAGGATGCATCGGAGGAATCCCAGGCAGGAGAGGACTCGTCAGAATTGCCAGTGACATGGCCTGCAGGACTATTGGCATTCCTGGGGAAGGAGGAAATTGACACTGAGGGAGTTGGTGGGGTGGTTTGCGTGAGCTTGGTTACAAGAGGAAGGGATTTACTGGTCAGTGGACTGCTTCCGCTGTCGCCCAAAGTTTTTGAACTTGTCACTGACTTATTATGAATGCGCTGCAGGTGACGTATAAGGGAGGATGTTCCGAGGTGGTTAACGTCCTTACCCCTACTTATTACAGCTTGACAAAGGGAACACACGGCTTGACAAATGTTGTCCGCATTTCTGGTGAAATACTTCCACACCGAAGAGCTGATTTTTTTGGTATTTTCACCAGGCATGTCAACGGCCATATTCCTCCCACGGACAACAGGTGTCTCCCCGGGTGCCTGACTTAAACAAACCACCTCACCATCAGAATCCTCTTGGTCAATTTCCTCCCCAGCGCCAGCAACACCCATATCCTCCTCATCCTGGTGTACTTCAACACTGACATCTTCAATCTGACTATCAGGAACTGGACTGCGGGTGCTCCTTCCAGCACTTGCAGGGGGCGTGCAAATGGTGGAAGGCGCATGCTCTTCACGTCCAGTGTTGGGAAGGTCAGGCATCGCAACCGACACAATTGGACTCTCCTTGTGGATTTGGGATTTCGAAGAACGCACAGTTCTTTGCGGTGCTTTTGCCAGCTTGAGTCTTTTCAGTTTTCTAGCGAGAGGCTGAGTGCTTCCATCCTCATGTGAAGCTGAACCACTAGCCATGAACATAGGCCAGGGCCTCAGCCGTTCCTTGCCACTCCGTGTGGTAAATGGCATATTGGCAAGTTTACGCTTCTCCTCCGACAATTTTATTTTAGGTTTTGGAGTCCTTTTTTTACTGATATTTGGTGTTTTGGATTTGACATGCTCTGTACTATGACATTGGGCATCGGCCTTGGCAGACGACGTTGCTGGCATTTCATCGTCTCGGCCATGACTAGTGGCAGCAGCTTCAGCACGAGGTGGAAGTGGATCTTGATCTTTCCCTAATTTTGGAACCTCAACATTTTTGTTCTCCATATTTTAATAGGCACAACTAAAAGGCACCTCAGGTAAACAATGGAGATGGATGGATACTAGTATACAATTATGGATGGACTGCCGAGTGCCGACACAGAGGTAGCTACAGCCGTGGACTATTGTACTGTACTGTGTCTGCTGCTAATATAGACTGGATGATAATGAGATGTAGTATGTATGTATAAAGAAGAAAGAAAAAAAAACCACGGGTAGGTGGTATACAATTATGGATGGACTGCCGAGTGCCGACACAGAGGTAGCTACAGCCGTGGACTACTGTACTGTGTCTGCTGCTAATATAGACTGGTTGATAAAGAGATGTAGTATGTATGTATAAAGAAGAAAGGAAAAAAAAACCACGGGTAGGTGGTATACAATTATGGATGGACTGCCGAGTGCCGACACAGAGGTAGCTACAGCCGTGGACTACCGTACTGTGTCTGCTGCTAATATAGACTGGTTGATAATGAGATGTAGTATGTATAAAGAAGAAAGAAAAAAAAAACCACGGGTAGGTGGTATACAATTATGGACGGACTGTCGAGTGCCGACACAGAGGTAGCTACAGCCGTGGACTACCGTACTGTACTGTGTCTGCTGCTAATATAGACTGGATGATAATGAGATGTAGTATGTATAAAGAAGAAAGAAAAAAAAACCACGGGTAGGTGGTATACAATTATGGATGGACTGCCGAGTGCCGACACAGAGGTAGCTACAGCCGTGGACTACCGTACTGTGTCTGCTGCTAATATAGACTGGTTGATAAAGAGATGTAGTATGTATGTATAAAGAAGAAAGAAAAAAAAAACCACGGGTAGGTGGTATACAATTATGGACGGACTGCCGAGTGCCGACACAGAGGTAGCTACAGCCGTGGACTACTGTACTGTGTCTGCTGCTAATATAGACTGGTTGATAAAGAGATGTAGTATGTATGTATAAAGAAGAAAGAAAAAAAAACCACGGGTAGGTGGTATACAATTATGGATGGACTGCCGAGTGCCGACACAGAGGTAGCTACAGCCGTGGACTACTGTACTGTGTCTGCTGCTAATATAGACTGGTTGATAAAGAGATGTAGTATGTATGTATAAAGAAGAAAGAAAAAAAAACCACGGGTAGGTGGTATACAATTATGGACGGACTGCCGAGTGCCGACACAGAGGTAGCTACAGCCGTGGACTACCGTACTGTACTGTGTCTGCTGCTAATATAGACTGGTTGATAAAGAGATGTAGTATGTATGTATAAAGAAGAAAGAAAAAAAAAACCACGGGTAGGTGGTATACAATTATGGATGGACTGCCGAGTGCCGACACAGAGGTAGCTACAGCCGTGGACTACTGTACTGTGTCTGCTGCTAATATAGACTGGTTGATAAAGAGATGTAGTATGTATGTATAAAGAAGAAAGAAAAAAAAACCACGGGTAGGTGGTATACAATTATGGATGGACTGCCGAGTGCCGACACAGAGGTAGCTACAGCCGTGAACTACCGTACTGTGTCTGCTGCGACTGGATGATAAATAATGATATAAAAAATATATATATATCACTACTGCAGCCGGACAGGTATATATTATATAATGACGGACCTGCTGGACACTGTCTGTCAGCAGAATGAGTTTTTTATAGAATAAAAAAAAAACACCACACAAGTCACACGACGAGTGTTTAACTTTTTCAGGCAATCACAATATAGTATACTACTAACTATACTGGTGGTCAGTGTGGTCAGGTCACTGGTCAGTCACACTGGCAGTGGCACTCCTGCAGCAAAAGTGTGCACTGTTTAATTTTAATAATATGTACTCCTGGCTCCTGCTATAACCTATAACTGGCACTGCTCCCCAGTCTCCCCCACAATTATAAGCTGTGTGAGCACAGTCAGATATATACATAGATGATGCAGCACACTGGGCTGAGCAGTGCACACAGATATGGTATGTGACTGAGTCACTGTGTATCGTTTTTTTCAGGCAGAGAACGGATTATATTAAATAAAACTGCACTGTCTGGTGGTCACTGTGGTCAGTCACTACTAAACTCTGCACTCTCTACAGTACTCCTAAGCTCCAGTAAATCAAGTGTCTCTGTCTCAAATCAATCTCACTCTCTCTCTTCTAATCTAAATGGAGAGGACGCCAGCCACGTCCTCTCCCTATCAATCTCAATGCACGTGTGAAAATGGCGGCGACGCGCGGCTCCTTATATAGAATCCGAGTCTCGCGAGAATCCGACAGCGTCATGATGACGTTCGGGCGCGCTCGGGTTAACCGAGCAAGGCGGGAAGATCCGAGTCGCTCGGACCCGTGAAAAAAAAACATGAAGTTCGGGCGGGTTCGGATTCCGAGGAACCGAACCCGCTCATCTCTAGTTATTAATAATATATGTGAATCAATTGTATTTATCAGTATAATCACCGGCAGTGTGGTGTTGTCATTAATGTATTGTATGTAGAGATGAGCGGGTTCGGTTCTCAGAGAACCGAACCCTACCAGACTTCACCGTTTGAGCCCGGAAAACCCGAGCCTGACTCGGAAACCCGAACGCGGCAAAACTTCATTATCCCGCTGTCGGATTCTCGCAGGATTTGGATTCCATATAAGGAGCACTGCGTCGCGGCCATTTTCACTCCAGTCTTAGAGAGTTTATTGAGAGGACTTGTCCTCAGTGTCGGTGTGGGTCGGGAATGTGGGGTGGCGAATCTTGTGCTGTCCAGTCCAGTATAGTCAGTGTATTGTGCTGCATCAGTCCAGCCAGTCACAGTGTTGGTGTTCTCTGCTGCCATACATCCAGTGTAGCTGTATAAAGTGGTGCTGTGTTCTGCAGACCAGTGGTAGTGTCCTGTCTCATCAGTCATTCCAGTGACAATATACGCTGCTGCTATATGTCCACTGCTGCAGTATAATAATTATAACAACAACCTGTTGTGCTGCATCATACCAGTGGTAGTTTCCTGTCTCATCAGTCATTCCAGTGACGAGATACGCTTTTGCTATATGTCCACTGCTGCCGTATAATAATAATTATAACAACAACCACAAGTCTCTTACAGTGTTGTTGTGTTGTTCTGCATTAGACCAGTGGTAGTGTTCTATCTCATCAGTCATTCCAGTCATTCCTGTGCCACATATTGTCTCATATAACTCCCAAAAAATAATGGAGAACAAAAATTTTGAGGATAAAATAGGGAAAGATCAAGAAGAAACACTTCCTCCTAGTGCTGAAGCTGCTGCCACTAGCCATGACATAGACGATGAAATGCCATCAACGTCGTCTGCCAAGGCCGATGCCCAATGTGAAAGTAGAGGGCATGTAAAATCCAAAAAGCCAAAGTTCAGTAAAAAGAACCAAAAAAAGAAATTTAAATAGTCTGAGGAGAAACGTAAACTTGCCAATATGCCATTTACGACACAGAGTGGCAAGGAACGGCTGAGGCCCTGGCCTATGTTCATGACTAGTGGTTTAGCTTCACATGACGATGGAAGCCCTCATAACTGAGGCCTTGACACTTATGTTGGTGTTAGACATGCGTCCGGTATCTGCCATTAGTACAGTGGGATTTAGACCTATTGATGGAGGTATTGTGTTCCCGGTAACAAATCCCATCTAGATTCCACTTCACTAGGCAGGCGATAGCGAGATCTTGCCATTTAATTCCAGTGATTTGGATGTATAATTACAATGATTTTGCCAATTAATTTCAGTGATTTATAATTATTAATTACAGTGATCTTGCCAATTCATTCCAGTGATATGGACGTATAATTCCAGTTGGAATTGTTTGTGCCGCTTAGCTTAGTCATACAGCTACCTCATTGCACCTCTTCCACATCTTTGCATGAGGTGCTGTTTGGGGCCTAGTTTTTGAAAAGTGCCATCCTGTGTGACATTGCCGTATGAGTCCAGGGGTATTGCTGTATTAGTCCTGGGGTACTGCCGTATAAGTCCACCAATTGCAGATTTTTTTTAAAGTGACTCGAGCGTGCTGGAGATGCTGTCAGTGGACCGAACAATTGCGGCCCACTCTCAACATTCAGCCACTGCGTGACACTACTAGATGGGCCAGGTGGTTGTGTCACTTAGCTTAGGCCTACAGCAACCTCGATGCACCTTTTTTTCTTCTTTGCATCATGTGCTGTTAGGGGCGTTTTTTTTATATCTGCCCTCCTGTCTGCCACTGCAGTGCCACGCCTAGATGGGCCAATTGTTTGTGTCGCTTGGCTTAGTCATACAACTACCTCATTGCAATTCTTTTTCTTCTTTGCATGATGTGCTGTTTGGGGCCTTTTTTATATCTGCCCTCCTGTCTGACACTGCAGTGCCACTCCTAGATGGGCCAGGTGTTTGTGTTGTCCACTTGTATCGCTTAGCTTAGTCATCCAGCAACCTCGGTGCAACCTTTTGGCCTAAAAACAATATTGTGAGGTGTTCAGAATAGACTGGAAATGAGTGGAAATGATTGTTATTGAGGTTAATAATACTGTAGGAGCAAAATTACCCCCAAATTCTGTAATTTTAGCTGTTTTTATGGGGGGGGGGGGGTTCAAAAATCATCCAGATCCAAAACCAATACACAAAAGGGTGGTTTTGGCAAAACCAAGCCAAAACCAAAACACGAAAGTGGAATTAGAACCAAAACGCAAAATATGAAAAATGCCGCCGCACATCTCTATGTATTATATGTATTAAATGTTTTAAATGTTATAATTGAATCAGGCAGCACATCATTTTTTTCTATATATATCTTTTAGCAGATTGTGTCAAACTGTTGGGGGCTGCAATTAGTTAAAATAGATCAATAGGGTCACATAACCCCACCAGTATGTGTGTGCACAAACTTGCACATGAGCAGGGGGCCTTTGGGCCACACCTGGGTTTGGGTGGGTAGAGTCACAGATGGGAACGGGGAGTGGAGAATTACACATGAAAGAACATGACTGGGGTGCCGAGCAGTACATAAAGGGCAGATGAAGTCAATTCAGGACATGGGTGAGCTCACTACAGGATGAAGGTGGAAGTGGAAAAAAGGGGATGTGCGTTAGTTGGGGTGGGAACAAAAAGTTCTCTGTGAGTGAGGTGACCCTGCCTCATGTGCTTTCTTCAATTCAGCAGGCTCTGACAGCATCTATGACAATGACCATGAGTTGCAGTGAAGTACTGTCCAACACCTCAGCTTACTGCATACATCACATGAGGAGGTCACCAACCAGCAGTCCAGAACAGGTAAGTTTTAAGGGCAGTACAGGGGAATTGAGGTAATAATGGAGGTAATCAAAGATTAATTAAAAAACAATTGATTGATTGATTGATTGTGGTGGGCAATTGTAGGGTCAGCGTCAGGTACTGCCACTTTTGTGGCTGAAGTGCTTGGTTTGTTTGGGGCCCCACAAAACAAACTACAAATGGGTTTAAGGCAGCTAAGCTAACAGCTCTACAGTGACATGATATCATTATCATCCTCACCCTCATCAGAGTGTACATCATCCTCACACAATATCAATTCATCCCCGTTGGAATCCACCATTACAGAAGTCTCTGAACTTTGATGTAATTGCCAGTAAAGGTTTTCCTCATGGAATTTTAAATTAATTTTGATGAATATCCTCTTTTCCATGTTTTGAGGTAATAGCCTCCTATGCCGATCACTGTCAAGGTTCCCGGCTTTGCTGAAAACTCTTACACACTGGAGGGTGGGCAGCTCAAGTAATGCAAAGCCAGTTTGTACAAGGGCTAAATTGCCTTTTTTTCTTTACAGTACTTTGTGACATGCCTATTTGTGCACTTTCATTTAAATAATCCTCCACCATTCTTTGGATGTTATATCTAGAGATGTGCACCGAAAATTTTTCGGGTTTTGGATTCGGTTCCGCGGCCGTGTTTTGGATTCGGACGCGTTTTGCCAAAACCTCCCTGAAAATTTTTTGTCGGATTCGGGAGTGTTTTGGATTTGGGTGTTTTTTTACAAAAAAACCTCAAAAACAGCTTAAATCATAGAATTTGGGGGTCATTTTGATCCCATAGTATTATTAACCTCAATAACCATAATTTCCACTCATTTTCAGTCTATTCTGAACACCTCACACCTCACAATATTATTTTTAGTCCTAAAATTTGCACCGAGGTCGCTGGATGGCTAAGCTAAGTGACACAAGTGGCCGACACAAACACCTGGCCCATCTAGGAGTGGCACTGCAGTGTCACGCAGGATGGCACTTCAAAAATATAGTCCCCAAACAGCACATGATGCAAAGAAAAAAAGAGGCGCACCAAGGTCGCTGTGTGACTAAGCTAAGTGACACAAGTGGCCGACACAAACACCTGGCCCATCTAGGAGTGGCACTGCAGTGTCAGGCAGGATGGCACTTCAAAAATATAGTCCCCAAACAGCACATGATGCAAAGAAATAAAAGAGGTGCACCAAGGTCGCTGTGTGACTAAGCTAAGTGACACAAGTGGCCGACACAAACACCTGGCCCATCTAGGAGTGGCACTGCAGTGTCAGGCAGGATGGCACTTCAAAAATATAGTCCCCAAACAGCACATGATGCAAAGAAATAAAAGAGGTGCACCAAGGTCGCTGTGTGACTAAGCTAAGTGACACAAGTGGCCGACACAAACACCTGGCCCATCTAGGAGTGGCACTGCAGTGTCAGACAGGATGGCACTTAAAAAAATAGTCCCCAAACAGCACATGATGCAAAGAAAAATGAAAGAAAAAAGAGGTGCAAGATGGAATTGTCCTTGGGCCCTCCCACCCACCCTTATGTTGTATAAACAGGACATGCACACTTTAACGAACCCATCATTTCAGCGACAGGGTCTGCCACACGACTGTAACTGAAATGACTGGTTGGTTTGGGCCCCCACCAAAAAAGAAGCAATCAATCTCTCCTTACACAAACTGGCTCTACAGAGGCAAGATGTCCACCTCATTATCATCCTCCGATTCCTCACCCCTTTCACTGTGTACATCCCCCTCCTCACAGATTATTAATTCGTCCCCACTGGAATCCACCATCTCAGATCCCTGTGTACTTTCTGGAGGCAATTGCTGCTGGTGAATGTCTCCACGGAGGAATTGATTATAATTCATTTTGATGAACATAATCTTCTCCACATTTTCTGGAAGTAACCTCGTACGCCGATTGCTGACAAGGTGAGCGGCTGCACTAAACACTCTTTCGGAGTACACACTGGAGGGAGGGCGTTTCCGGTAGGGCGAGTGAAGCTGTACACCCATTGCATCCGGGGATAGTGGGCGGACGGAGCTTTCGGCATGTCCGCGATCTACTTCCGGTAATGACGTGATGGCGGTGACGTCACTTCCGGCAATGACGTGCCGGGTGCGGGGTTGATGACGACTTCCGGGAGTTTGTGACGACTTAGAGACTTGTTTGATGGCGGGAGTTTCTATTAAGATAACAAGGAATGGAGTGGACTTCGGGAAGGGATGTTGTTGAATGTTGTAATGGGAATATTAGAAGTAGTTGATCCATGTCTGGAAATAGGTGGGACTGAATACCCAATTGAAAAGGGTATAAATATGTAGAAATGGTTTATCCTCCTTATGCCTTGAAAAAGACACTGGTGTGTCGAAACGCGTTGGCAGGAGGATCTGTTCATTTTGGGGAGACGTCTGGGATATCAACATAGGATCTGGACGGCGAATCCCGGGGACGCCTGGTGTTACCATCTTTAATTTCGCTGTTTTGTCTGCTTATTTAGTGGACCATTTCCTTTGGTGAGAGACCACCCTTATCCCCAGTGTTTTTAAAGTTATGTTGTTATGAAATAAATAGTGTTGCACTATTGGAGGTTTCTATCCTTCTCTTTTTTCGGGCCTATCACCGAGGAGAGGATTATACGGGGACAGAATCCAGACTGGTGAGATTCCAGCTCCTATGAAAACGTGTTTGTCTACTCTTAAAACGGTAGACATATAATTTACCAAAAGATTCCCTGTTTTTATCACTCATTTACATACATAATACACAATGATTGTTTGTTCTGTTTATTTTTTCTGAGCGCCAGTGGATTCAAATGGTATTCTCTTTTGACTGCATTCTGCGATGATGTTCCTCAGTTTCCGTAAGAGGTTGTCAGCTGTGTGCCTCTTATGGAAAGCGGTGATACAAAGCGTAGCCTGCCTAGGAATGAGTTGGCGTTTGCGAGATGCTGATACTGGTGCCGCCGCTGCTGTTCTTGCTGCGGGAGGCATTACATCTACCCAGTGAGCTGTCACAGTCATATAGTCCTGAGTCTGCCCTGCTCCACTTGTCCACATGTCCGTGGTTAAGTGGACATTGGGTACAACTGCATTTTTTAGGACACTGGTGACTCTTTTTCTGACGTCTGTGTACATTCTCGGTATCGCCTGCCTAGATAAATGGAACCTAGATGGTATTTGGTACCGGGGACACAGTACCTCAATCAAGTCTCTAGTTGCCTGTGAATTAACGGTGGATACCGGACACACGTTTCTCACCACCCAGGCTGACAAGACCTGAGTTATCCGCTTTGCAACAGGATGACTGCTGTGATATTTCATCTTCCTCGCAAATGACTGTTGGACAGTCAATTGCTTACTGGAAGTAGTACAAGTGGTCTTCCGACTTCCCCTCTGGGATGACCGACTCCCAGCAGCAACAACAGCAGTGCCAGCAGCAGTAGGCGTTACACTCAAGGATGGATCGGAGGAATCCCAGGCAGGAGAGGACTCATCAGACTTGCCAGTGACATGGCCTGCAGGACTATTGGCTTTCCTGTGTAAGGTGGAAATTGACACTGAGGGAGTTGGTGGTGTGGTTTGCAGGAGCTTGGTTACAAGAGGAAGGGATTTAGTGGTCAGTGGACTGCTTCCGCTGTCATCCAAAGTTTTTAAACTTGTCACTGACTTCTGATGAATGAGGTCCAGGTGACGTATAAGGGAGGATGTTCCTAGGTGGTTAACGTCCTTACCCCTACTTATTACAGCTTGACAAAGGCAACACACGGCTTGACACCTGTTGTCCGCATTTGTGTTGAAATAATTCCACACCGAAGAGGTGATTTTTTTTTTTTTTTTTTTCAAACTATTATTATTATAATCTCACACCATACATTTCGAGACATAGAATGGAATATATAGTTAGCATTGTACAACATAATATGCACCATATATAAACCTCTGGACAAGAGACAGGGAGTTATAGATTATTCAGTCTCATATAAAACCTGGTAGAGATCAAAACATATTTTCAAACTTTTCTCCACATAAAACCTTTATACCCTTCCAAGAAAGGTAACATATGTATAACTAAGGATATCAGGGAATTGAGGATGTGCTTTAATTACCAAAGCGGAGCAGACTATAGATGAAAAGGGGTGGTTTAAACATCAGTTCTCCGCCAATATGGACAAATTATTTCAAGATCCCTAAACATATACATAATACCTAAAACATAAGAAAATAAACTAACATGTAATGCCTACTATGGGACACGGGCCGTCGATCCATCCACAGAGCAATCTTCCCATATCGGGGGTCCATATTTCTAGTCAACCCGGTAGACGATTGAATATAGAACGGAGTGGAGGAGGGGTCCAGAAAAAGGAAAAGAGAGAGGGTAAGTCAGATGTTCAAGGGGTTAGGTTGGGCTAAAGTGTGGAGGAGGTACCATGAGGTAGATTGAAAGCATTTGTCAATGGCTTGTTTAGTGTGCAAGGGGAGTGTCAAAATGTAGGTGTCCCAACATTGGAACAAGGCAGGGGTGAGCCTCTCTTTATGGATAGAGGCCTCCAGCCAGTCCATGGTGAATAGAAAAAATAATCTAGAGGTCACCATCGAAAGATTAGGAGGTATGTTGTGGATCCACTGTTGTAGGATTGCCTTCCTGCCAGCCGCTGATAATATCATAAGTAGTTTTTTGTTAGACCTGGGGACGTCCGGCTGGTCAGTCAAACACCCAAACAATGCCCAGGAAACAGTGCAACTAAAGGATATGCCTAAGGAAGTGGTTCCATAATGATGTACCTCATGCCAAAACTGTGACACCAGAGCGCAGTCCCAGAAGCAATGGAAGAGGTCGGCCCCCTCCATTGAGCATTTAGTGCATTTACTGTCTTCTGAGATGCCCATCAAAGATCGGCGTTTAGGTGAGATGTATGCCCTATGGAGCATTTTATAGGCCATCTCTTGATAGGAGCTTGCAGGGATAAGTTTTAGGGTTAGTTGAAAGTGATTTAGGAGGGAGTCAGGGGTTACCGTTGAAATGTGGGAGGACCATTGGGACAGCTCTGGAAGGTCCGTGTCAGGGATAAGTTCATGACGAATACGTGTATAAATGGTTGATATAGAGTAGCATGTTGATTGGAGTAATGTATCTAGAGAGTTAAGAAAGTCGTTCCCCGTCAATTTAGATAGTACATTTTTAAGATAATGTATTGCCTGGAAATAGGCAAACTCGTGGTGAGGGGGCAGGCCATATTTTTCTCGTGCCTCTGCGAAAGACAGCGGGACGCGAGAGGAATTAAGCAAGTTGCGCAGGTTGCGGATACCAAGAGAGTGCCAGGCAATGAAGGGTTGTAGAGCCTCTCCCTCCTGAAACTCCAGGTTGCCTATAAGGGGCATCGAGAGTGAGTATAGGTGTTGAAGTTTGAGAGATTTCCTCGCCATTTTCCACGCCTGTATTATGGGGAGTAGTAACGAATTAGTGGTGATATGTAGCGCCAACATGAGGGTTTGGCATGGAGAAGATAACTGAGGGACAAGGGAGTGCAAAGTTGAGAGTCTAGGCTGGAATCCGTGTAGTAATTATTGTCTCCAAGCCAGTCCATAGCAATGCGGAGGAGGCACGCAAGATTGTATTGTTTAACATCAGGTAGATTGATTCCTCCTCTAGGTACCGTCTGGGACAATTTTTTCATGCTAATCCTTGGGCGTTTACCAGCCCAGATGTATCTGGAGATAGAGGTATTCAGAGAAGATAGATCCGACTTGGATAATAGAAGGGGGGTCATCTGTAAAACATAGAGGAGTTTTGGGAAGCTGGCCATCTTAAATAGGTTACATCTCCCTAGCATGTTAAGGGGGAGGGATTGCCAGAGACCAAGTTCGGTTCTAATCTTATGGAGAACCGGGGTGATATTAAGCCTATATAGGTGGCAAGGGTGAGTAGGGAGTGCAACGCCTAGATAGGTAATATGTGTATTCGCCCATTTAAAGGGAAAGGTGGTCCCCCAACCCAGTCTCGCCTGTCCATATATGGCTAGTGCCTCCGACTTACTGTAATTAATGGAAAACCCTGCAAAAGAGGAGAAACGATCAATCACCGCAGTCAGCTGTGGGATCGTACGGTGAGGGTCTGACATAAAAAGGAGGAGGTCATCTGCGAATGCCACCACCCGTAATTCCTGTGTACCCACCTCGATGCCCCTATAGTTCTTGTGTAACAGAATATGGCGTATAAGAGGTTCTAGTGCTAAATCAAAAAGGAGGGGAGATAAGGGGCATCCTTGTCTAGTGCCTCTTTCCAACGTGAAGGATGGAGATGTCACATTGTTGACTTAGACCTGTGCCACTGGGTTATTATATAAGGTCTGTACCAAGTTGCAAAACGCTGCGCCGAATCCCTGGTGGGCAAGTACTCGAGATAGGTGAGGCCAGGCAATTTTATCAAACGCCTTCTCTGCGTCCAAATTCACAATGATGTTGTTTTTGGCCTGATTGAAGCGGGTGTGAGATATCGCAGTCAGGGCCGCCCGTACTCCTCGTGTGGATTGTCTACCCTTGACAAATCCCATCTGCGCGGGTGAGATAAGACGGGGTAGGTAGGCTTGCAGCCTATTAGCTATGATTTTGGTCAATATTTTAAAGTCCTGATTGAGGAGTGAAATGGGGCGATAGGACTCTAGCTGGGCAGGATCCTTACCCGGTTTTGTGAGCACTATAAGCTTGGCTTCGTTAAAACGAAGGGGAGTCTCCCCTGTTGTTAGGATGTGGTTATATAATCGTGTTAATGTAGGGAGTATATCGGCATCTAGCATCTTATAAAATTCGTCACTGAAGCCGTCAGGGCCAGGGCTCTTTCCATTGGGTAAGGACTTAATGGTGGCCCGTACCTCATCGTCAGTTATGGGAGCATCCAGCGAGTCCCTTTCCTCCACCTCCAGCCTCGGTAACTGCGCCTCGACCAGGAATAATTGACCATCAGTTGTGTTATCAATGTCGGCAGTATATAAGGATTTATAGAACCTCATAAAAGCCGAGCAGATGTCAGTGGGATCAGAAAGAACACCTCCAGAGCTGTGCAACGAGTTAACCCATGTTTTGTTTCGGGGCCCCTAACCAAGTTGGCCAAGAGTCTGCCAGACTTGTTCCCCCACCTATGGAACCTGTTCCTGCCGTAATCATAGCTGATCTGGGCCTGTTCGGTGAGAAAGGTATCATAAATTTGTTTTGCCATGAGGTACGTTTCTCTATGAGTAGGATTGTCGCATTGTTTGTAAGTGCTATATGCAAGTGTGAGAGCCGCGCTAAGTTCCTGCAATTTTGTGTTGAATTTCTTACGCTTAGAATTAACATAGGAAATAATATGGCCTCGAAGAACTGCCTTAGAGGCCCCCCAAAAGAGTGGAGTGTTAGATACTTGATCCAGGTTATCAGTAGTATAATTATGCCAGGAATGTTTGAGATGTAATAAGAAGTCCTCTGAGTGTATGAGATATGCTGGGAATCTCCAACATTTAGAAATGTTCTGGGGCAGGGACAAATGTAGGGACAGGGTGATGGGGGCGTGGTCTGAAATAATGATGTCCTTAATTGAGGTGTGGGTGACTTTAAAGAAAAGGTGTTTAGATAGAAATAGATAGTCAATGCGAGAGCGAGTAGAGTGCGGGTGTGAATAAAAAGAATAATCCCGTTGGAGGGGATGGTGTGTACGCCAAGGGTCCAGTAAGGTAAGTAGAGAGGAAAGCAGAGTGGAAGAGGGTCCGGGTTTTTTGGTACTCACCCCCGACCTGTCTATAGATGGATCAACGACCGTGTTGAAATCTCCCCCTAGGATTAAATTTTGGCCGCCCCAGGACAGAACTCTCTGAAGGATATCTGCAAAAAAGAGATTGTTAGATCCAGTGGGTGCATATAAATTCAAAAGGTATATATCACATTGTCAATGGAGACATCTAGGAGGATAAATCTGCCCTCTGGGTCGATATATTTTTTAAGGATGGAGAATTGAAGACTCCTATGAAAGAGTATGGCAACCCCTCTGGTTTTATTGGTGTAAGGAGCAGATATACATTCCCCAATCCAAGGGGCTTTTAGTGACACAGGGGAATCATGCACCCAGTGTGTTTCTTGTAGGAACACGACTTGGGGGGACAAGCAAGAGAGATGGGCAGTCACTTTCTTGCGTTTAACGGGGCTGTTGAGACCCTCCACATTCCAAGAAACTATATTAAAATCTAAAAGTGGGGTTGTCACCGGGGTTGAGGTCTGAGAGGCAGCATGGGTAGCCATGCTATTCTACCCCCGTAGATGGAAAGTAGAATATCAAAATCGTATAGGTGAAATGGTGCCCCCCCCCGTCCCAATGAGCAAGGAGGGGCCAACCTATGGAGGATCGAGACACATTATCCCAGCAGGCAGAACGAGCAAACAAACAAACAGACAAAAACATCAAACTAACAAACATGAAACAATGGGAGGCGAAGCCTCCGGCATGTGCAAATAGCATGCCTATATCATATCCCGAACACTGTGTGTGACCTATTAATCAAGGCAAGTATAAAGATAGGCAAACGTTAACTAATGGTGGACAGTCAAGTGTCAGGGTGTGCAAAATGGGCCTTTGCCGCCATCGGATCATCAAAAAAGCATGGTTTCCCATTGACAGAGACCCGAAGACGGGCAGGGTATAATAGTGAGAACTTGACGTTGTCTTCAAACAGTCGCTTGCATATCGGAGCGAACTCTCTGCGCTTGTTGGCGACATGGGTGGAGAAGTCCTGAGATAAGCAGCCTTTCTCCCTTATAGAGGAGATTCTCTGACTTTCGGAAGTGGTCTAAGAGCTTGGCTTTATCTGCATAGTTTAGAATCCGTAGGATAACAGGTCTAGGGCGTCCGGCTGAGTCTCTGCGTTCAGGGCCAATCCTATGTGCCCTTTCAATGGCTAATGATGAGCCCTGAACGTCCATACTTAATTTATCAGGCAGCCAGTTGGATAAAAGGTCCAGCAGTGTGTGGCCCCTTACCGACTCCGGGATGCCCACCACCCTCAGGTTGTTTCGACGGCTCCGATTCTCCAAATCATCGAGTTTTTCAGTGAGGCCTTTAATTTCTGTGGTCTGGGACTTTATAGTAGACTGTGCGGCTTGTAGATCGTCCTCCAATGTTGAGACCCTCTGCTCAACTTCATCCAAACGGCCACTGTGTTGAGTCAGCTGGGCTAAGGTGGAGTCAATGGCTTCTTTGATGCCCGCCAGTTTTTCGTCTAGGAGAGGGCCAAGAACCGCAGCAATGTCAGTGGGTTTCATCTTAGGCTGCTTAGTAATCGTAGTGTTAGTATGTTTTCTTTGGGATCGAGATCGAGTGGTGGAGCAATTGGAGTCAGAAGAATTTCTGTGGGATGTGTCCTCGCGTGTGCCTGAAATAAGACTAGTTGAGGACATTGGAGTGGACACCAGGAACTTTTCCATATGAGGTCGTCAGAAATAGATATGTAGAATAGAAATAATGTAGGGCGCAGAGAGTAATTCAATGAGGGTCACATCAGTGTAGGGGAGATCTTGGAAAGTTACATTGCTATGAAGATAGCAGGCATGTCAAGGCGTTGCGGAGCAGATTTACAAGAAATAACGTGTTAGAGGTGTCACAACGTGACACTCTAAAATGTCACAGCCGCGTGATGTATATGTCGAAAGGCTTGAGATGACGTGGTAGGAGCTAGACATCCACCTCAGTGGGTCTACAGCTTCAGGACACAGCAGATTGCGACAGGGTTGTTGAGGTATCACATCGGTTAGTTCAAGATGATATACAATGATGATTCCCCTCCGGCTGTCAAATAGGAGACATATGGACAGGCAGGATTATAGGAATAAATGTGTAGCAGCTGCAAATCTGGAAGTAACCACCAGAGGGAGCTCGTGTTACAGTCTATCTCCAGCCATGAAGCAGGATGGGTGCCATGCCAACCACAAGATGGCCACCACCAGTCGATGAGACCAGGTCCCTCCGGAGGTCTCCTGGCCGTTATCTCCCGTCAGCGGGGTGGGGGAGCTGTCGAACGGGGGCACGTGAGGCGGGGGTCGGATATCAGGCGTCCGTAGAGGCCGGGGATCGGCGAGGCAGCGCAGAAGATGAAGTCCAGGCGGCGCCAACCACAAGATGGCCGCCAGCCGCCAGTTCCATGGGTCCCGGCCACTACCTCCCGCAGGCCGCCCGGTCTCCGGTCCTCCGTGGGGTTTAGGGCTTGATGGGCGAGGTGTCCGACCTCCGGAGAGCTGTTTAGGTGGAGGGGGAAGTCCGCACAGTCGCCGCCCCGGGCTCGGTGGTTCGTCGTCCTCACCCCAAAATCGAGGCCCCGGCTTCTGGAACAGAGGTAGGCCGCAATCCGCAGGGGGCAGCGCAGGGCCCCCCCGACTCCGCAGCCTCGACCTCCGAGTGCAGGGTGGTTCAGCAGGGCTTAGGGGTCCGTGTTATTATATATGGGCCCTCAAATCTAGGCCAGGGGATCCTTTTAAAATGTTGCTGGCCGGAGCTCTGTAGAAACCCGACCTCTCCTGATGCCAGCCAGGCCACGCCCCGAGGTGATTTTTTTTGTATTTTTAACAGGCATGTCAATGGTCATATTCGTCCCATGGACAACAGGTGTCTCCCCGGGTGCCTGACTTAAACAAACCACCTCACCATCAGAATCCTCCTTGTCAATTTCCTCCCCAGCGCCAGCAACACCCATATCCTCATCCTGGTGTACTTCAACAGTGACATCTTCAATTTGACTATCAGGAACTGGACTGCGGGTGCTCCTTCCAGCACTTGCAGGGGGCGTGCAAATGATGGAAGGCGCAAGCTCTTCCTGTCCAGTGTTGGGAAGGTCAGGCATCGCAACTGACACAATTGGACTCTCCTTGGGGATTTGTGATTTAGAAGAACGCACAGTTCTTTGCTGTGCTTTTGCCAGCTTAAGTCTTTTCATTTTTCTAGCGAGAGGATGAGTGCTTCCATCCTCATGTGAATCTAAACCACTAGCCATGAACATAAGCCAGGGCCTCAGCCGTTCCTTGCCACTCCGTGTCGTAAATGGCATATTGGCAAGTTTACGCTTCTCATCAGACGCTTTCAATTTTGATTTTTGGGTCATTTTACTGAACTTTTGTTTTTTGGATTTTACATGCTCTCTACTATGACATTGGGCATCGGCCTTGGCAGACGACGTTGATGGCATTTCATCGTCTCGGCCATGACTAGTGGCAGCAGCTTCAGCACAAGGTGGAAGTGGATCTTGATCTTTCCCTATTTTAACCTCCACATTTTTGTTCTTCATTTTTTAATGTGTGGAATTATATGCCAGTATCAATAGCAATGGCCTACTACTATATATACTGCGCACAACTGAAATGCACCACAGGTATGGATGGATAGTATACTTGACGACACAGAGGTAGGTAGAGCAGTGGCCTTCCGTACCGTACTGCTATATATACTGGTGGTCACTGTCAGCAAACTGCAAAACTAAAATGCACCACAGGTATAGAATCTAGATGATAGTATACTTGACGACACAGAGGTAGGTAGAGCAGTGGCCTTCCGTACCGTACTGCTATATATACTGGTGGTCACTGGTCAGCAAAACTCTGCACTGTACTCCTCCTATATAATATACTGGTGGTCCCCAGTACCCACAATAAAGCAGTGTGAGCACAGATATATGCAGCACACTGAGCACAGATATGGAGCGTTTTTCAGGCAGACAACGTATACTGGTGGTCACTGGTCAGCAAAACTCTGCACTGTACTCCTCCTATATAATATACTGGTGGTCCCCAGTACCCACAATAAAGCAGTGTGAGCACAGATATATGCAGCACACTGAGCACAGATATGGAGCATTTTTCAGGCAGACAACGTATACTGGTGGTCACTGGTCAGCAAAACTCTGCACTGTACTCCTCCTATATAATACTGCTGGTCCCCAGTCCCCACAATAAAGCAGTGTGAGCACAGATATATGCAGCACACTGAGCACAGATATGGAGCGTTTTTCAGGCAGAGAACGGATAAAACTGGTGGTCACTGATCAGCAAAACTCTGCACTGTACTCCTCCTATATAATACAGCTGCTCCCCAGTACCCACAATTAAGCAATAAGAACAAATATTTGCAGCAACATTAATAAACAGAGAGGACGCCAGCCACGTCCTCTCCCTAACATTTCCAATGCACGAGTGAAAATGGCGGCGACGCGCGGCTCCTTTATATAGAAAACGAATCTCGCGAGAACCCGACAGCGGGATGATGACGTTCGGGCGCTCGGGTTAACCGAGCCATACGGGAGAATCCGAGTATGCTTCGGACCCGTGTAAAATGGGTGAAGTTCGGGGGGGTTCGGTTTCCGAGGAACCGAACCCGCTCATCACTAGTTATATCAGATGAAGTTATGGAAGAGGTGCAATTTCTTTTAGACCTGACCAGATTTCAAAAGGTTGTTTTGAGTACTCTGCATCACCACTGGGCCTCTTGAACAAGCTGAGTTTTTCCTGGCAGCAGCAGTTGCTGCAGAAACTGAAGGAGGAGCCGTTGTTGTGTTGTGTTTCACTTGAACTGCCAACTTGCTTACCAGGAGCTCTTTGCATCTCTTAAGATCTGGGTCCATTGGAAAGATATACACAAAATACAACTTAAACCTACATATATAGTAGAATCACCTATTTTCATTTCCTCCTTCATTTTCTCGAGCTGCTTTTCCAAAGTCTAATTAGGGTAATCACCTGACTCAAGCTGGCAGTGTCTGAATTAACTTCACAGGTGACTACTTCGAATGAATTAAGCACCCTGCACAAGCTGGAAAGTATTTTCCACTGTGCTGCAGTAAGATACATTACCCCTCCTTTCCTAGTATGTGCCATCCGGAATTCCCACTTGGGTGGTGGCCCACGCCACCACCCGAGGAGGGATAGATTAGAGGGGGATTCTGGTGATGGGCTTCTGACCAACAGCCGGGATATCATACTGATTCCCCTCTCCTAATGTCATGGCTTGATGTGTAGTTTTGAATGATATCTGCTGTTCCTCCATCCGCTGCAGCATGTAAAGTGTGTAATTCCATCTTGTTACTACCTCATGCTTTATTTGGTGGTAGGACAGATCAAACTGTTCTTGCAGGCGCTGTAATCTTCTGCATGCAGCTGCTCAATGCTTAAAATGTCCTGAAATTTTTCAGGCCCTAGACAGCATCTCCTGCACACCCCTGTCATTTTTTTTAAATAAAACTCTGTACCAATAAGTTGATTGTGTGAGCAAAACATGGGACATATTGAAATTCACCCAGTTGTAATGCTTTCACAAGATGTGTGGTATTATCAGAAATCACAAATCCTGAGGAGGGTCCAAACATGGTAAGCCATTTTGTTATGACATTATTATTATTATTATTATTATTATTATTATTATTATTATTACCAGTTATTTATATAGCATACACATATTCTGCAGCGCTGTACAGAGAATATATTCCCTATCACATGTACACACAGACACATTCACGCTAGGGTTAATTTTTTTTGTTGGGAGCCAATTAACCTACCAGTATATTTTTGGATTGTGGGAGGAAACCAGAGTACCTGGAGGAAACCCACACAAGTATGGGGAGAATATACAAACTCTGCACAATTAGGGCCATGATGGGAATCGAACCCATGACCTCAGTGCTGTGAGGCAGTAATGCTAACCCTCACACCATCCATACTGCCCAACATCCCTTCGTTTTTCTAAGAGGTCAGCAGTATGCATCTTAGTGAAGCTAGTAATACACAGAGTAGTTTGACTCTACATGAGCTGGTGTTGTTTGTTAGATGCTGCTGCTGTTCCTGCTGCTAAAGGTGGTTCACCCACCCAGTGGTTGTCATAGTCATATAATCTTTAGTTTGCCCAGTTCCAATTGTCCACATATCTGTGGTTAAGTGGACAGTGGGTACAGTGGCATTTTGTTGGCCAATAAATATTTTTTTTGTTAATATCCAGAAACCAAGATGGAATTTGGTACCGGGGACACAGGACCTCAATTAACTGTCTAAAACCTGCTGGATTAATGATGGATAATGGATCTAATACCATCACAGCCATCATAGCATCAGTGATCCACATTGTGACTGGGTGACAGCTCTCATACTTGCTTCTTCTCACAAAGGATTGTTTAACAGATCCAACACCAGCAGCAGCAGGCCTGGTACTCGAGGATTCGTCAGAGGAATACTAGATAGGGCAGGAGACACATAGTCTTACCAAAATGGATGCAGGACTACTTCTGATCATTAGTGAGGATATTGATGATGAAGGTGTTGGCAGTGGAGATTGCAGGTACTGGTATCTAGCTGGGAGAAGAGAGCTACTGATTCTGGACTCCTTGTTGGTATTTTTTTAGCACAAGTTTCTAATTTTCCCCCAAATTTTCCATGAACTTGCTGAAAATTACGTAACAGGGAAGAGGTTCCAAGATGGATAATGTCCCTACCTCTACTAACTGTGGCTTTGCAATTATTACAGATGGCTAGACAAATGTTGGCAGGATTTGGGTACAAATAATTCCACATATAAGAGGTGGAATTTTTGGTTCTATGTCCAAGCATGACAATGGCCTTCTTAGCATGGGCAAGAATTGCTTTCACCGGTGCCTAGCTTACACAAACAACATCTTTATCCTCATCATTAATATCCTCATTAGTGCTGGCGTCAGCTACACAAATACCCCCCTCATCCTTTTGCACTTCCACAGAGGCATCTTCAATTTCTATGTCACCAACTATACTTCTTCTGCTCAACCACACATTTGGAGAGGGAGCAGAAATATTGGGAGAGGCTTCTCCACAAGTACAATATCAGAAAGATCAGGTTCACACACAGCACTCGAGGCACACTTAGACTCTCGTCAGGGCTTTGTGACATTTTTTTTTTCTGAACACACATTTTGTTCTACTGCCTCAGTGGTTTTACTTTTTTCAGCACTGATTTTCCAGTTTAAATTTTTTTTACACCTCTTCTACACTCTGAGAATGGCTTGCATCGTTAACATGAGAGACAGAATAAGACACTTCACTGACAATTGCAGAACTACCACTTTCCTTGCCACTGCGTGTGGTGAATTTGCAATTTTGTATTTTTCAACTCACCTTTATTAGAGGTATTTTGTTTATTTATCAATATAAAAAATATGTATTTTTTTATTTCAGATGCCCTAACTTATATGATAACCTTCATTATATGATATTAACTTATATGATAACCACTACTATATGCATAACCTCTATGCTCTTGGGCATCGGCTTTAGTAAATTATGTTGAAGGACATGACTGGTGTCAGCAGCTGCAGCACTAGTATTTGGTTACTGCTCCTGCTCTTCTCTCGACTGATCATCATGATCCATATCGGTGAACACACACACAAGTTGTACAAAAACAACTACAGTTTAATAGTATTATTTATTTACTTTACCTTTTTTTTTTTTTTTTTTTTTTTTTTTTAAACACCACTCACTGCGGAGTCACAGTACCTATATGTTATGTGAACACAGTGGGTTATGACCTGCGGAGTCACAGTACTTATATGTTATGTGAACACAGTGGGTTACGGCCTGCGGAGTCACAGTGCTTATATGTTATGTGAAAGCAGTGCAGTACGGCACCTACTCCTCACACCAGTTGTACAAAAAAACACAATTATAGTATTTATTTAAAAAAAAATGAAAAATGCCAACTCCACTGCAGACTGACCACGCCTCTATTTATGCGAATGCAGTGGGGGATACAACACACACAAGTTGTACAAAAAAAACAACAATTTTTTGTAAACTTTTTAAACTTTGTTTTTAAACTTTTTTGGATGGACACTGGACAGATATGTCAGCAGCACTGGAGTGTATGGACACTGCACAGTGGATGAACACTCAACAGATATGTCAGCAGCATTGGAGTATATGGACACTGGATGGAAACTGGACAGCTATGTCAGCAGCACTAGAGTGTAATTCAGACCTGATCACTGCTGTGAGTTTTCGCACAGCAGCCGATCAGGTCTGAACTGCGCATGCGCCAGCGCCGCAGTGTGCTGGCACATGCCAGACAGCCGATGGCCATCTCAGCCCTGATTGACAGGCAGAGGCGGTCGCTGGGCGGGAGAGGGGGGGCCGGCGCAGCCACTGCGATCATGACAGCGACGGGTATCTACCTGCCAGCGCGCAGGAGCTGCGCTGGTAGGGAGCTACTCGTCAAGTACAAAAGCACCAATGCTTTTGGACTTGTGCAGGGGCGGGGGGGTAGGGCCTGACATGCGGGGCGGACTAGCACTGTGCTGGGCATCCCCCCACATGTCTGAGTAACTGTTCTTTTTAATCTTTTCTCAACTTTTTTGTTATTTTTTTCATTTTTTTTAAACTTGTTTATATTTTTTACTTTTTTGGATGGACACTGGACAGATATGTCAGCAGCACTAGAGTGTATGAACAATGGACTGATACGTCAGCAGCACTGGGTGGTATGAACACTGGAGGGGTATGAACACTGGACAGATACAAGTGTCAGCAGCACTGGTCGGTATGAACACTGGACAGATATGTCAGCAGCACTGGAGGGTATGGACACTGGACTGATACATCAGCCAGTGTCGTAACTAGACATTTTAGCGCTGTGTGCAAGAAACAGCATCGGCACCGCCACCACATATAAAAACAGGGCCAATGTGCGCCATAGATGAGCGCAATGGGCGTGGCTTTATGCGGAAGGGGCGTGACCACATAGCTCCCTTTTACACAGTACGACATGCAGAGTCCCCCTTTTACACAGTACAGATGGCAGTGTCTCCCTTTTACACAGTACGGCAGGCAGAGTTCCCCTTTTACACAGTACGGCAGGTAGAGTCCCCCTTTTACACATTACAGCAGGCAGAGTCCCCTTTTGTACACATTAGGCAGGCAGAGTCACCCTTTTTTACATATTAGGCAGGGTACCCGTTTTTACACATTACGGCAGCAGAGTCCCCGGTTTTACACATTATGGCAGCAGAGCCCCATTTTTACACATTAGGCAGGGTCCCCATTTTTACACATTACGGCAGCAGAGTCCCTGTTTTTACACATTAGGCAGGCAGGGTCCCCGTTTTTACACATTACGGCAGCAGAGTCCCTGTTTTTGCACATTATGGCAGCAGAGCCCCCGTTTTTACACATTATGGCAGAAGAGTCCCCGTTTTGACACATTAGGCAGGGTCCCCGTTTTTACACGTTACGGCAGCAGAGTCCCCGTTTTTACACAGTAGGCAGACAGAGTCCCCGTTTTTACATATTAGGCAGAGTCCCCGCTTTTACACATTAGGCGGGGGGGAGAAAGAGAGAGTGTGTGTGTGTGTGTGTGTGTGTGTGTGTGTGTGTGTGTGTGTGTCTCACCTGAGGCGGCAGCTGAAGACAGGCGGTGGGGGCGATCTGGCATCCAGGACTTAACACACACATTCATGTCCGGGAGCTGCCGCCTGAGGTAGCGCTCCCATTTCCTTTTTCTGGGGGTGGCGGGTCTTAGTGACCGAATAACAGGACGGGGGGGTGCTGCCACATACAGCCTGCAGCACCGCTCCCCATCCCTTGCAGAGGCGGCAGCTGGAGGCAGGTGGTGGGGGTTGAATCGGCAACCAGGGCTTCACACTTCCGGGAACTCCCGCTCCCACTCCCTGGCAGAGGCGGTTGCGGCTCTCAGTGATGGATAACGGGACAGGGGTGTGCTGCCACATAGCGCCTGTGGCACCGCTCCCCGTCCCTTCAGGGGCAGCGGCGGGATTTCAGTACTCACTGGACATGATGGCCGTATGGAGGGGTGTGCTGCCAGATGGTGCGCTTTCAGTGCATTTGCACTGTGGGCAAGGCACCATCGGCACACACCTAGTTACGGCCATGACGTCAGCAGCACTGGAGGGTATGAATACTGGACTGATATGTCAGCAGCACTGGAGGGTATGAACACTGGACAGATATGTCAGCAGCACTTGCGGGTATGAACACTGGACAGATATGTCAGAGGCACTGGAGTGTATGGACACTGGACAGATATGTCAGCAGCACTGGTGGGTATGAACACTGGACAGATATGTCAGCAGCATTGGAGGGTATGGACACTGGACAGAGATACGTCAGCAGCACTGGAGTGTATGGACACTGGACAGATATGTCAGCAGCACTGGAGTGTATGGACACTGGACAGATATGTCAGCAGCACTGGAGTGTATGGACACTGGACAGATATGTCAGCAGCACTGGAATGAATAGACACAGCACAGAAGCCACTGGACACAGCACAGCCAATTGAGCGGATGGACACAGGGGGCTAAATTTACTAAGGTTGGAGTTTTTTAGAACTGCTGATTGCTTTTAACAACCAATCAGATTCTACTTAACATTTATCTAGCTGCTTCTAGAAGATAGTAGATAGAATCTGATTGGTTGCTATGGGCTGTTTTGTTCATACATTTGTAAATCCAGTCATCAGGACACAGAGACATGTGAGTTCACTGCTGTGCTGTTTATTCCATCCAACTCCAGGCACACTGCACAATAGACCACCCACTTCCCAGCATCCCCCTGGTCACAGGGACCATCACTAAAGATTCAGGCTTACACCTATTAGTAAGGGAGTGTCTACAAATATTAATACACTAACATCACATCCTCTTTTTTTAAAAGATAAGCCCTGTACGCTTCAATGCAACAATTAACAACGTCATATTAAGAACATCATCTAACACGTTTCAATGAGTCTCTCAGGTCTGCGTATTTCCCTTTTTGGTCTTTCATACACAGTCTGTGTTTCATCGACCATGTTGGACCTTTCTAGAATCGTGGTTTGTTCACCATTATCAGGATCATCATACATGTCAGATGAAGGGTATTCTTCAGTCATGTTGTCTTCATTATGGTTAGGTTGAGATCTTAAATCCACCCGATTTCTTCTGACTTCCGTTCCATGCTCTGTACGTATAGTATAAGATCTTGGTGCCACTTGTGCTTGCACAATACCTTTCTGCACCCAAATACCTTTCTCGTGATCTCTGAGATGGACTTGGTCACCCAATTTTAGATCAGATAAGCGTTTTGTTTCGTCTGTCATGGAACAGTTTCTGTTTTGCCTGTTGACGTTCCTTACTCAGTCTGACCAATGCTGAGTTATGTGTATTAAGCAGTTCATCATGTACCGGGAGATTTGCTCTAATCCTCCTTCCCATCAGCATTTGTGCAGGAGAAAGTCCATTCTGTAAAGGTGTACTGCGGTAGATTAAAAGACTTTTGTAGAAATCTTCTTTACCTTCTTGAGCTTTTTTCATGAGACTCTTTACAGTTTTTACTGAACTTTCCACCAACCCATTTGAGCGTGGATAGTGGGGACTTGACGTAGTATGGGCAAATTCCCACTCATCAGCAAATTGTCTAAATTCAGCACTGGAAAACTGAGGACCATTGTCAGTGAACACTTCCATAGGAACACCATGCCTTGCAAAGATTGACTTCATGCAATTGATAATGGCTTTACTAGTAGTGATATGTAGTGTCTTCACCTCAGGGTAGTTAGAGTAATAATCAGTCACAACAAAGTACGTTTTCCCATTACAATCAAACAAATCTGCGCCAACTTTCTGGTATGGTCTCTCTGGCACTGCATGAGGACTCAGTGGCTCGACTCGTTGTTTCGGCCTATACGTAAGACATAATTCACATTTAGCTGTAGTCTGTGCTATGTCTTGGTTCATTCTTGGCCAATACATAACTTCACGTGCTCTCCGCTTACATTTTTCTTCTCCTAAGTGGCCTTCATGTATCTTGCACAGCATAGTTTTTCTTAGTCGTGCAGGTATGACAAACCTATTGCCTTTGTAAATAATACCATCGACAACTGCAAGGTCACTGCGGTACATCCAATAATCATGGATAGACAGCGGGCACGGATGTTTTTCTGCTGGCCAACCTTTCAGAATTATATCTTTCAACACTTTCATTGTGTCATCTGTCTCAGTTTCTTTCCTAATCTGTTCTTGTCTTGCAAGAGACACTGGTAGAGAAGCTACGATCAAATTAACATAGGCTTCTATCTCTTCATCCATCAGACTTTTGGAACCTTCACTTTTGCCCACAGCATGAGAAAGTGTATCAGCAATGTACATGTATTTGCCGAGACAGTACAGCAAGTGTACATCATATTTCTTTAGTCTGATAAGCATTCGTTGAATTCTCATGGGACAGTCATGTAATGATTTAGTCATGATAGCTATCAATGGCTTGTGGTCAGTTTCCACTGTAAATGTTTGACCATACACAAACTGATGAAATCGCTCACATGCATATGTGATCGCTAGAAGTTCTTTTTCTATCTGAGCATACCTTGTTTCAGCACTTGTCAGTGCTCTTGATGCATAGATTACTGGTTGCCATGTATCCTCATGTTCTTGTAACAGCACTGAGCCTAGGCCAAATTGCGAAGCATCTGCTGAAATTCTTATTCTTTTCGCAGGATCAAAGAATTTTAGCACTGGTTGCTCTGTAATGATCTGTTTCAAGTTTTGCCAACTTTCTTCTTGTTCATGTGACCACATCCACTCGTTATCTTTGTCCAACAACCATCTAAGAGAGGCTGTTCGTTCAGAGAGTTGAGAAATAAACTTTCCTAAGTAAGTAATCATTCCTAGGAATCTTCTGATGTCGTCTTTGTTGTTAGGACATTCCATGTTCACTATGGTTGATATTTTCCTTGGGTCTGGCTTTACACCTTGATCCGAGACCACGTCGCCCATAAAGGTAAGTGTATTCATGCCAAATTCACATTTGTCCTTGTTTAGCTTTAGATTCACTTTCTTGACAAGTTTCATTACTTGTCTCAATCTAGAATCATGTTCTTCCTTTGTAGATCCCCAGCAAATAATGTCATCCATCATTGTTTCAACACCTGGAATATGTTCAAAAATCATGTGTATCTTTTTGTGATATACTTCTGGAGCAGACAATATCCCATATGGTAGTCGAAGAAATCTGTATCGACCTTCTGGTGTATTAAATGTACAAAGCTTTGAGCTGGCCTCATCTAGCTTCATTTGCCAGAATCCTGAAGATGCGTCCAGTTTACTGAACCATTTTGCTCCCGCAAATTGTGACATGATTTCATCTCTGGTTGGTAGTTTGAAATGTTCTCGTTTAATAGCTTTGTTTAAATCTCTGGGGTCTAGACATATTCTGAGTTGTCCATTTTTCTTTTCAACAATTACTAAGGAGCTTACCCATTCAGTAGGCTCATCAACTTTCTGTATCAAACCCAAGGCTTCCATGCGATTTAACTCTTGTTTCAGTTTTTCTCTCAGCGCAAACGGCACTTTTCTACAGGGGTGTATCACTGAAGAAACTTGCATGTCTATATTTATTTTATGCTCTCCAGGCAAACAACCTAGACCTTCAAACAAGTCTCTGTATTCTGTAAACATTGATTTGCAGTCATCTTCTACTTGTGATGTCACCATAAAAACTTTCTTTAGCAAGCTTAGTTTCTCACAGGAACTTAATCCTAGAATTGGTTGCACATTTTTATCCACAATCAGTAGAGATGTTTTAAACTGTTGTCCGTTATATTTCAGTGTCACTAAGCATGTACCTTTCACAGGAATTTCCTCCCCAGTGTACCCTGTAACTTTCACTTTGGTTGGGTGAATTTTAGGTTTTACTCTAAAAGTCTTATAGTCTTCAAATGATATTAAATTCACCTGCGCACCAGTATCAAGCTTAAAGGGAATGACAATCTCGTTCACAGTTAAAGGGACAATTCATTCTTTCTTATCTGCACTGCAAAGTTCAATGCAATCCACAAAGAATTCCTCTGTTTGTTTAACAGCATGCACTTTGGTTGTTTTACTTTGAATTTTACAGCATTTGGCAAAGTGATTAAGTCTACCACATTTCATGCAGGTTTTACTGTAAGCAGGGCACATTTTAGGATTGTGAGCATTTCCACATCTACTACACATTTCCTTATTAGACTGTGGCTTAGACCTCTTCATTCTTGAGAATGGAGGTTTGCATGGCTCTGTTTTCTGCACTACATGCACATCAGCTTCCTTGTGTAACTTTTTGGCTTAAAATCTAGTTATTTCTGCAGATCTACACATAGGGGGTAATTCCAAGTTGATCGCAGCAGGAAATTTTTTAGCAGTTGGGCAAAACCATGTGCTCTGCAGGGGGGGGGGGGCAGATATAATATGTGCAGAGATAGTTAGATTTGGGTGTGGTGAGTTCAATCTGCAATCTAAATTGCAGTGTAAAAATAAAGCAGCCAGTATTTACCCTGCACAGAAACAAAATAACCCACCCAAATCTAACTCTCTCTGCAAATGTTATATCTGCCCCCCCCCTGCAGTGCACATGGTTTTGCCCAACTGCTAAAAAATTCATGCTGCGATCAACTTGGAATTACCCCCATAGTCACTGCCTTTTCTAGTGTTAGGTCTTGCTCTCTCAGCAGTCTCTCTCTGAGTCCATTATCAGGTATTCCACAGAAAATACGATCTCTAATCAGTGACTCCTTTAAGTCACCAAACTCACAGGTTTTACTGAGTGATTGCAGCTCTGTAACATACTGATCAAATCCAACTACAGACTTCTGATCACATGTGAAAAACTTATATCTTTCATATGTCATATTTTTCCTTGGCACAAAGTAATCTTCAAACTTTTGCATTATAGAAGATAGCATCATATTCTGCCCCTCAGCAAACTGAAAACTATTATAAATGTCCAGCACATCCTCTCCTATGACATGGAGGAAAATGGATGCCTTCGTTTTGTCAGTCTCTGAATCAGCTCCACATGCAGCAAGATATATATTAAACCTTTGCTTAAATCTTTTCCAGTTTTCAGACAAGTTACCAGACATCAGCATGCCGGTTGGAGGAGCTAGTTTATCCATGGTTACTCACTGTTTGAAAATAGGAGCACACGGCAGGCTTTGCAGACACAGACTATCCCAGCCACAGACTTCTGCAAGATTCTTTCACACTCTGAGAGCACTAGCAGTCCAAGTTAAACTTCTTCTGACACCATGTTTTGTTCATACATTTGTAAATCGAGTCATCAGGACACAGAGACATGTGAGTTCACTGCTGTTTATTCCATCCAACTCCAGGCACACTGCACAATAGACCACCCACTTCCCAGCATCCCCCTGGTCCCAGGGACCATCACTAAAGATTCAGGCTTACACCTATTAGTAAGGGAGTGTCTACAAATATTAATACACTAACATCACATGGGCAACATCACCAGTTCTAAAAAAAACTCCCACCTTAGAAAATTTACCCCAGGGAGTGGATGGACAATGCAACAGCCACCTGACATAGAGGCAGATTTATTAAGCCTGGTGAAGTGATAAAGTGGAAGGTGATAACGCACCAGCCAATCAGCTCTTAACTTCCATGTTACAGGCTAGGTTTGAAAAATGACAGAGCAGTCACTGGACATTACACAGCACAGCCCAGCTGTCAGCACAGCAGCATGGACAGTGAGAAATGGCGCTGAGACACTGCCGTGGAGTCCTTATACTGTATATAATCCAAAAGCCCAAATAACGGCAACATTCGGGTGGACTCGGATCTCTGAGATCCGAGGCCAAACCTCTACATTCAAGTAATATTTTGTAACTTCACAATGAAAATGTAGGTGAAAATATCACACCACAACCGCATTTTAATGCGGATTAAAATAAATATGCCCCTTAGTGCCTTACTGCTACTGTAGTATAGCAAAAGAGGCAATTTTTCTCAGTACTTATTTCTAGTATAATGACATAGGCAATTGTCCTTCAACACATTTTGTGGAAGCTCTGAATTTATAAAGGGTGTTGTCCTATACTTCTGCACCGTCCAATTGCAGTTTGGCAGAGAAGCATATTTCTTGTCAACTTTGCTCAAGAAAATATAAGCTATAACATAAAAATTACGTTAGTGTCTCTTTTTGTCCCCCATGTGTGCTATATTTCTATTCCCTTTGGTTTCCTTGCAGTTGACTGCATTTCCAGCCTCAGCCTATTGTTATCTTTGGCAGATAACATAGAAAACATTACTCAGCCAAGACCTGCTGATGAAACTTTTCAACCATGCTCAGAAATACTGTACATGACCCTTTACCACCTCAAGGACCAGTCGCTGTGGGTAACTTGTTCCTAGCTACTCTACAGCTTCCTACAGTGGGCTTCTTGATCTACTGAGTAATTCTATTCTCTCCCATCACTGGGAAAGACCTGGCAATGGCCGATGTTTAGGAAAATGTCATTGTTTCCATATCTAAATTATTTTCAGCTGTTTGTAGAATCCCTACAGACGCTGAGGTGATGTTTCTGGCATCCCTTGTTACAATACAAATAGCAATTTTACTTTGCTTAAAACACATGAAGTCATAGGTGGTAATATATGTTTTTATGAACCAGCATAATTAGATTTCATTCTGGAATAGTGGGTCTTCAGAAACGCTAAATACCATTGTTCTGGCAAAAAAGAAACTAATTTTGGACATGTGCTGAGATTTTTCAGCAGTGCAGAAATTGGTGTTTTTATAAACATTTTACACAATTAGATATTACCCAAAAACTATTTTTGTTGTTTTAAAAGCAGTACATTATAAGTTGGAAAGGTGATACCTGTATCTGGACCACTTTTAACATTAAAAAAGAAGAAGAAAGAAATGGTTTCTTGATCCTTTAACTAATAACTTAGGGAAATTTTAAAAAATGTACCATGCAATAATTTTCATGCACTTGTTTATCCACAAAGACGTACTTCCAAGTTCAAGTTCTATCTAGACAATCACTCTGCACCAGTGACATGCGGTGGGGTGAGGCAGAGTGTGACTAGGGTTCTCGCAGCCCAGGGCAAGATTAAGAATGCCCCGCCCCAAAAGAAAAACAACAACCCACAAAGTAAAGCATGTGCGCGCACTGAAGGCCACGCCCCTTCTGGTGGCCACAAACTAGAAGGTGGCCACTAAAAAGGGAGCGTGCCAACATGACACGCCACCTGTTTCTTTTCAATTCCATATGAACCTTACCCATATGATGGTTTCTCGCAACGTGGAAACTCTGAAGAATTGTATCCTCTAAGGCAGACAGTGGGGTAAATTTACAAGATGGGAGTTCTATTTAAGATATGTTGCCCATAGCAACCAATCAGATTCTACTTCTCATTTATCTAGCACCTTCTAGAAGATAATACCTGGAATCTGATTGGTTGCTATGGACAACATCCCATCTTAAATAGAACTCTCATCTTAGTAAATTTACCCCAGTGGGGTATATTTACTAAGCTCCCGATTTTTTACGAGTTTGCTTTTTTTTCCTGTGTCATCTCGGGAATTTACTAAACACAAATCTCAGCAGTGTTGGGGCTATTCGTATTGTTGTTCAAACGCGGCTGTTATTTGATACAACTTGGTAGTTTACTAAGAATTCGTATACTCAATCACTTCCGACAATAGCCAAACACTGCCGGGAAAGCATAGAATTCGCTAAAAAAAAAGCAGTTTTAAAATAGACCTGCTTTTTGGTGGCGTGTTCAGATAGTCATGCACGAATCAGTGAGATCCGTGCATGCTTATCTGTGGGAAAGAGTCTCAATGGCTTAAATATGTAAAAAAAAATGCGTGGGGTCCCCCCTCCTAAGCATAACCAGCATCGGGCTCTTTGAGCTGGCCCTGGATGTTTAAATACCGGGGGAAAATTGCCTGGGGTTCCCCCATATTTAGACAACCAGCACCAGGCTCTTGGGCCGGCCCTGGTTCCAAAAATATGGGGGACAAAATATGTAGGGGTCCCCTGTATTTTTAAAACCAGCACCGGGCTCCACTAGCCAGAGAGATAATGCCACAGCCAGGGGACACTTTTATATAGGTTCCTGTGGCTGTGGCATTAACCTCCCAACTAGTCTCCCCTGTCCAGGGTTCCCTGGAGGAGTGGGGACCTCTTGAATCAAGGGGTCCCCCCCTTCAGGCACCCAAGGACCAGGGATGAAGCCCGAGGCTGTCCCCCCATCCCTGGGCGGTGGATGGGGGGCTGATAGCCTTTGTTTGTGTAAAATAAAGAATATTGTTTTCTGTCGTAGTCCCAGCAAGCCTCCCCGCAAGCTGGTACTTGGAGAACCACAAGTACCAGCATGCAGGGAAATAACAGGCCTGCTGGTACCTGTAGTTCTACAACAACAAAAATACCCAAATAAAAACAAAACACACACACCTTGAAAGTATAATTTTATTCAAACGCACACTCATACATACTTACCTACATCCCATGCCGAGAATCACATCTACTTGTCCAGTAGAATCCACGGGGTACCTGTAAGGAATAAAATTATACTTACGACCCATCCAGTGAAGCTCGGTCCTCTTCAGTCCTGTAGTAATCCAAAGGGTAGAATTTAAAAAAAAAATGAAATTCCGGTCCACGCAACTAAAGGGGTTCCATGTGTACACATGAAACCCCTTGTCCCGAATGCCGGGACCCCCCGTGACTGCAGTCACTGGAGATCCCGCCAGCCAATCAGGGAGCGCCACATTATGGTGCTCTCCTGATTGGCTGTGCGCTACTAGCCTGTTAATCAGGCGGAGCGCAGCAGCTAGAATGGAGCTTAGAACAGCTCCATTCTGGCCTATGATGGGAACTTTGCGGTCTGCGGCTAACCGCAAGGTTAATTGGGGTCACCCCCCCTTCAGAGTGAGAGTATGCCTGTGTTTGTGTGTCTCTGTTACCACCCTTACCTTCAGCCAGGAGCTGGGAGCAGGGACTGTGTGAGGCCGAGCAGCAGGGAGCCCAGGGAGCACATAACAAAGAGGTAGGAAGGCTGGAAGACGCGGGGTCCTCTTCCAAACTAGGGATGCTCTGCACCAGTTAAATAATATAACATTTAAAAAACTATATATATATTCTTTGGTGCTAAACCCCAGTGTACTATACTGTTATTTTTCTATGACACTGCCAGTCAGACTGCAGTCACGCATACACGTATTGCGACACTGCAGGTGGTCCGTGCTTTGTTGTACATAAAGGGGTCCTCTGCCAATCTAGTGGTGCCCTGCACCAGGTATAGCACAATATATTATTAAGATAGATATATATACATTATTTATAATGCGATATACGTCCTTTCAGGATATTCTATAAACAAGTCTGGCACTTGGTATGTATAGGTTCACCAAATACGAATAATGACTAAGAGTCTTTAGATCTTATACCTAGTTATTTCTATCTAGATAAACACTCCTGAAGAAGTCCCTGATTGGGACGAAACGCATTGGGTTTCCACAAGTACTGTTTCCACCATCATACACAGTTCGTTTGATAATGTTTTACCAACATTGAATGTACACTGTTCATCGTGTATTGGTATGAATTGTATTGTCTGAAAATCCTGAAAGAACCATTTGGTTTTTATGTGAAGGGAAAAAATCCCCTGTTTTTATGCAATAAATATTAAATTTCTGGATCACTGTTTCTATTTGCATGGTTGTGGATGACAGTTCAGTTTTAGCGCACCCAGATCCCCCCCTTTATTTCCGTATCTTATATTGGACCTCATCTAACAGGAGGTTCCCTCTGGTGTGCAGCTCGGTCTATATACACACAGCGCCAAGGGTTACCCCCTTTTGTTTATATATATATATATATAAACAATCCACTGTAGGCGGCACACTGGTCACAAAAGATACAAAACAGCAGGTTGCAGCAACAACGTTTCGAAGTTTATTCTTCGTCCTCAGGTTACAAAATAACAGAACAAAACATACCTTTTTATTCCCCCCACATGTGCAGTGAGCTCCGGCGTGGTTCTGGCGTTCTGACGCCCACCAGTGACGTCATCCAGCCTCCCCGCCTACCAGAAGCTTCACACTAAGATAGTATCTAATTACTATCAACAAGTAATTAAGTGAAAATGACTCAAAATACATTTAAAAACATTTCAAGACTCACAATTAAAACCAACACATAAAAGACAGACACAGATGCGATATATATGCAAAACAGCATGTGCAGTCACCATCTGACCTCCACAGAAACGTCCACAGGTGCTAGTAAGCATCAAGACTTTCTCATTAACTCATTATATGCTATACTCAAAGGGTACTCACTACATGGGCTATAAAAAACTATGCAAACCCAGCGATTCATTAAGCCCTTTAGGTGCTAGGGTTTGCAACTCATGAATCCATGAAGCCTGCTTAAAATATATGATTATTGATCATGAACCAGCTAGATTAAGAGGGGGCAATAGATCCTTACGTTTGTTGCAAAAAGAATCCAAATGGATTCATGAGTTGCAAACCCTAGCACCTAATTGTGGCAGTTATTGTTGACTGCCAAAGGGTTGACTGTCAAAGTCAAAAAATATTGCTATACATATCCATTGTACTGACCCCTCATGCACATGCACGCTGCTCGTGCACCCGGTCCCCCGTGCGTACACATACCCGCAAGTTGCGTAAGAGACGCCCCAGCGACTCGTGCGCATGATATGTGTATTTACGGCGGAGTTTGTGAGCGTGTAGCGTGCGACTCGACCGCAGCATATTTAACCCAAATAGTGCATTTTGTAGATATAGTTCCCTTAGACCATGACAACGAGTAATATTAGTTTAAACAGTTCCTGGACAGAGGGATTCGTCTTTGCATGATAGGAAGGGTCAGACAAAGGTTGGTAGGTGATGTCTGGTATCCAGCTGTAGGGTATTTTTAGGGTAACATTTCGGTGTTAGTTAGGAAAAGATCGCTTGCTCCTGCGTATAGATATGTGCAGAAGTAGAATATAGATATAAAATTATATTTAAAAATATATTACGAATGGAGAGGGGACGAGAATGGAACCCAGTCACACATAAATTTCCCACAGACTGAGATACAATGGCCTTGTTTACACTAAGCTTTGAGATTCTATGAAGAGGGCATACACCTTTGTTTATGAATAGGGCCAGGTTTCTCTCCAGAATAATGAGTGCTGAGTTGCCATTGTCTCAACTGAAAGAAAGGGACAAACAAGGGTGAACAATGCCCAGGAGCAGAGTATGTTTGGAAGATCAGAAACAATAGCTAACCACAACAAAACCAGACAGATAGGAATTTAGAATACTAACATTCCTAGTCCAAAATCCATGGAGATAGAGGTATTCATTTATATATATATATATATATATATATATATATATATATGTGAATAAATATATAATTCCTAACAAATTGTAATAGCAGCAGGAGTGTGTGTGTGTGTATGTATGTATGTATGTATGTATATATATGTGTGTGTGTATATATGTGTGTGTGTATATATATATATATATGTGGATATATGAATATCTTCAAGATTGAGATAGATAGTAATATCATGTGTGGGTTCATATTGTTCAGAGTCACGTAAACATTAATCTGGTGGGAATAAGAACATTGTTAAAACTTACCTCATTAAGATATTAATAATACCGGATTTATGTTTAATGTGATGGGTTTAAACTGATTGGGGGGCGGGAACTCTACATCCCAAGTCCTAGCCATCGCCCACTTCTTGAACTAACCAATGGTCCCCGGTGCAGGACATGTCCCACCCCCTAACCAATGGAAGAAGAGCACACAGTGTCTATTGTATTATGTCTTGAGCTACTGAATAAAGAGCGAGCAGCAGGCCAGGTCACTATCAAAGACTCTGAAGGCTTTCTACCTGATAGCTGAGGACTGGTCCAGGACGCGCTTGCGAACGATTCCCCACGTATGTATATTCTCTGTAGCCATTATTCTCTGTTATTCTGTTTAGATTTCCTTGTTAGCCTGTAGTGTATAACTTGTATCTGTTTACCCCTTTTCTCTGAATAATCCACTGCGGTGTTAGAGCCCAGTGGTTTACCACAAACCGGTGTTGTGTTTTCACTTTCCTGCAAAGGGCTTTCATAGCGTATTAATCGGTATAAGGTGTATAAGCATTGTTACGGTGTAAGCACTGCGGGTACTTCATGCCGCCAGCACTACTTAAGGTTTTAAAGGTATTACATCGTTGCAGTACTAGGCTGCTAAGGTTTAAAGTATAAGCATATCCTTTACATTGTTTCATTACTTAAGGTTTACTGTATATCACTCTGTGTGCGTCCGCGCCGCGTGTGCATCGCGCCCACGGCACAGCGTCTGATACGCTAAGTGCGTATCCATATGGTACTCAGTACGCAAATAGCGTACTTAGTACGTAGAGTGTGTAATTAGTTTAGCGGCCATAGCGGCTCCACGGTAATAGTGTATAGCTTTATGTTTTAAGGTAATATTTGACATTATCAATTGAGGGCATCGTCCGGTCCTCCTCATATCCGCAGCCTAGCAGGACAAGGCAGACTTTATCTATCAGCAAAGGGCGGGAAGATATAAAGGTATCCCCTGTTAGCCTTCTCATGGTCGGGGATACACTGGTGCTGATTAGATAAGCGTCTGCTCCGCATGGTTTGTAGGGATGCTGGTGGGATCCGAAAGGTAAGAACGTAAAGCTATTGTTTTTAAATCTGTTAAATTTCTGTTGAGTGCCAACTGCGCACGCAACACACGTAACACACGCACACACCTGTATTTTATTTGTGTATCCTGCATATCTATTCGCTTGTTGCCATTAGCATTGATTATTAGATACATTTTGACCCGTGCTGAGAAATTTGTTGCTATTTAGTTAAAAATATAGAGTAATGTTTAAGGGAGTACATGTAAAACACACACGCAGCCTGGCCTAGTTATAAAGGTTTATACAGGAGATACTGTGTGGTGTTGGTAAGCGATTATAGTTAAATATCGTTTACATTTATAGCAGTGTGGTATTTGTATTACTGCGGACGTATCCGGCCTTTGTACACGTGTCTCGGACAGCGTGCGAGACTGCGTACGCAACGCAAAGGCCTACACACGTGGCGTATTTTACGCAACGTGCGTACAGATACGCCCACTAAATACAAATCACACAATAGCATTGTTTCAGTTTAGGCGAGACGGTAGCCACGCGATAATAGCACAAATTGATCAGTGTCCAAAATTTAGTTTCAAAAAACTTTTTTTCTGTATTACCTCTGGGGAAAGCTATCAGTTAACAGGAAAGGATTTTTCTGTTCAGAAAACTATAGAATGTTAGTGTGGGCTGAATAGGGTGTGAATATATTGAACCCCGCTTGGTGGTCTTGGTGATCTTGGTGAAACTTGGTGAAGCTTGGTGAAGCACGGTCTAGGTGAAAACGTGGTGAGCACGGTCCAGGTGTACACGTGCGACGGAGTGTGATAGAGTTTTCGTGGTATTACGCTCCGGCTGTTTTGGAGCACAGTAGGGAGACTCCAGTGATCCTACCACTTATAGATAGCAAGTGTCTATAAGTGGTACGATTGGACCGCACGGTTGTATGGGCAACACGTGACGCAACGTGATACGAGGTTTTGCATATTTGTGCGTAAATCTTTTTATTATACACGTTGTAGGAAGCACATGCAAGCGTGATTTGTGTAAAGTAAAGGTTTAGGGAATTTTCGCTGGTCTCTCAGGAAAATCTCTAGAGGTAGGGCCTGCAACGGCTACACGTATCTGCTAAAGAAGGCGGATCCGTGGTACTCCGAGCAGAAGAAGTTCAGTGGAAGAATTTTAAGGATTTCCACCGTAGACTACTGTGTTTGGTGCATTTTAGAAAGTTTTCCCGTGTTAAAAAGGTCCACAATGGAAGCCAAGTGCATAACACAGGGACGTTCAGCAGTCAGGGTTCAGACTGCAGAGTTCAGACCCCGGGGGTCAGCTCGGTTAGTAATGTGGGGGAAGTATGGTCCCCACACTGAGACCTTTTGTGATGAATGGACACGAATGACTGTGGGGGATAAAGCACCATTTCCTGGGATAGGTAGTTTTGACTCAGAGGTATTGCATAATCTAAGGTTTAGGATCTGTCTGATAAAATCCCAAAAACAGAGGATCAGACACACAAACTGTTTACATTTATGGCAACAAGATAGTGATATGCAGAGGGAACTAGCTTACACAGCTGGTTCTAACCCTAGCAGAAAACTGATAGCAACCGCACCACCACCATACACTACAGGAGAGATAATGGCTACAGAGAATGGCATACTGGTATATGACGATAATAGTGCACTTAATAAATGTATTAATGACGATAAGAGTAAACTTAATAAATTTATAAATTCTAACCCGTGCAAGTTGCACCCCATTTTAAACTTCCCTCAGGATTCCAAGCAAGAAAGTGAGCCCAGCACGATGTCTGCACTTTCTCTAGCAGCCACCATACAGGACACCCAGTTGGGCACGGCCCAATCGGTAAGAGCAATAGTAAAGCCCCCTAACGGAGGGTCAGGTGAGGTCGTGTCCACAGGTAAGTACGGTATTGTACATTATGCACAGACAATTGCACCTCACATTGTAGAGTCAACACAAAATGGTGTAATTGAACTAAATCCTGTCAGGGTGATCGCATTCCCCAATGGGATGACTGACGCTCAGGGAGTCACTCCCGTCAAGGACATTGCTATGCATCGTCCCTGGTCCCGGGCAGAATTGAGGACAATTGTGTCTGAATTTCACGATCCCAGGAAAGATCTAGTTGCATGCCAGAGGTTTATTAAATAATTAGGTAATGCCACCGAACCCACAAACAAAGATTGGCGAACAGTGCTACGAGTATGTCTACCTTCCAATATTGACCCTGCAAAATTTATTACTGATTGTAAATTAGACGCAGAAGTACCTCTCACTGAGGAATACACTCAGGAGAATGTACGACAAATCAATCTGCAGTTAGGAGTATATTTCCCAACTGTTGTCAAATGGAACAAAATCTTCTCCATTAGACAAAAAGAAGGTGAAACTGCTTCTGACTATTTCCATCGAGCACTGCAGGTAATGGCTAGATTTACTGGGATCAAAGACATTAAGGATAATGTGCATCATAGAGAGGTAGCTGTGTCCGTATTAATGGACGGGTTAAAGGAAGCGTTGAGAACCAAGGTACAAACCACTCAACCTAACTGGAGAAGTATCTCGGTGGCTGCCTTAAGAGAGTCCGCTGTTAAGCACGATTGGAACATCATTAAACACAGGGAGTCACAGGGGGATAAGCTGATAACAGTAAGTATAAAAGTCCTGACAACGAAGCCACATCAGCATAAACCCCAGACCCCTGTTGGTAAGTCGTATGTGGTAAAATGTTATAACTGCCAGAAGGAAGGACATATTGCACGGAGTTGCAGATATAAAAGCACACATAAAGTCAGACCCCCTAGACAAGAACACGAGCAAAGTTATAACACGCGTAATTGGGATCAGGGATCATATAGGAAAAATTTTGGGCCGCACCTGTAGTCTGCAGCCAGTGAAATTGATTGTTAGCCTAGGTAGTGAAAACCTGGGGTCACAGTGAATATAGTTGGTAGGTCACTCTTTGTAGATACAGGGGCGGCCAGGTAAACTCTGTGATTTATCTTTAAATGTTTCCTCTTCATCTCTGACGTTCACCGACTGAACTACAGCTCAAACGTCACATGTCTACTCTGTCTTTTCAGAGGTCTGCCCAACCCCGGTATATCTTACCAGCATCATTGTGCCTGGCCATGCACAGAGGGTGGAGAGTGGAAATACTGGTAGGGGAGACTGTGCAGAGATACCGATAGACATGTTGGTGTGACAGCCTGATGGTGAACGTAAATCTGACAATTTTTTTCTTTTTATTATTCTCTCTCTTTTTGTTTTTTTATGTTCTACGGATGGTATGTCACACAACAGTTAAACAAATGGTAATGCAAGATTTATGCTCCCTACAGAAAAGTCGCTGACTCGGAAAGAATATCGCATCACTGGAGTGTCCGTTCCGGGAAGACTGAGAGGCAGCACTGTTGAGACGGCATCTGAGCAAGAAGAACAACAAGACTAGAGGCGGTTATCGTACCAGTTTTCTTTCCCTTCTATTATTTTCTTTACCTCCCATTACCACTCTTTCTTTCTCCTCCTGCAAGATGGACTTACCCCAAGAGACTGCGTTCCGGGTTTTCCTGTTGACCCTGTTGTTGACCAGAACAGTCTATTTCGGTGAGAGTACCAGAGAGGTCGAGAAAGGATCTGGAATGGGTTCTGATGACAAGGACGGATTAGTAGAATTCCAAGAGCAACACAGTCACCAAGCAAAGGCGAGTATCAGAAAACGATCTAGTAGTCATGACACTAGGAGACACTGTGAAGGATTGTTAGCTGAGGAGAATTGTATCTGTAGGAATTGTGAAAACATAGTTGAGGACGGGTGCATCCAGAGATGTCAGTCCAGCCTTAATATCAACATGGACCATCATCCATTGAGTGACTATCACTCATTAGTGGGTAAGGTTTTAAACCAAATGGAATGCTGGGTGTGCTCACAAGTACCTCAAGGTCAGAGCAAGTCAGGATTAGTACCGTATCCTCTAACACTAGATGAGGTACTTGAATTAAGGGGTGGGAGACCGGTGGACAAGAAATTTAATATTTCTAGGCCTCCTAGTTTGAAGCTCCACCAATATCATGTGGATAGGTCCTTAATATGTTTTAACATTTCCAATCCCCGAAAGCCGGGAAATTGGGAAGTGACATGGAATAACCAAACCATGGCATTTTCACACAGAGCCGATAGAATGCCCGTAGACCCAGAACTTATACGCCAAATAGCCGACGGTGGGAGATATTTTCGGTACAGGTATACTCTAGGAAGTAGGACCATGCGGGTTGGAGAAGTATCTCCAGGGTACTGTGCGCATATCATACAGCCTGATACGTGTACTGAACAGATGAGAGAGTTAGGGATAGGATTTTTCACCTGGAAGGTTTGCAATATGGTAATGTCATATTCTGTCCCATATGTTCTCCCCGATGATGCTTATTTCATATGTGGGAGGAAGGCTTATAAGTGGCTTGCCCCAAACTCAGAGGGATTGTGTTACATTGGAAGAGTGTTGCCAGAAGTAATAACCATTACCCATAATAAGATGAAAGACGTTCACCGCAATGCTCAAGCTCCTTACACTCATACTCACTACGAACACATTGTTAAGAGACACCTTATAGATAGGACAGAGCACGCAGCCTCTGATTTGATCCACGAATCCACCGGGATTCAATTCCTACTCTCGCTAGATATCACCCGTACTGCCAGAGGAATTATAAATTTTAGGTATATTCATGCGCTAGCGAACCTGATAGATAATATCACCGAGATGTATGATGACACCTTCAGGTATACTGGGAGGGAGTTGCAAGCTTACAAAACGGAACTGATCCAGTACACGATGGTTCTCAATTACATCACAGCAGTGACAGGCGGGTATTGTGTCACCCTAGCAACTCAGTATGGTGTGAAGTGTTGTACATATATCACAAACAGCACTGATGACCCAACCGAGGTCATAGATCAAAAGATGGACGATATCTTGCAGTTGAAATGGGAGTTCCGAAGGAGACACAACCTTACCCTTGCTGCTGTGAGTAATGAACTGACCGGCTGGGTTTCATGGTTGAACCCACGCAATTGGTTCTCAGGTTTAGGAGAATGGGCTCAAAACGTTATAGTGAATGTAGGAAAGTTTCTCCTTTGTATCCTGGGAGTTGTCATAATGATTGGTTTGATATTTAGATGTGTTCGGATTTTAATGCAGCGCAAGCGCAGTACCAAAGTGATGAGTTTAAGGAGCGAGGGCATTGTTACAACAACTGGTTTAATTTATGATCCATCAATTGAGACAATGTTGTGATAAGACGTGATTCCACGGTCCGTTTCTTTCACCTGTTTCTCCTTTGTTTTTCTCCCAAGCGAAAAGACATCCATTCGGAAGAAGACTAAAGACTTTGATGGAGAAGACTACAGACCTTTGATGGACATTTCTACAGACTTTGAGAGACACTTTAGAGACTTTAAAGACTTTTTATGGACACTTGAAAGACTTTGATTATCACCCACAGCAAGGATACACCTATCCGGACAAGACTTCAACAGACACCCAAGGACAATTGCACACATTATCATATGAATGTATTTGTGACATGTTTCTTATCTTCATCTCTACAATCTTCAGGTAGTGACACACATAGTCGACAGGTGACATAGGTCCATATATTAGCATTCACATGTTTTTCCCCCTCCATGTATCATCAACTAATGTGCACCCCATTTGTTGGAACAAGTAGCCGAAAAGAGCTCGGTAGTGTTTGTTGGCCCACTTACAGACCCTTAATACGGGATAAGAAGGATTTAATGTATACTTCGCAATACCTCGAAGCTTATCTAGAACATGTACGGCACGATGATACATGCCCCCCAGACATGAAGTTCATACATACATGCTTTTACTATCCCACTAGGACATACATTTCTCGCCTACTCCTCTCCTCCCTCCACCCAATCATATATAGGTATTTCATATGTATTGTATATTTTTCTGCTTAAATGTTTAGATTGTGGCAGTTATTGTTGACTGCCAAAGGGTCGACTGTCAAAGTCGAAAAATATTGCTATACATATCCATTGTACTGACCCCTCATGCACATGCACGCTGCTCGTGCACCCAGTCCCCCGTGCGTACACATACCCGCAAGTTGCGTAAGAGATGCCCCAGCGACTCGTGCGCATGATATGTGTATTTACGGCGGAGTTTGTGAGCATGTAGCGTGCGACTCGACCGCAGCATATTTAACCCAAATAGTGCATTTTGTAGATATAGTTCCCTTAGACCATGACAACGAGTAATATTAGTTTAAACAGTTCCTGGACAGAGGGATTCGTCTTTGCATGATAGGAAGGGTCAGACAAAGGTTGGTAGGTGATGTCTGGTATCCAGCTGTAGGGTATTTTTAGGGTAACATTTCTGTGTTAGTTAGGAAAAGATTGCTTGCTCCTGCATATAGTTATGTGCAGAAGTAGAATATAGATATAAAATTGTATTTAAAAATATATTACGAATGGGGAGGGGACGAGAATGGAACCCAGTCACACATAAATTTCCCACAGACTGAGATACAATGGCCTTGTTTACACTAAGCTTTGAGATTCTATGAAGAGGGCATACACCTTTGTTTATGAATAGGGCCAGGTTTCTCTCCAGAATAATGAGTGCTGAGTTGCCATTGTCTCAACTGAAAGAAAGGGACAAACAAGGGTGAACAATGCCCAGGAGCAGAGTATGTTTGGAAGATCAGAAACAATAGCTAACCACAACAAAATCCATGGAGATAGAGGTATTCATTTATATATATATATTATATATATATATATATGTGTGTGTGAATAAATATATAATTCCTAACAAATTGTAATAGCAGGAGTGTGTGTGTGTGTGTGTGTGTGTGTGTGTGTGTGTGTGTGTGTGTGTGTGTATATATATATATATATATATATATATGTGTATATATATATAAATATATATATATATATATATATATATATATATATATATATATGAATATGTGGATATATGAATATCTTGAAGATTGAGATAGATAGTAGTATCATGTGTGGGTTCATATTCAGAGTCACGTGAACATTAATCTGGTGGGAATAAGAACATTGTTAAAACTTACCTCATTAAGATATTAATAATACCGGATTTATGTTTAATGTGATGGGTTTAAACTGATTAGGGGACCGGAACTCCACATCCCAAGTCCTAGCCATCGCCCACTTCTTGAACTAACCAATGGTCCCCGGTGCAGGACATGTCCCACCCCCTAACCAATGGAAGAAGAGCACACAGTGTCTATTGTATTATGTCTTGAGCTACTGAATAAAGAGCAAGCAACAGGCCAGGTCACTATCAAAGACTCTGAAGGCTTTCTACCTGATAGCTGAGGACTGGTCCAGGACGCGCTTGCGAACGATTCCCCACGTATGTATATTCTCTGTAGCCATTATTCTCTGTTATTCTGTTTAGATTTCCTTGTTAGCCTGTAGTGTATAACTTGTATCTGTTTACCCCTTTTCTCTGAATAATCCACTGCGGTGTTAGAGCCAAGTGGTTTACCACAAACCGGTGTTGTGTTTTCACTTTCCTGCAAAGGGCTTTCATAGCGTATTAATCGGTATAAGGTGTATAAGCATTGTTAAGGTGTAAGCACTGCGGGTACTTCATGCCGCCAGCGCTACTTAAGGTTTTAAAGGTATTACATCGTTGCAGTACTAGGCTGCTAAGGTTTAAAGTATAAGCATATCCTTACATTGTTTCATTACTTAAGGGTTACTGTATATCACTCTGTGTGCGTCCGCGCCGCGTGTGCGTCGCGCCCACGGCACAGCATCTGATACGCTAAGTGCGTATCCATACGGTACTCAGTACGGAAATAGCGTACTTAGTACGTAGAGTGTGTAATTAGTCTAGCGGCCATAGCGGCTCCACGGTAATAGTGTATAGCTTTATGTTTTAAGGTAATATTTGACATTATCATAAGTATCTATCAATAAAACATATATAGGGGGCGCTCCATAGTGAATAAACTTTTTTATTTTTTATAAAACAACACACAAAGGTGTTTCTAACCAATGTTAAAATTACATTCATACCAGAAGGCAACCAGTGTGGGCTGGTTACCACATGATTCCACAAACAATCACCGGGCACAGCTGCAACAAGTGCAAGACGGTCGCGCTGGAAACCTCCACCCAACGGCGGCTCTCTCCCCTGGGACTCACGGGCAGGAACACACACGTCCGGTTGTTAATAGAAATGGAGGACAAACAATTGAGTAAAGATCAGGAACCACATACCAGTGCTGAAGCTGCTGCTGCTACTAGTCAATGCAAGTCCGTCAATGTCATCTGCTGAGGCTGATACCCAATGGCATAGAAGGCATGTAAAATCAAAGAAGCAATATAATTTTACAGTGGTACATAAAAAAATCACAAGTAAAGTTAGCTGCAGAGAAACATAAAGTTGGCAATATGACATTCATCACACAAAGTGGCAAGGAAAGGCATTGGCCTTTGTTTATGACTGGTGGTTCTGAGTCTTATAATGATGTAAGCCCTTCTCATCTTAGAAGAGTCAAAAACAATTAAACTTGTTAAGGCACAGGAACCTACTGTGTGATCAGAAATATCACCAATCCCCAAAGAGAGCCTAAGTGTGTCTGCAGGTGCCATGTGTGAGCATGACCTTTCCAATACTGTGCTCAGAGGAGGCTCCTTCCACCATTTGCACGCCATCTGCAAGTGTGAGGAGAAGCAGCACAAGTCAACATGCTGACGTAGAAACTGAGGATGCTTCTGTGGAATTGCACCAGGATGAGGATTATATTTGTGCACGGATATGTGGACAAACGGAACAGGGCAAACTAAAGACTACATGACTGTAACAGCACAACTGGGTAGATGTATTGCTTTCAGCAGCACCAACAGCAGCAGCAGCATCTCATAAATGCCAGCTCATTCAGAGGCAGGCTACTCTGTGTATCACCGGTTTCAGTAAGAGTCATACTGCTGACAAGCTCAGGGAAATCATTGCAAAATGGATTACCCCACTTTGACTCTCCTCGGAATTTGTAATATCTGACAATGCCACCAATATTGTGAGAGCATTACATCTGGGTGAATTCCAACACATCCCATGTTTTGCTCACACAATTAACTTGGTGGTGCAACATTTTCTAAAAAATGACAGGAGCGCAGGAGATGCTGTCCATGGCCTGGAAAATTTCGGGACATTTTCACCATTCTGCAAGTGCATGTACAAAATTGCAGCACTTGCAAGAATTGTTGAATTTGCCCTGCTATCAGCTGAAGCAAGAGGTAGTAAAGAGATAGAATTCAAAACTATATGGTTCAGCGGATTCAGGAGCAGCAAAAGGCCATCCAAAGCTACACATCGACCTATGACACAGGGAAAGGAGCGGGAATGCACCTTAGTCAAGAGCAGTGGAGAATCATTTCTGTATTGGTGTAAGTTAGTTCAGACACTGCCAGCTTGAGTTATGTCATTCCCCTAATCAGAATTTTGCAAAAGCAGCTGGAGAAAGTGGAGGACAAGCTGAAACAGCGATTCCACTAAGTATGTCGGACTTGTAGATCAATTGCATAATTCTCTTCTCCAGGATCCAAGAGATTTCAAGATCTCTTAAAATCAGATCACTATATTTTAGTGACCATACTTGATCCTAGGTCTAAGTCTTACGTTGTATCTTTCTTTCTGATGGACACAAATCTGAAGAGGAGCTAAGAGCTGTTGGTGAACAAATTGTCAGCTCAAGCAGCACGTGACACTGCAACATCTCTTCCTTCAGTTTCTCCCGCAACTGCGGCTGCCATGAAAAAACTACATTTTCCGACCCACTGGCGGCGATACAGATGAGCCAGCAAAACCTTATGACATCTGGACAGGACTAAAAGAACTGCCTACAACAGTGACGTGTCTACCATTTGATACAGTCACCATTCAAAAAATGGTGGATGATTATTTTAGTGATAGCATCCCAATAGGCATGTCAGACAGTAAGTTTCTCTACTGGCAGGAAAAAAAAAAGGCAATTTAGAGGCCCTTGCACAAACTGGCTTTGCTTTACTTAAGTTGCCCACCCTCCAGTGTGTACTCAGAGTTTTCAGCGATCGGCATAGGAAGTTACTTCCCCAAAATGTGGAAGAGATGATGTTCATGAAAATGAATTACCAATTCCACAAGAAAGACCTTTACCAACAATTATGTCCAAAAAATACAGACGCACCTGTAATGGTAGATTCCAGCGGGGACAATTTAATATTGTGTAAAGTAGAGGATGTACACACTGACGGATAAAGGAATCGGATGATGGTGACGATGACGTAATCTTGCCTATGTAGAGCCAGTTTGTGCACGAAGTCGCAGAGACCATTGGCAGTTTGTTTTGTGGGGGCCCAAACAAACCAATAATTTCAGCCACAGGTGGCAGTCCCTGTCACTGAAGTGATTGGTTTGTTAAACTGTGCATGCCCTATTTAATATATACAACATAAGGGTGGGTGGGAGGCCCCAAGGACAATTCCATCTTGCACCTCTTTTCTTTATGCACTGTTTGGGGCATTGCTGACTGTCTTCTTGTGTAGACAACAAACATTTTCAGTTTCACAGTTGATTAAACTGATACCTCTCTGCCACTGCAGTGCCATTCTGTTTTCTAGATGTGCCATGTTGAAAGTTTAAGTGCCACATGTTTGTACCGCCCACTTCTGTTGCTTATCTTCAGGGGCGGATTGGAAAACAAAATTGGCCCTGGAAAAAATTCTAGAAGTGGCCTCATGTGGGCGGCACCAAACCAACTGTAGGCGGAGCCAATACCAAAGTAGGCGGGATTAATTCAAAATGTAATGTAGGCAGAGTTGCACCAACAAAAGGAAGAGCATGTCAAATTAGCTGCATCTTACACATTAAAAGTTTAGAAAGTATTGTGTTGTAGCAGGACTAGTTAAGAAATTTAAACTGGGGTGACATTTAATCTTCAGCACACTCATTAAATATCTCAGTCCATTTCCTGAAGGCTTCTCCTCTCTCTCTCTCTCTCTCTCTCTCTCTCTGTCCATCTCCTTCATTTGTCTCTCTGCTTCTTAGGGGTCAGTTCAGTTCAACGTGGATTGAATAGAGCTGGGAGTGATGCTGTCCCTGACTAGAGGATTTCTTCTTGCACCCTTCCAGTTCCAGGGGTACATGAAAAGATATGATTCCGCACCAGTCCCAAAGATTCAAACAATATTGTTAGGTACCAGAATTATATCCATATAGAAGAATAAATCTGTAATCGAATACCTGGTGGTGCACCCAGAGTCAGAAAGAAAGCCAACGACAAATTGTTTACAGAAGACTCTTGTGTGGGTGCACTCTTGTTTATATTCTATTAAGTAAAGTGAACATTAAAACATAACCTTTATTAATTGAAGTTTAAGATTGGTCCATACTCCACTGATCCACAAAGTGATTAAACAAAAACATAGACAAAAAAACACACACACATATATATATATATATATATATATATATGTGTATATATGTGTATATATGTATATATATATATATATATATATATATATATATATATAAAAGTAAGAGATGTTCTGGTTAGTCTGTAATAATAGACTGGCAGAGAGATGTTGACACTGTAGTTCCACAGCTAACTCCTGCCAACCCAGCACAAGCAATGCTTATTTTACTAGGACCTCATAAGGTCATTATTGACCGGACTGTTTGTATCAGGAGTACAAATCCTATTCATTCAGAAAATATGCACTTGCATTTAAACTCTCAGTATTATTCTATAGTTTTCTGAGCCTCTGTGAATTAGCCACAGTGCATTGGAAGAGAGAAATTAGAAGGTTTTGAGAGAAAGAAAAAAATTGGTGATCCTGCTGTTGGTGTGTTGTCAAGATAAGTCAAAACTTACAACACCGGGTATTCTCTGATGGTCCCCCCTTCAGGTACTGACTCAGCCCACCACCACTTCCCTTCCAAGATCACACGAGATTGGGCTCTACCGGTGAGGTATGGTAGTAAATGTTAGACACAATTTAGCCGACTCACCAATGAGAGTGCTCCTATTGTAGATATTAAGAGGAAGAGAAAGTAAGGGATCTGCTGTCTACGTTAGACATAGGGTTACCCCTATGAATCATAGATGAGAGTCCACAGAAAAAATCAGGGAGTGGAAAAGTTAGAAGGAGTCGATTTGTTTGCTATAGATGCAGAGCTACAGATAAGTGGGAGGAAAGAATTGAGTAGAACAATGTTGGATATGCAAAATAGGACTGATTAACACCTTGGTCCACGTTCATAAACCCCAATACTGTAATGACTTGGATACTGGTCAGCCAGTCAAAGATATGTCCGTTGCACTCAATCAGAGTTCCAGAACTGTGATAGGTACTGGAAGAAGTAGCGCACCATATTCACTAAGCCTATGCAATCATACTCAACGAAATTATACTATACTCATTTACTGAGAGAGTCCAAACAGAACCACAATTGAGGCACTAAATAATGCATCGTATTCCGCAAAAGTGACCACACTCCACGATGTTATGCAGGCTTTAAAAATATGCTGGAGATCACAGGTAAATGCTTATACCATCACTAATTGGCAAAATCTGTCAAATCATACTCCAGGATGTTATACAGGCTTTAGAGATTCGCTGAGAGACAGGTCAATACATATATCTATAACCTCACAGATATGCAAATCAACACTGGAAGATTCAAACCAAAGTGTACTGTAGTCCTATTGACCAAAATTCAGATCATATACAATTGACAAACAATACTGAAAATACAGATGATATATGTATATATATCTCTATTGCAGCAGTTAGGCCAAGCTCCATGAGATTACTACTAATATAGGTGCTGTTTATCTGTCTTAGGTAATAAACTGAAATGAATAA